>NC_056663.1:197237202-197555838 GCF_018350195.1 Panthera tigris | reverse complement strand
TTGGAGCCTCGGGCGACAAACCGAGTACAAAAGATCTCAGGGATAATTTTTGTTGCTGTTGATTCTATGTTGACGTCATAGCAAATTAGATCGGGTTTAAGAGAAAATGATGCAAACTATTTTCACCTGTTCCTTTTTTTTTTTTCTTTTTTTCTTACCACTTTTTAAAAACGTGGCTACAGGAAAATCTGAAATTCTACGTGTGGCTCACATCCGTGCCTTGCACTCTCAGTTTTTGGACGGGACGGCTTGAGGCCAGGCACCCAGACGTTTGGCAACCAGGGTCTGTCATCTGAGGGAACTCCAAGGGATGGGACACACAACTCCGTGCCCACCTCCTTGCTGGGTGTTTGGACGCAAGTCTCTCCCTGTCTCGTGGCCCCTTTCCTAACCTGGACAGCGAGAGGCTTAAATGAGATAACACACAGAGCTTGATTTGGCCTGTTCTGTTTGTAGAGACAAGTGTTAAACATTTTTGAGGTACTCCCCACCTTTAGGTTTTGGATTTCGACTTCTCTGGCAAAACTGGAAGATTTGGCCGTCCCAAACGCACGTGCAGCAGAGGGCCAGAGCTGAGTGGGGGGGTGTAGCCTCAGTTTGCTACAGTCCCCACCGCTCCCTAATGGACCCCAGACCTGCTTCATTCGTTGACGTTTCCTGCTAGGCCCTGAAGGCTTCAGAACTTACCACTCCCAGACTTGCTGTCATTTTTGTTTGTTTGTTTGTTTGTTTGTTTGTTTTCTGGTCTTTTGAGCCAGGATTCCACGGCCCCATGCTTTTTGTATGTCCTGGGACTTTTCTCCGATCTAAGAATTCCCCTTAACTTGTTTGGGTCCATTTCTCTTCCCAAGGGTGGGGTTTGGAGGTACAGTAGCTGTGCGAGCAGAGCTGAAAGCATAAACTGAGGTCAGAAGTGGCCCCCGGAGGCCTTGTGTTTGTTGTGGTCTGGGGCCATCAGACCCAAGTATGAACAAGGCGGCCTGGCATGAGGAAGCCTCTGCCCTTAGTTTGTAGGACAGTTTCCAGGTCGGACCGACAAGAGGCTGCCAGCTCACGGAGACCGTCTGCAGCTGCAGGTGACATAGGCATTATCTCATCGGGCTCAGCGGGCCTGGGATTGGACGGTGCCCTGTGCACCAGGAAAGAAGAGAAGAAAAGGAGCCGTGTGCATTATAAGTAGAAGAAAAGGCAGTTGGCCTGAGGCAAACAGCATTGTCTGCATTTGTGCCAGGCCCCGGGGTGACCTGGCCACAATCTATAGCTGCTGGGCGAGCACAGGGGCAAGCAGATGGGCAAACACCTGTTTCCTTCTCCTCTTGTGCCTGGATGTTATACAGCTGCTCCAGGAAGCCAGGGTTCGAATGAGGAAAGTTTGGCTTGTGGTCACTTGTGGGAGGCCCCGAGGGGGCAGCTGGGGTTAAAACTCAGAGGAGAGGAAAGGTCAGGGTTGAGGACCCAGTCATACCAGTTTTCCTCTAGGCAGATGGTGGACAAGTGTATGCTTTCACTCTGCCCTTCTTAGTGGGTTACCATTTCATCCCATACTGGTTGCTTCATGGTCACAACGTGGCTGCCACAACTCCAGCCTTCATGTCTGTATTCAAAGCTGGAAACAAAGGGGGGGAAGGACAGTACATAGGCTTTTTTATTCTCATCCTTTTCATCACAAAATCAGAAGCTTTTGGGAGTGCCCAGTAGACTTGACTTCACATCCCACTGGCCAGAGTGGCCATGCCAGGCTGCAGGGGAGACCAGACAGCGAGTCTCTGACTTGTTTCAGTTTCTTTTTTTTTTTTTTTAATTGTTTATTGTCATGTCAGCTAACAAATAGTGTATACAGTGTAGTCGTCTTCAGGAGTAGATTCCCATGATTCATCACTTACATACAACACCCAGTGTTCATCCCAACAAGTGCCCTCTTCAATGCCCATCACCCATTTTCCCCGCCCCCCACCCCCTGACACCTTCCACCCTTCGTTTTTTTTCTCTTCATTTAAAAATCTCTTATGGTTTGCCTCCCTCTCTGTTTGTAACTTATTTTTCTTTCCCTTCCCCTATGGTCTTCTGTGAAGTTTCTCAAATTCCACATACGAGTGAAAATGTATGATACCTTTTTCTGACTGGCTTATTTCACTTAGCATCATACCCTCTAGTTCCATCCACCCTGTTGCAAAGATTT
This sequence comes from Panthera tigris, assembly GCF_018350195.1. Classification (NCBI taxonomy): domain Eukaryota; kingdom Metazoa; phylum Chordata; class Mammalia; order Carnivora; family Felidae; genus Panthera; species Panthera tigris. The sequence continues at coordinate 197,553,659 of NC_056663.1, read as the reverse complement.
CATTCTTTTTCATTGCTGAGTAGTATTCCGTGGTGTGTGTGTGTGTGTGTGTGTGTGTGTGTGTGTGTATACACAATGTATGTGTATATGTATATATACACATCACATCTTTATCCATTCATCGGTTGATGGACACTTGGGCTCTTTCCATATTTGGCTATTGTTGATTCAGTTTCTTTCGAGGTAAGTGGCAAGACAGAGGGGGTGGATGAGGACCATTGGGTTGGCCAGCCAACAGTGAGGGCGTGCCCAACCCTCCACATTTCCAGTGTAGCCCTTCATCTTTCCGTGATGGTTCTTTCCCCTTCTGGGAGAAAGGGTTCGGGCTGTGGTGGGGTTGGTGCCTGCTTTCAGTAAGCTTCCATGACTGGATCCCAGTTTCTTCTTGTCCCATCGACAATGAGCTGAGTATTGGCAGGTTCAAGATTAAGGCAGAGTGCCAAGACTGGTTTTGCAAGTTCCCACGGAACTGCCTCTCCCCAGATAGGGACCCACCTAAGGTCTGAACTGCCTGGCAAAACCAGACTCTTGGCGAAGAAGGAGGCACGCACGTGTGTGTGCGTGCATGTGGGAGTGTGTGTGCACAATGTCTCCATCTCACCCCATGGGGCTCGGAGCTTCCCAGGGCGGCTCAGTAACTGAGTCCTTGTGTTTTTCAGGTTTGGGGTCATCCACTCAGTGTTCACTAACCTGCTTCTGTGGACCAATGGTGTCCTGAATGAGTCAAAGCACCAACTTAATGAACATAAGGAACGTCTCATCATGCTGGGCTTCGGGAACGTCACAATAGGTGAGTGATAAGAGTTGTCCCGTCCCCGTGCTGGAAACTCTTAGAAGGCCGCAGAGACCAGAAATGTCCAGAGTCGGAGAGGCAGGTTCCAAAGAACTGCAGGGTCCTTCCACCACAACGTTGGCCAGACAATCATCTGTTGTTGAAAGTCTTTCAAAACCTCCTGAGTCCCTCGTTCTGGTTACGTAAGTAGGACGTGCTGAGGGTAATTAATGGTTCCCTCAGTGACTCAGGGACTTGCCGGACCCAAGGGTTATCATTTAGGATACCATTTCTCACGGTACAGTTTGGTATGGAAGTGAATGTCTTTGTTTACAGCTAGGGAAGATTGGCAGTCATTGTGTTTTTAATTAAGTCTCTATTACCCGTTCTTTCTACTAAAAGTATAGCTTTGAAATACCCAGAGAGGTCTCAGGGTTGTCGTTAATTGGTTTGAGTTCATTTGAAGTGGTTTTTTTTTTTTTTTTTTTTTTTTTTTACTCTCTCCGGCTTGCACCTATGGCCCATCCTTATCCCCAACCCCCACCCCCACCCTGCTCCTGTTTGAGAGCCCGCCACACCTCCTTCCAAAGTTCTTTCCCATCTATGACCTGTCGCTTCTCTATTAGAACAGTGGGGCTGAGAGGAATGTGCAGGGCGGAAATGTGCTGGGAACCGGATAGCCTAGATTTGGGGATGTTCTCATCACGTCCTGGCTGTGTGACTTTTGGTAACCATTCAACGTCTCTGGGCCTCCCTTTTCTCATTCATAAAGTGAGGGGACCTGAACCAGGTTCTTTCAGGGAGTCCTTTTAGCTTTAATGTATTACTCAGGTACACTCACTGTATGACCCCAGGCCCGTCGCCCAGGGCAACTTTAAAACAGCTTTCTTACCAGGGACACCTGGGTGGCTCAGTTGGTTAAGCATGTGACTCTTGATCTCGGCTCAGGTCACGATTTCACGGTGTGTGAGTTCGAGCCCCACATCGGGCTCTGCACTGACAGTGTGGAGCCTGCTTGGGATTCTCTCTCTCTCCCTCTCTGCCCCTCCTTCACTCACTTGCTCTCTCTCTCAAAATAAATAAGTAAACTTAAAAAAAAACCCTGCTTCCTTACCAGTGGGGTGGGGATGGTGAAGTCAGGGCACACGCTGTTTCTCTAACCCCCAACCCCCGCTCTCCACCGGCAGCCGACTCTTGGGAAAGTCCTTCTCTCTCGTCAACTCTCGTTTCCTCATTGGTGTCAGTGATAGCAATGAAAACAAAGCAAACTTCCCAAGTGTTTGCTGAGGGCCTGGCACGCTGTTCTAGTCCCTTCGTGCGGCTCATTTAATTCTCAAAACACCGTGGGGTAGTCAGTGTTGACCTTACCATTTGGATGAAAACATCAAACCACAGAGAAGTTAAGTAACTAGCCCAAGTCCACACAGCAAGTAAATGATGAAACCCGGATCTGATCTGGCTCCAGGAACCTCTGTGGAAAGATGGAATTAGATTGATCTACAAAGAAAAGACTCTGTCAGCTCTCACATTCTGTTGATCTGAACCTTTCTCCTTGATTTCTTCCCCTGATTTTGCACAGTAGCGCCTTGGGTGGGAAACCGGTTGTGCGGTGAAAAGTGCAGGGTTCTGCAAAAGTGAAGGTGATTTGTGCTGCCACAGGCTTTCCATGTGATTTTATAACTGGTCTCTACAAGTCACGCATTAAGGCAGTGACAAAGTGTAAAGAAAAAAAAACCCTACAGTAGCACCTACCCAGAAATGCAGTTACGTGCTGTTAATATCAGGTTATTTCTTTGTCGTGTCCTATTTCTTTATCTGTAGTTAAGGCCATAGTGTATATATTCAATCTTTTTATTTTTTTGACTACAGGCTACAATAAGAAATAGAACTTGCACGGTAGCTCAAGTGCACACCTGTACGTGTGGACACATATGCCACGAAATAATAACCTTGCTGTATCGGAGACACTTTCAAATTTCTATCTGGTACCATTCCATTCCATTCTATTCCATGACAAGTCCTTTCTGTTTAAAAAATACATTGGCAGCTACCCACTAAATTGATCTCATAACTGAGTGCTGAGCTGTGATATGTATTTATTTTTTTCATTTAATTAATTTATTTATTTTGAGAAAGAGAGAGAGAGAGAGAGAGTGCACGCACACAAGCAGAGGAGGGGCAGAGGGAGAGAGAGAGAGAATCCCAAGCAGGCTCCGTGTTGTCAGCTTGGAGCCCGACGTGGGGCTCGATCCCATGACCATGAGATCGTGACCCAAGCCGATATTAAGAGTTGCACACTTAACCAACTGAGCCACCCGGGTGCCCCCTTGTGACACGCATTTTAAAAATGCTGTGTATACATTTTATTCTTACTTGTTTCCATTGTTATGTAACATGATCACTTTCCTGTACCATTAAAACACAACTTCATTATAATTTTTAATGGCAGCCTTCTGTTCCATTGTATGAATGTATCAAAATTCGCTTAACAGTTTCTAAATTGTTGGACACTGAAATGTTTCTCTTTTTCTCTCTCCAGTGCGCTCGCGCGCGCACACACACACACACACAGTTTTACCTAATGCTTTGATTACACTTTTTGGCTTTGATTACATTTTTGACTCGTCCCTCAAAACAGATTGGAATTCTAGGTCCGAGACTACAGCTGCATCATCTTTAAGGCTTCTGTTACATATTTTCTTATTTATGTATAGCACGTGCCCTCCTTGTTATGAAATCGCTCTGTATTCCATTGCCAAGTGCCTTCCGGAAATTGGTGCCAACTCGTGTGCCAAGCATTGGAGTTTGATGGTTCCCGTCTCACACTACACGTGCTAGTATCCAATATTCTCAAGAGGAAACGCTTTGCTCAGGAGAAGGGGCATTTTCCCTCATAAAGTTACTTAAAAAAATTTTAGGGGCACCTGGGTGGCTCAGTCCATTAAGCATCTGACTCTTGATTTGGGCTCAGGATATGACCTCACTGTTGTAAATTCAAGCCCCGTATGGGACTCTGCCCTGGATGTGGAACCTGCTTGGGATTCTCTCTCTCTCCCTCTCCCTCCGCCCCTCCCCTGCTTGTGTGCTCTCTTTCTCTCTCTCAAAAAAAGTCAATAAAAATAAAAAATAATTTAAAAATCACACATGTAAATCATATGCACATAGAAAGTTTAGAGGATACAAGGAAGCAAAACTTGGAGGAAAGTAATACACTAGACACCTTACACTTATACAGTGTTACATGCCAATGATATCTCCACAAATCCATGAAGCTGGGGGAAAGAGACACAATAGAACTTTCTTTTACTGAAAAAAAAAAAAAAAACCCAGAAAGAAAAACAGAAAGAAAAAAAACATTTGCCTGCCACTTTCCCACCCAGAAATAACCATTGTCGACATTTTAGCTTCTATCTTTCCAGATTTCTTCTATGTGTCTGTCTATCATCTATACATCTATAATTTATAAAAATGGAATTATACTCTCACCTCCTCAGCGAGCTTCTCTTATGCAAAATCTTGTGGACATCTTTGCATGTTCAGTAAATTTGTATAATACCATTTAAAAGGGCTGGTGTAGGTACGGATCGATGGGTATAATGTGACTCATGGAGGTAGTGCTCATTGGGGGGTAGTCATGGCCATCAATTTAGCCACGATATTAAACGTGATAACAAGGCACCACAAAGCTTTAATTCAACGGGAACACCCGCGTGTGACTCCTCAGTGACGCTGTTTACTCATGCTCTGCCACCTGCCCACTCAACATGCCAACCTCCCTCCCGTGCATTCTCTCTCGCCCCCAGTCTTGGACGACCACACGCCTCCGTGTAACTGCTCGCTCCCGACGCTCTGCTCGGCCATCTCGCACGGGATCTACTACCTCTATCCCTTCAACATAGAGTATCAGATCCTGGCTTCCATGATGCTCTACGTCCTGTGGAAAAACATCGGACGCAAAGTTGACAGCCACCAGCATCAGAGCGTGCGGTTCAAGTTCCGCGGGGTCGTGGCGGGCTCGGTCCTGGGCCTGAGCGTGCTGGCCGCCACGATCGGGGTCGTGGTGGTGTATCTGATTCAGATCGGGCGCTCCAAATCCAAGAGCGAGTCGGCGCTCATCATGTTCTACCTGTATGCCATCGCCTTGCTGATACTCATGGGGGCCGCCGGGCTGCTTGGCATCCGGATTTACAGGATAGACCAGAAATCGCTGGATGAGTCCAGAAGCCCGGCCCGCAAACTGGATGCCGACCTCTTGGTGGGCACCGCCTCCAGCTCCTCGCTCATCTCCTGGGGTTCCATCTTGGCCGTGCTCTGTGCCGAAGCCTGCCCCCCCTACACCTGGTTCAACCTGCCCTACTCTGTCCTGATGATTGTTGAGAAATACGTCCAGAACCTCTTCATCATTGAGTCTATCCACCGAGAGCCGGAGACGCTGTCTGAGGACATCAGAACCCTGCGAATGGTCACCGTCTGCAGCGGCAATGCCACGCCCCTCTCCTCTTCCGGCCTCGGGAACGGGGCTGTGGCCGGGGACGCGGCTTCCCCAGGCGGCGAGATGCTCCGCGCGGCCAACGGAAACACGTGTCTGAGAGAAGGCTGTGGCGGAGAGGGGGGCGAGGGGAGCCGGGAAGGGACCCCGGGCCCCGCCTGCCGTCCCGGTTTCTTGCAGGGCGACGGCAAGAGAAGCGTCTTGAGGAACATCACAGCCTTTCTGTTCCTCTGCAATATTTCGGTAACGTGCATTAAGTTATTCACCTTAAACACGATCTATGTTCCTTGCTTTTCTTCCCCCACCCCCCCAAAGAAGGAGTGAGGGAAGCTTATTATCAAAATGATGTAAGTGTGGGGTGAAAAAATGAGGCTGGAATGAAGGCGTCCCCTCCACAAACCCACTTACTGAGCACTGCCGTGTGCCAGGGGCTGGGGTCGGGGCTAACGATTGCAGGTGACAAGACCCCCATCTCTGTTGGTCAGCAGCCCTCCCGGGGGAGATCTGTAACAGACCTGCCCCACGGAGGGCAGGGAGAGGCGGAAGGAGGCCACTCCAGCTTTGTAGGTGATGGTTTTATTTTTTATTTTTTTATTTTTTTATTTTTTGTAGGTGACGGTTTTAATAGGCGAGGGGAACTTACATACGAGGCTTGTCTTGAGCAGCAGCAAGACGAGTGGGGTCCCTGTACCTGCCTGCTAGATGGCAGAAGTCTATATGCAGAGAGAGGCTTAACTGGGTTCGGTCGCGCATGCCGTGCAGGTGTTCTCAACGCCACATCATTATTTCAGGGCTGTGTCCTTCGAGCAGCTTCTGGGAGCAAAAAGGGCACGGAGAACCCACGTTCCAAGGACAAGGGAGGGGGCGGGTGAGGAGCCTGTGAGGGCTCGGGGGGCCGACCGGCGGTCACTTCTTTCGGATGACCTTCCCCAATAACCTCTTCCTCAGAGAGGTCACAGTATAGGCGGAAGGGACACAAGGAAAACATACAGCGAGTAGGGCAAGTGTTGGCACAGAGTATATGCAAAGTGTAACGGGAGCATGGGTCCAGGGAGGGACTTTAGTGAGTCGGGGATGCTTGAGGTGAGGCCCAGACTCAGTTAGGAGAGCTTTTGGCTGCAAAGAACAGAAAGCTTGGCCAGCAGTCTCTTCAGTCTTAAAGACGAGAATCCTGAAGGTTGGCTATTCGGGGTTGGTCCGGCAGCTGAGCCCTTTGATCAAGGATCTAGGTGCTGTCCGTCTTTCCACTCGACCACGCTTCGTGTGGTGCGGACTGCCACGCGGTCACAGAGTGGCTGCAGCAGCACCAAGCGTCACATCGGGGCTTGAGACACGAGCAAGGACTAGTGCCAGGCAGCAGCTTTCCCATGGCCACCCCTAGCCGCGAGGGAGGCCGGGGAAGTGGATGGTTTCCAGCCTGCAGCCTCTGATGGCAAGTAGCAACATGGAAGGCGTATGGTAACTCCGTTTCGGCTGCCCGGGTTCTGAGGAACGGTTGGAGGTTTACCAGGTGGCCAAGGCAAGCACTGAGCGCAGAGGGCGCGCGGTTCAAAGACACAGAGGCGGAAGCCGCCACGGCCTACTTGGGGAGCAGCAAAGTAGTTCAGCAGGAATTCCACACACGTCGGGGAGAGCCGCGGCAGGGGAAAGAGCAAGGCGGGTCTCGCCTGTGGGTCTGGCTTGAGCGGAGCTTCGTCAGCCCGGCCGGGTCTGGTCCTCGTGCTGAGGGCCATAGGGGACCCTCTCGGTTTGTGTCTTGGATGGATCCCCTTGGCAGCGGTGTGCGGGAAGGATGGAGACAGGCGAGCCCAAGGGCGGGGACACCTGGACGGAAGCCCTGAAGCAGCCCAGATGGGAAATGATGGCCCCCTGGCCCAGGGCAGTGGCCGCGGGGATGGAGAGAGGACAAAGGAAGAGAGAGCCCCGTGCCTTGTTGGGATCCGTTCTAGAGATCCACAGTAGGATGGCAGGGCTTGGTGACAGGGAGGGGCCAGCTGCCTCTGGCACCACACGGGCCTCGAAATGACCGTGGCTGGCGGGAGGGTGGGGACGCCCCGCCCACGGCGCCTGCCTGTCGTCACGGTCAGTTCTCTGCAGCCGCCAGCTTCCAGGCCGCCAGGGCTATGCCGTTTCCCCGCCAACTCCCTGGCTTTCGAGCTTCCTCCGCCTAGTTTCAGCGGGGGCGTGCCCAGGGACCGCCCATTTTGATGTCACGCTAAGGCCACAACGCTGGGAGGGTCCCTCTGAAGCCGAGATGGCCACGTGTCTGCCCATCAAATCTGATTCTTGCTTTGGGCCACCCGGACCTCGGACCCCCTCCAGCCCGGCAGACGGTTACGAGGAGCTCTGAAGGGAGAAGGGGTCCCAGGCGAGTCTGGGTCCAGGTGGGCCCGCGTCTTTCATGGAATAGACATTTCTGGAGCCTGTGCTGGGCACAGCAGGGAATGAAGGAGCCGAACGGGAGAGAGAGAGACAGATTAGTGACTATTGCGGGGCTGCGTTTTATGTGAGGCTTGTATTCCAGAGAGGCATGTATCCACTCAGGTCTTTCTTTGTTAATGTTTTTATTTATTTATTTTCTTTTTGGAAAGAGAGAGAGAGAGAGGCAGAGAGAGAGGGAGACACAGAATCCGAAGCAGCCTCCACACTGTCAGTGCAGAGCCTGATGCGGGGGTCAAACCCACGAGCCATGAGATCATGACCTGAGCCGAGGTCGGATGCTTAATGGACTGAGCCACCCAGGCGCCCTCAGCGTAGATCTTACAAAGTCAGAGTTGGTTCCAGAATCCCCCTAACGTGTGTTGTTTTTGTACACACCCAGAGGTAGAAATCTCTCTCTTTTCAGCAAGTTCAGAAAAGCCGCTTTCCGCACGGGTTCTTTGCTTGACCGCCGGTGAGGCGCTTGGCTTGTGGTTTCGGACCAGCTCAACCAAGAACCGCGTGGCCATTCTATTGGGACCCGACGGCCGGACTCAGGGCTCTGTCCTGGGAGGGGGACCCGTGTCATCTCTTCACCTCCGTGCTCCGCCCCCGGTGTCCCCAGGCCCTGCTTCTGTTCACCGGGGAGTGAGCCGGAAGACAGAAATCATCGTGGGGTGATGTCCGGGGGGGCCCTCAGCAGCCCCACGGGCCACACGCGCACCCGCGGTCCATCCCACGAGGCCGTGAAGCCCCTGGCAGAGGGTGAGACTCGTCATCCTCCAGGACCAGGTGCGGGAACAGAGGCCGCAGCCGGAGGTGCTGGTGTGCACGTCCACGTGGGGACGGCAGCGGCCGTGGGGACAGACGAGGGTGGCGGGAGGGACGGTGGGATTTAGGGAGGGGGGGGCAAGAGGGAGGGGACCGTCTGGGCAGAATGACGGGCATGGGGAGGCCGTGGGGAGCGTGTGGATGCATGGCCAAGTAGGGCTTGCGGGACGTGCTCCTGGCGCGGGAAGGAGACCCGCCTGGCTGAGCACGACGAGCAAAGGGAGGGACACGAGAGAGGCTCCAGGGTGGACCACGCGGGGTCTCAGCAGCCACAGCCGCAGCCAGGACGGAATCCTGAATGCAGCAGGAAACCGTCGAAGGGTTTTAAGGTAGTGACAGGATGCGATTCGTGCTTTTTCTTTTTTGACTCAGTCGAACCTTTAATTGTAGGCAATACCACATAACACAAGCGTTTACCATAATATTTACCATTTTAATCATTTTATTTTATTTTATTTATTTATTAAAAAAAAATTTTTTTTTGATGTTTATTTATCTTCGAGACAGAGAGAGACAGAGCATGGACGGGGAGGGGCAGAGAGAGGGAGACACAGAATTGGAAGCAGGCTCCAGGCTCTGAGCCATCAGCCCAGAGCCCGACGCGGGGCTCGAACTCACGGACCGTGAGATCGTGACCTGAGTTGAAGTCAGACGCTCAACCGACTGAGCCACCCAGGCACCCCACATTTTATTTTTTTAAAGAGTTGATTGATTGATTGATTGATTGATTTAGAGGGAGCGAGTAGGGGAGGGGCAGAGAGAGCGGGAGAGAGAATCCCAGGCAGGCTCTACACTCACCGTCAAGCGCAGAGCCCGACGCGGGGCTCAAACCCACAACCCGCGAGATGGCGACCTGAGCCGAAATGAAGAGTCAGACGCTCAACCCACTGAGCCACCCCGGCGCCCGCGTTGTAACCATCCCAGAGCATATGGTCCAGGAGTGCGAAGGGCGTTCCTCACCACCACCCATCGCTGAAACCCGTTCGCCTTGCGAAACTGAAATTCTGTAACCGGGAAACAAGCCCCTGTTCCCCACCGCCACCCCCCGGCCCCCCGCAACCCCGTCCTACCTCTGGGTTCGACCACACCATGCAGTTCATGTGAGCGGAGCGTTCACGGAGTGTTTGTCTCTTTGCGACTGGCTTGTCCCACTTAGCGTAATGTCCCCCAATATCAGCCACGTGGTAACGTGTGAAGGGGGGGGAGAGATGTCAAGAACAACTCCCCGGTTCTGACCCGAGTTCCCGGGGACACGGTGACACTATTTATGGAGACTGGGGACTCCGAAGGGGCGGCAGGCTCGGGAGGGGCTCGGGGTGGAAGGAAGACCCCGGGTTTAGTACCGGACGCGTCCACTCGTAAGGCGCCTCTGCGACCTCAGGCGGACATCCAAGCAGATGTTTGGGTTCCCTACTGCTGTGTAACAAACGACCCCCAGTGCAGGTCAAAACCAGCTAGGTCTTATGACCTTGAGGGTTAGAAATTCTGGCAGAGCTTGGCTGGGAAAGTCTCGTCTTCCTCGTGGCATCGACTGAGGCCGGTGGGCGGGCTGGAATCGAGGGCCCAAGGTCTGGTGGCTGGGGTGGGGGTGGCTGAGAGGGCTCAGCTGGGACCCTCGGCTACCGTGTCTACACACGGGCTCTCCAGCATGGCGGTCTCGGGGTCGGGGGGCTTCTGAGGTGGCGGCTCGGGGCCCAGCGGCCAACCTGCCGAGACTGGAGGTTCCAGTCTCTCGGGGCCTGTGTGGATATCGCGTGGCATCAGTCCTGCCTGCCACATGCTCTGGGTCAAGCAGTGGCAGTGCCCCCCGGATTCAAGGGAAGGGGACACAGCCCCGCCTCCCACTGGCATGAAAAGCAAAAACACTCCACGGCAGATCTAAATATTGGATCTCAGGAAAGAGGGCCAGTCGTCTGTCCTTGCCTTCTCTGCCCACTGTCTTCCTTCCGTTCCTCTCTCTCCTGAAGATATAGCCACCGGCTGGCTACCGAGGGCCAGCGCGGCTGTGAGTGATGCCTTAGGGGGCTTGCGAACCAGAGGTCCGGGCTGGCAGTAAACGGTCAGGCAGGAGACCCCTTCTAGCGAAGCGCCCCCCGCAAAGAATGAGCCAAGAGGGAGTGAGGCCACGCCTGGCACTGTCTCCGATCAGAAGGCCCAGGCGGGTGAGAGGGGCTTCCTCAGGGGGTGACAGGGGCTGGGTGGTGAGTGTTCTGGGAAACAGCCGGGGTCAGGCCCCAGGGCAGGGAGCTTATCTCATTGGAGGAGGAGGATGGTGGGCCATGTGACGGGGACCCCGGGTGTGGGGGACACCTGGGCAGTGGGGTTGGGGGGCCTGGCGAGGGATCAGCCAGCAGTGGGCTTTATAATCCCATGTAGGGGGTGGACTTCATTTTCAGTGGCTGTGAGGGCTGGTGGGAAGGGATGTGGTCTCGCAGGAGAAGCGAGTCTGGCAGCGGAGTGGTGAGCGGGGCCGTCAGGGGCGCCGTGGAAGCCGGATGGTCAGGAGGCCGCCGCGGTGGCCTGGGTGACAGGGGACAGCGATGGCCGGGCAGGTGCACGTGGACAGAAACGGGTCCACTGACGCAGGGCGTCGTGGAGGCACAGTCCTCCGGGCTCGCCGATGGGCTGGCTGGCAGGTGCAGCGTGTTGAAGGAAAGAGGGAACACGAGGGTGATGCCCGGCGTGTGACCGGCCACGAGGAGGAAGATGTCGCGGGTGAGAGGGGGAGTTTGAGACGCAAGTAAGACGCCAAGTAGCCCGTGGGGTCCTCGAGGGCAGATCAGGCGAGTAATTCAGACGGGGGGGAGTCATCGGCCCATAGTTGGTGTTTATTTACAGCCAAGGCTGGGTGAGCTCGTTCAGGGGTCGCGTGTGTAGGGGAGGGAAGAGCACCCAGGGGTGAGCCCTCCAGCCAACAGAGAGAGACTGAGCGAAGGAGGAAGCAGGAAGGAGCCGGGAAGAACCAGCCAGGGTGGTTGGAGGCGCCTTAAGGGTCACGGAGCCTGAGGTCACAGTGGGCAGAGATACAGAGGGGACCGCACGGAGAGGCTAGTGAAACGGTGCATCAGTTCCTGCCGCCGTGTAAGGAATTACCCCGCGCTCGGCAGCTTGAACAACACCTGGTTGTTAATGTGGAGTCTGGAGGTCGGGAATCCCAGCGTGGCTTAGCCGGTGCCTCTGCTCAGCCGACCGCCGGGGGATCTTTCCAAACCCACTTACGTGGCTGTTGGCGGGATTCACTTCCTGGTGGGTTGTTGGGCTGAGGGCGTGAGTTCCCGACCTCCCTCCGCTCCTGGCCGCGGGGCCTCGCCACGGGGCAGGTCACACACAACAGGGCGGCCGGCTTCCCCTCTTGCAGGACTCCCCAGTCCTTCTGCCACCTAATCTCAGAGGTGACGTCTCACGCCTTCTGTCACATTCTGATGTTTGAAGCGAGTCATGAGGCTCAGCCTGACTCAAGGGGAGGGGCTTCCACAAGGACGTGACTCCGAGGAGGTGGGATCGGTGGGGGGGAGGGGGCGGCCATCCAAGAGGCTGCCTGCCACCATGCAAGGGTGGAGAAAGTTCCAGAAGTGTGCAGTGTAAAAGAGAAGCAGGCCCAGGAGACCGGCTGTAGCAGGGGAGGTGGAGGAGGAGGACCTGGGGCGGGGAGACTGAGGCAGGACCAGTGCGTAGCTTCCGCAAGCAACAGCAACGATAGGTCACTGCTTTAGGTTTTGCAGACGTAGTTGCCATTTTATTCTCATGCGAGCCCTCTGTGACAGGTGTCTGTAGTCCCACCTTCCAGCTGAGGAAACTGAGGCTCGGGGAGGTTAAATGGCACTCTGTGAGTGCCCCAAACCCAGGTCTGGCTCCAAAGCAGGGGCTCCTCCCCTAAGCAGGGGGATGTGAGCAAGGCCTGGGCTGTCTCTCCAGGTCAAGCCAGAAAGCCCCACGTGGCTGGGGTCTCCAGGCACCAATGTTGGGATGTAAAGGCGGGTGTGATAAACGGGTGACCTCTGCTGTAGGTAAGCCCGGGGGGCTGTGCACATAGGAGCTCCTTCCCAGCCTGGTTAGATCATGGAGGGCTTCCTGGAAGGAGGAGTGTCTCAGGACTTGGAAGAAGGTAGGATTCAGCCGAAGAAGGAAGACAGAGAGCCCTTGATAGAGGGAGAGGCAGGAGCAAAGCCCTGAAGGCTTGGAGGAGAGTCACATCCAGCCTTCGGCGGCTGAAGTGAAGGGCGTGGTGAGGGACGTGGTGGTAGTTAATTGCAATCAAACTCAGTGCCCCGTCACTGAGGGAATCTGGACTTGGTCCTGAAGGCTCCTGGGAGCCACTGGCGCGTGACAAGCAGAGGAGTGGCAAGGTCAGATGTGCCCTTTATAAAGATCGCTTCCACAGCAGGGTCAGGGTGGATGGAAGGCATCTGCTAGAGTTGGGGCGGGGGCATTTGGAGGCACTGTGACAGTTCAGGCGGGGGATACTGAGGTCCCGACCAAGGTGAGGGCTGTGGGGACAGAGAGAGTCGGGTGGGTATGAGCAGCATCCACTCGGGAGGGGGCTGAGGAGGCCAGGAGAGTCAGGCAGGCTCGTTGGATTTGGAGACCTCCAGGGGGACGTTGCAGGGACAGGTGTAACTCTGAGTCCCCGAGTCCAGGCCGGCGCCTGGGGGTCGCGTGGGGCTCCCCAGGCGGCTGCTGGCACGGGCCCCTCTTCTCTTGTAGCTTTGGGTCCCTCCCGCCTTCGGCTGCCGCCCCGAGTACGACAACGGATTAGAGGAGATCGTCTTTGGCTTTGAACCCTGGATCATTGTGGTCAACCTGGCCATGCCTTTTTCTATTTTCTACCGAATGCACGCAGCTGCCTCTCTCTTTGAGGTCTATTGTAAGATTTAGTCTGTGTCCACATCCAAGCCCGAGGAGTGACCTAACAAGAGAATTCACTGGAGCCACCTGCGAATGGCCAGGTTGGGCAAATATCGCCTGACAAATGCACAGAGGGTTGTCTTTGCGGCAATTATTTCCCGTGAGCTGGAATTGTCTATCACCCTGGATGAATGTGAGCGCGTTAGATCAACATCGATGAGGCGGCCGAGATCTGGTCTCGGGTAGTGAATTCTCACCAAACTCAAATTCTTTTATCTCCTTTTATTTATTTATTTTTTTTTTTGAGAGAGAGAGGGAGCACGAGCGGTAGAGGGAGAGAGAATCTTTAGCAGGTTCCGTGCCCAGTGCAGAGCCCGACTTGGAGCCCGACGCGGGGCTCGAGTCCCTGACCGTGAGATCATGACCTGAGCTGAAATCAAGGAGTCTGCCGCTTAACCCACTGAGCCACCCAGCGCCCCTTCTCTCCTTTTAAACGGGATCCTCTGTTTTTTTTAGAAGAATGTGATCCCAGGTTGGGGGGAAAAACACATTATGCGGTTTGTTTCTCATAACAATTGTTTTCTATCATCACGTTACTGCCTACAGCTCTTCTGACCGGCTGCGTAGTACAATCCTCCTGACGTTTTATCCCTCCCAAAGCTGATAAATGCCGATACAATTGCACTTAGTTTATATTGTACTTTCTGAATATGTTTAATTTTTTGAACAAAGTTATGTTTTTCATCTGGATGGAAATTAGTGTGCGGATCAATACGGAGACCTATTTCTTCCTGGAAACTTCGGCACATTTTTGTGATCATTTTATTTTTAAAAAGAAATTTTACTACTCTCTCTCACCGTAAATACATACATGCCCTATTACAGAAAACGTGGACATTTTGGAAGAGTAGAGAGAAAACATCACCTAGGACACTACTGTTGGGTTGATCACTTTAACACCCTGTTGTATTTCCCAGAGGTGAAATGAGATTCACGGCGTTCTTTTCATTGTCATTATTATGCTTGCCACTGGTGATCTGACATGTCCAATTTTGTATCCATTTCCCCCCTACTTAACAATAGAGCATGAACCTTTCCTCGTGGTTTTCGAGGCTTTGTAAATATGATTTTGCTACTGTGTTAAAGTTCATCAGATGCATGTGCCATAGTTAGTCTTCCTATTGTCGGGGGCGTTAGAGTGTTTATCCTGGTGGGTTTTTTTAAGGGCTTCTGCAAAAATCCACTATCTTTGTAAAGCATTTCCCATATATCATAATTGCTTCTTTACGATATACACTTAAAATCTGGCTGTCTATTCCAAAGGTTGTAAATATTTTAAAGCCTCTTAAGAAATAATGACGTTTGGAAGGCCTTTTTATGTGCTTTGCCATAATTATTTTAAGATCATAATAAAATTAGCTTATTTCCTATAAATACTAACGTGAGTATCTTTTCATCTGCATGTATTTTGTTTGATAGCACGGGCAAATGGCATGTTAAGAAACACCAATTTTTTTTTTTTTGTTACATGACGAAAATACCTTAAGTTCTAGGGAAAAAACTAAAGACAACGGGAAGATAGACCGAAAACAAAGTCAAAGATGATCTGTCATACCTTCTATTTAGGGTGGTGGTTTTCAACCTGGTGCCATCCTGTCCCCAAGGGGACATTTGGCAAAGCGTGGAGACACTTCTTATCGTTACTGCTATGTGTGCGACAGGTGTCTGGTGGGCAGAGAGCAGGGGTGCGGGTAGGCACCCTACAGTGCACAGCATGGCCCCCACCACAAAGAGTTATCTGGCCCCAAAGGTTCATAGTGCCCAGCATGAGGAACTGTGCTCTAGAGGTAATTGCTGTTAATTTTCGGTACCTATCAGTACACACACAGCTACATACACGCACACACAGGCACATACATGTGAATGGGATTGCTTTTATGTATACTGAATTTGCATGTAACTAGCTTTTTCCCCCTCTTAATACACCTGCGTGGTTCTGGACGATTTTCGTTTCCCCGTGGCATCATGTCTCACCCTTGAGCATACGTAAGAATCATCTGGAGAGCTTGTGAGGACTCCTGCCTTCCCAGCCAGAAGTTCAGGTTCCGTTGGGCTGGAGTGGGGCTCAGGGTGCTTCAAGAAGCGTCTCAGGTGATGCCGTGTCCCTTCCGGAAGCACCTCCTCGAGAGTCCGTGAACCCCGAGTCAAGACTCCTGAACAGCCTCCCGTGACATTGTGTATTCTTCTGCAATGTGACCTTGGGTAGCTTCAGAGGACATTCCATGGAGGGCTGTATCATTCCTTATGTAGTCAGAACCCGACGTTGGACAGGTAGAGACATTTGACGGTGTGATCCTTTTCTGTTTTTCTTCCTCTTTTGCTTTCTTTTTGCTATTACAAACGACACCGTGGCAAGCATTTTCATGGCTGAGTCTCTGTGCACGTTGATAAACCACCCTGCACGAGATGAATACCTGTGAATGCCGATCTATTCAGAGGACTTCATTTCGGCTGGCATTCATTTCCCCCGGTGCTGAGCACATCAGTACAGCCCAGGGGCTGTGGGATTAGGGCTCCAGGCGTGGCCACGGGGCACCATCAGAGCAGGAAAAAGCCAGCACAGTCTTGCTGGGCTCAGAGCTTCTGAGACGTGACCTTAAAGATGGATCGCCTCTTGCTCCTAAACAAGCAGAGCTCGCGCCATCAGGATGGCTGTTTGAGCCAGGCAGCTTTGTCCCACAGGTAGCCAAGCGTCTCGACTCGACCCACTTAGGCAGCAAAGCAAATGTATTACCTTCATACCAAGGCAGCCCACAGAGGACGAACCGGAGTGTGCAATGAACAAGTGTCAAGCTCTCAGGGCTAGAGGAAGAGAAATGCAAATTGGAACAGCAAGGAGCCATCATTTCCCTTTCATCTGATTGGCAAGGGTTGGCCAAATGCGAAAGACAGAGAATGCAAACAGACCGCTGGCGGGACCGCTGTGGAAGACCGCGGCCACCAGGGGGCGCCGGTGCCCTTCCGCTGAGTCCTCACCTGTGCTTTTAGGTCAAAGTGAGGGGCGATCCGGTGGGCGAGCAGCAGACTCCAGGGTCCCCAATGAGAGCAGGGGTGCAAAATGCCCCGTCTGTACCCTGTCCACAACTTTGGACTCTTGTGGCGTGTGTCAGGGACGGCTGTCCTCGTTGCCAGGTGAGGGCTGGGTGGGTTCTGAGTTCCCCTAAGGAAGCTGAGAATTAGTTTCAACAGGGGTGTTCCCTCCACCTGCCCCCACCACGTCCGGCTGTCCGTGGGGCATCCTTGTCCCCATCAAGAGGCTTTGGAGGAACGCGGCTGGAGGATGTTCCCATGTGTGGAGAGTCCCCCAAATAGAGTGGGTGGAACTTGGTCAGGGAGGAGGCTGGGGAGGTGGGTGCAGAGGGCAGTTTCACCGGGTCTGATGGGGCATGACAGTAACATTAGCTGCTCCTAAGGGCAGACCCTGGGGCCACAGGGACAGGACAGGGAAAGAACGAGGGCAGTGTTTTGTTTTTTTTTTTTTTTTTTTAAATGTTTATTTATTAAAAAATTTTTTTAATGTTTATTTATTTTTGAGAGAGAGAGAGAGAGAGACAGAATGTGAGCCAGGGAGGGTCAGAGAGAGAAGGAGACACAGAATCCGAAGCAGGCTCCAGACTCTGAGCTTTCAGCACAGAGCACGACGCGGGGCTCGAACCCACGAACGGTGAGATCATGACCCGAGCCACAGTCGGACGCCCAACCGACTGAGCCACCCAGGTGCCCCAACGTGTATTTATTTTTGACAGACTGCGAGAGACAGGGCACAAGCATGGGAGGGGCAGAGAGAGAGAGAGAGAGAGGGAGACACAGAATCCAAAGCAGGCTCCAGGCTCTGAACGGTCAGCAGAGAGCCCGACGCGGGGCTCAAACCCATGAACCATGAGATTGTGACCTGAGCTGAAGTCGGACACTTAACTGACTGAGCCACCCGGTCCCCCGAGGGCAGTGTTTTAATGCTCAAAAAGGGTGATAATTTTGGTCCGGTGTTTCAGCCACATTAATAACATAAGAAACACCACAACAATGATAGTAATGTTCATTGTCTCAAAAATATAAATCAAGTCACCTGCCTAAACTCTTCATTGGTTTCCTGTTGCTTTTATTTATTTTATTTTATTTAAAAAAATTTTTTTTAACGTTTATTTTTGAGACAGAGAGAGACAGAGCGTGAACAGGGGAGGGGCAGAGAGAGAGGGAGACGCAGAATCGGAAACAGGCTCCAGGCTCTGAGCGGTCAGCACAGAGCCTGGCCCGGGGCTCGAACTCACGGACCGTGAGATCATGACCTGAGCCGAAGTCGGACGCTTAACCGACTGAGCCACCCAGGTGCCCCTCCTGTTGCTTTTAGAAGAAAGTACAAACTCCTGACTGTGGTCTGTTGAGATCTTCACGGTCTGGCCTCTGCTACTTGCCTTCTTCTTATCCTGTCCCCTCCTCTGCCCCCCCCCCCCCAGCTCCCGACCCCCTGGGTGCCCCCACCTGCACTGTTGCAGCCACATACAGCTGTCCCGCCTTGGACACTGCAGACTCCTCTGTTCCTCAGGACCTTTGCATGTGCTAATCTCGCTCTCAGGAGAGGGCTTCTCTGGCTCCTTGAAACAGATGGGCCTCTTTTCATCCCTCAGGCCATGTGTAGAGGTCCCTCCGCTGTGGGGGTTGCCCCGGACATCTGCCTGAACACATCGCCCCTTACGCTTCACCTTGGCCGCATTACCATTAGTCGTTTGCTTATGCATGTGTGCTTATCCGTCCTGGACACAGCTGTCTGCCTTGTGAGGGTAGAGGCTTAACCTCCTTCTCCCTCAGGCCTCACCACGAGGGCTGCCGCCCTCACAATCCAGACTATTGCAGGGCGTGGGGAAGCGCCCGGAGCTCGGCGGGCTCTCAGGACTGGCGTGTTTCCAGAAATAGTTTTTAAGGCCTTGGCAGACATTCTCCCCCCGCTTCGGGGACACGCCTCCAGTCCCCTCTTTGCCTTTAAGGCACAAGACGGCACTTTGGGCGGGGCCCTTAACAGAGTCCCCGGCGGAGTCTGGAATTAGGATATGCTCCCCTCTGCTTGCTCTGGCCTATGGGGGGGACGGGGGGGGGGTGCCAAAGAAGCTTACAGGCAGGTTCTGCTCCCCTCCTTGGAAGGGACGAATCAGCGGATGTGGGGGGCAGGAGCTGTCTTCCTGACGACAGCAAGGGCTGCCTAGGTATCTCTGGCAGGTGTTTCTGGAACACTGGTTTGGGATGCTCGGTCAAAGCCGAAACATAATGAGCCTGCTCCCCCTTGGCTGGAGATTGGTAGAGAGCGGGATGTGGGAATAGTGCTAGGCCAGGAGCCCACAAACTACCGCCTGTGAGCTAAGAATGGCTTTTACAGTTTGAAAAGCTGGTAAAAAAAAAAAAAAAAAAAAAAAAGTCAAAAACGAAAACAAAACACGCACACGAAAAGATTATGCTGCAGAGACATGGCTCTTAAATACCCACCACCTGGCCCTTCACAGAAAAAGTCTGCTGACCCCTGGTCTTGACGATGAGAGGGAAGGGGTCTCTGCCGGATAGTTCTGGAAGGATTGTGATAGCTACTAAGAAAGCAAGGCGCAAGAGGTCTGCCCTTTTCCCTGCCTGTGTGTGGTTGTGGGAGGGGGTGGGGCCTGGAGCTGGTTGAGGGGTGAGCCTGAGAGGGGCGGGGTCTGCAGCACAGGTTGGGGGGGTGGGAGGGATTAGCCCGGAACCCCGCCCCCGCCCCGCCCCCTCTGATCTGTTCGTCTCTACCTGCCCACAGTCCTGCTTTCCCACAGTTTCCTCCAGGGTCTCCGCCTCATCCCAACAGTTGTCCTGTGAATGCATCACCTTAACACGAATGCTTTCACCTTTTCCGGGCACGTGCTGGAGGGAGCCACAGGGAACCACAGGTGTCGCCGGTTCCCCTCGACTTGCCGCACTTCACCCTCCCCACCTGGCGGCCCGGTGCGTGGCCCTCTCGCAGAGCAGGACTGAGCCACCCAGAACCACAGGGCAAGGGCGGGTGGCTGCGCCCGGCGGCTCGCGGACCAGGAGCGCGGCTCGGGGAGGAGTGGGGGAGCGTTCGCCTTCCCCGACTGGGCGCTGTCCTCAGGGGTGCAGCCTCTCCAACGGCATAAGGTGATGTGTCACGAGGGTCGCTAAGGCCACAGGCCGCCCGTGAACTGCAGAAACACATGAGGTGTTAGAATCGGGGCCTCCTTGGGCGCAGGCAAGATTCCAGCAAGAGAAGGTGGGATTTTCTGGTGGAAGGGCGCTGAAGGTGCACGCAGAGCTGGGGCCGCCCCTGCAACGGGTCCCTGAAGAATCGTGCTTCATCAGGGGTGGGTGGGGGGGGTGCGGGCACAAGGCTTGAGGCCAGGTTCAGGTCTCTCTGACGAGCTACTTTCGTCCCCCGGCACCTGGTTTTCTCCTCTATCAGGAGGTGACAGTGGAAGTTTGTGCCTTGAAGAGATATTGGAAAACGAGCCGAGATGCTGCATGTTAACTCCCGCGAGTCTGGCACGCAGCGAGCTCTGTTAGGGCCACGTGAGCGATTTCATGTTTCTGCCCCTGGGGTTGTTGCTGAGGGCAGACCGGATGTCCGTCTTTGCACAGGCTTGGTGCTGCTCCAGAAAATTCTCACATCCCTGGTCCTCTACGTGGCCCAGGGAGCCTGCGGGAGGGCAAATAATGCTCCCTAAAGATGTCCACATCCTAATGCCTGGAGCCTGTGAATAGGCCACGTTACTTGGCAAGAGCAACGTTGCCTGTGCGGTTAAGTCGAGGCTCTTGTGATGGGAGATCATCCTGGATTGTCCGCGAGGGCCCAGAACATAGTCACAGAGGTCCTTCTAAGAGGGAGGCAGGAGGGAATTGGGCTACAGGGAGGGCAGAGACCGGGTGATGCCGCCACGGGCCAGGGAGTGCCAGCAGCCGCCAGCAGCTGGACGAAGCGGGGCTGGGATTCTGCCCTTGGATCTCTGCCGATGGCCCTGCTGACACCTTGACCTTGGTCCAGCGAGACTCCTTTTGGACGTCTGACCTCCAGAACCCTAATAGAGTTGTGTTGTTTCAAGCCACTAAGGGTGTGGCGGTTTGTCACAGCGGCTGCAGGAAACTCACACGGGGCCTTTACCCTGTTTTTTGTGCCTCGCGCACGCATGAGCAGAAGACCGAGCACACGAGAACGGGGGAGTCGCGGTGCGCCCGGCAAAAACTGAGTGAGCGGGGGCACCGATCACGCCCCTCCGAGGGAGGGTCGGCTTCCCCGTCTGCAGAAGGAGGGGAGAGGGCCGGGGAGGGGGAGCGGCGTGAACAGGGTCCTGGCTTTGATGGCGGCTCCCCTGGGGCTCATCCCTGGTCCCTGGCCACCCCTCCGGGTCTGCGGGCAGGCCCCTCACCCTCTTCTTGGGCAGGTGGTGTTGCCGCTCCAGGGGGCCGCCCTGCATCCTCTTGGCTGCCCTCTCTGCTCTCCGTGGCGGTCTAGCTCACGGCCCCCCGGCTTGCTTACCGTCGAGGTGCTGCCGACGCCCAGGTCTGTATCTTCGTTCCCTGCTGGTTGTTTCCAGCAGCCTGCTTACCTGTCTCAGAGGCACCGTGTCCCGAGGGTGTCTGGCCCCAGACAGTCTCAGTCCTCGAGCTAGTCCTCCCTCTCCTTGGCTACCCCCCACCCCCCACCCACCATGGACGGTACCAGCCTCTGTTTGACAAGCCCCAAGTACAGGGCTGTCTTTGCACGGCCCTTAGGTCTCATCTCCAAGCAGCAGCCACACCTGTCGCATCCACGCCCCAAACTCGTGGCTCCACCCACTTCTGCCCGCTTCCAGCCCCTCCCCACTCCGGTGCCCCATCATCTCCTCCGGGCCTCCCGACGTGGCCTCCTCATTTCTCCAAGGCCTCCATGGCCCCTACAAGTCTGCCGTTCTCACTGCGGCCAGAGCCGCGCTTCAGAGGGGCAAATGTGCTCATACCCCTCCCTGGACAACACCCCCGATGGCCTCTCGCCGCTTGAGATGAAAACCCAAATCCTCCCCTTGGGCCCCGGGGTCCTGTGTGGTCTTTGCCGCCCGCCTCTCCAGCCTTTGCTCACGCTTTGCTTTTGCCTCTGGGCTGACAGCACGCGGGCCAGCTTCTTTAGTTCCTTGGACGTGCTGTGTTCCCTCCTGCCTCGGGGCCTTAGCACTGGCTGCTCCCTCTTCCTTTCACTTCATTAATTCAGCTCATCATTCAGATCTCCATCCGAACACCAGCTTCTCGGGGAAGTCTTCCCCCACCCCTAGACCAGGTCTGAGGTCCCTGTTACGAACGTTCACGACACCATCTAGCTTGCTTTCGTTGTGGCCGTTAACCACACAATTGCACGTTGGATCGTTTGACCGCTTACTATAAGCCTCTCTCTCTCTTTTTAAAACCACGTGACTGTAAGCGTCAAAAAGAAGGGACAATGCGACGTCTGTTTCGTTCCCCAACTGTATCCCCTCTGCCAGCAGACAAAGATCTTCCTCATCCCTGCTTTTTTTTTTAATTTACATTTATTTATTTTTGAGAGACAGAGACAGAGACAGAGCACAAGTGGGGGAGGGGCAGAGAGAGAGGGAGACGCAGAATCCGAAGCAGGCTCCAGGCTCCGAGCTCCAAGCTGTCAGAACAGAGCCGGACGTGGGGCTCAAACTCACAAACCGCGAGATCCTGACCCGAGCCGAAGTCGGACGCTCAACCGACTGAGCCACCCAGGCGCCCCTTCCTCATCCCTGTTGAATGAACAAACAAATGGACAGATGTTTGAAGATCTTTTGAGGCAAAAATGGGAACTGGGAGGTAGTTTTAATATGGCAGAAAATTCAAGCAAAAAACACAAAACACATGTATTTATTTGATATTTACCAGGGCAGGTTAGGAAGTTATGTATGCTTTTCCATTTGGAAAAGCCCCAATCAACTCACGTTTTCCAGCATCTCTTCCTAACCGAGCTCTGAAGAGGTTTCCATGCTCTGGATGGAGAGCCATGCAGAGGAGTAACTGGGACCACCCAAGAACACACAGGCTGAGCCCCCAGGGATGGGGACCCAGTCCTCCTCCCTGCAGTGTTGACCTCAGCAAGAGCTTCAGAAATATGAACAAGGGCACACGTGTTAATTGCTTTCCCAGCGACGATCCTTTCCTTGCTAAGAAAGCCCTGATTTTTGTTGGGGAGGCAAAGTGCCCCGTCTTTGGTGAAGAGCCTTCATTTCTTTCAGCCAAGCCTGGGCACTCTGCTCCCCTTGGCCTGATACTTGAAACCGTTTGTGTGTGGTCTCTAAGGACAAGGAGAGTCTAGTGAGTGAATTCAGGAGGCTGAAGATGGATGCCATACAACTGTCTACTTGTCAACAATTGTCCATTGTCAATGGTTTAACCGCCAATAATTGTCTAATATACAACCCACACGCATATTTTGCCAACTGTCCCCATCGCGTTCTCCAAAGGATCTCTCTCCTTATCCAGCTGGCACGTTTCTGGTCTCCTTCAACCTGGAACAGTTTCTTGTCCTTTCTGTCTCTGTTGGGGCATCAGTACTTTGAAGAGTTCAGGTCAATTGCTGAGGCCGCCTCTTCTGGGTACGTCTGATGTTTCCTCGGGGGACAGGGATACTAGGTACGGATGCTGTGTCCTCGGTGCATCCAACCGCGGGGCACCTGGCGTCCATCTGTCCCATCCCTGGTCGTGTTAACTCTGTTCACTTGTAAGGCCAGGCCTTCCAGGTTTCTCAATGGTAAAGTTACCATATTTTTCTTTTTGTAATCAATAAATGAATGGAGACCATGCGAATATCCTATTCTTCTCCAAACTTTTACTTGGTGGTGACTCCTTTTTTTTTTAAAGTGTTCATTTATTTTGAGGGGGGGGGCAGGGAGAGAGAGAGAGAGAGAGAGAGTAGAGAGAGAATCCCAAGCAGGCTCCTCACTGCCAGCATGGAACCCATGAACCATGAGATCATGACCTGAGCCAAGATCAAGAGTCGGACACTCAACCGACTGAGCCATCCAGACGCCCCTACTTGGTGATGACTCTTGTCTAAATCAATTATTACTATTATGGTGGCAAAATGAGATTTTCTAACTCTGTTATTCCTTTGACATTTATTAATTGGCATTCTCCCATAAGGAAGATTCCTGCCTCTCTCCCTCCCTCTCTCTCTTCCTTCCTTTTATCTTTTTATCAGTATAGATTCTCACTTTAACAAATAGATTATAATCCATCATCATTATTTAAAAAAATTTTTTTTAAATGTCTATTTATTTTTGAGACAGAGACAGAGCATGAATGGGGGAGGGGCAGAGAGAGAGGGAGACACAGAATCCGAAGCAGGCTCCAGGCTCCGAGCTGTCAGCACGGAGCCCGACGCGGGGCTCGAACTCACGGACCGCGAGATCATGACCTGAGCCGAAGTCGGCTGCTTAACCGACTGAGCCACCCAGGCGCCCCATCCATCGTTAACATTATTAATTCTGATGCTCACATTGTCCCAGATTTGGCAGGTGAGAGCCCCTTCATGTTGGTGGCCGTGTCCTGTTGATAGCCCTTCATCTCCATTTTTCCTGTGTGTCTCAGCTGGGAGGGGGCAGAGACCTGGGGACTGCCCCTTGGGTTTGAAGAGGAGGTCTCCAGGTCACCATCAACAGTCATGTGCTCGAGGCCACTTTTCCAGCCACGGGATGGATGCAGATGACTCATCACTACCTTTCTGCCCGGGCCTCGCGGAGCCAAGCTGAGGACCCTGACGCGGCCGGCGTCGGGGGAGCTCAGGTGCGTCCCGTAGCCAAGGACCAAACCTTTCTTGGGGTAAAAGAGACTTGAGTCTTTTGACACCGGCTGTGGCAGCAGCAGCAAAATCCTGGCTGCCAGCCTATTGGTTTTGTCATTTGTCTCAGTGAAGCAAATCCAACCGGCAATGTCTTCAGGGGAAAGAGGATCAGTGAGTTCAAACGGAAGAATGTTTGCCAACTGCGTGAGGAAAACCCCCTTTGTGCTACAATGTTCTCAGCCAATCCTCTTAGCAGTTTTGCAGGAGCCACCTTTGGGGAGGATCCTGCCTCGCTGCCCTCCTCTGGGGCCGGGCTCTGGCTGGGGTGGCACAAGACAGGGAGCTTATCGGCCGCCGACTTGGTTACAGTCCATGCTGAGAGGTTGGCTTCCCGGGCCAACGAGAGCCTTTTGGGAAATGTGGGAAAGAGCCGGGGTGAGAGAGGACGGTCACTGCTCGCCAGAAACCATCGTCCCTAGTAGACAAATGACCCCCGGAGCCCCCCGGCGAAGACAGGAGAGACACGCTATAGCCAACCAGGCTGGGTGCTGTCACTTTGCACGCAGACGAGCGTCTTACTGATAGAAAATTCTTGTTTCCCAAAATGACGAGAGACACGGCTTTTTGGATAATGGAGGGAAAGCCTAGCCTTAGAGTTCTGGAAAATCTCCCCTTTTGCACATGAGGCTCCGTGCCTCTGAGCCTTCGCACTTGCTGTTCCTTCTGTTGGGAATGTCCTTCCACCCGGCACGCCGGTGGATGCCATTCACCCTCCAGCTCACCACACAGAAGAGAGGACGCCCCGTCTCTTTTTTCTCTTCCTCTCCTCCTCCATCCTTCTCCCCTTCTCCCCTCCCTCTTTGTCTCTCTCTCCCTCCCTTCCCCTCCCCCCTCCTCCAGTGACATAACTGCCGCATCATAAGCTGACCCAGGGGTCTGGCGGAGCACAGCCACCCGCTCAGTCCAGAGGCGCTCGGCGTCTTCGCGCCTGGCTGTGGCTCGCATACCCCCCCTTTCCCCTCCGCACGCTGAGGTCCTCAGCCGAGCCTTGTTGAATGAACGAATGGGCAGACGGACTTCCGGGACGCAGAACTCTCCGGAGACCAACGCGAACTCGTGTGGCGAGCGTGTGCGCGCCCCTGCCGGGGACCTGTCTGTCCACTGCCGTCCCAGCGTTGGGCACGGAGCCTCCCTTTTGCCACTCTTCCACCACTAAAGACCGGCCAGGCACGCACCCACTGTGCCGGTCTGGGGAGGTCAGACGTGAAGAAGACACGCTTCCTTGAGCTCAGAGGTTCAGGGTCCAGAGGAGCAGACAGGCACGTAAAGGGAGAGTAACGCTACAGCCTCGAACTGGTGCAGTACGAGCTAACACGGGCTCTGCTGGACACGGGGCCCTTCCTCCTCCCTGAAGCCGGCCAGGCTTCCCCCAGGGGGGCTGCGCACGGGTGGGGTGGGAGGTGAGAGGACGGGATCGAGCGCTGCGAACGCGAGGCCGAACGTCACACGATCGTGAGCCAATGGTTCCTGAAATTCGCTTTGATGTGCAAGTGCTCTGGATGACAAGCATGTTTCTGGAACGAATGATGCTCGCACACCAAGGTTTCACTGTACAAGGAATTCAAATTCAAACCGGTCGCCGCAGGCCACGCTCTCTTCTGACGTCGTAAGCTGGTGTTCTCCAGGACAAGGAGGGAGGCCGTTCCAGGGTGAGGCACGACCCTGAGACCCGCGAGGGAAGTCGCAACTCGTGCCTTTTTTGTTTGCTTGCTTCTGTGTTGTCGTGGTGGAGGCTCGAATCCGGGCTGTCGGTGGAGGAGGTGCGGCCGGAGAAGATTCAGGAGCAAAGGGCAAGACGATTGAAAGACTTCACGGACCTTACGGGACCGTCCAAGGATCGGGGATCGCAGGGGGCTACTGAGGGTTTTCCCCCTGGGGGGGTGACCGGGTCGTAGCTCCGTCTGAGAAAGGTCACTCTGCCTGCCATTGAGAGGAGGGCGGCCAGAGGATCAGGGCAGGGCCTGGAGCCTAGCCTCGTGTCGCTGTCGAACGGGTGGGGAAGACGCGGTCCTGGACGGGGCATCGGTGGAGAGAGGAGCGGACCAGCTCCGAGGGGACGGACAGATGGTCTTGCCACCTCCAGCAGCAGAAAGCACCGAGGGGAGAGATGTGAGGGACAAGAGGCTGCGTGGGGCTGAGTGTGAGAAGCTGGGACGCTCGCAGGTGCTGCGTCCGGCACGCAGGTGGCCGCCGGGGGAACGTGGCAGGTGGGGCTGAGCGCAGAGGGAGATTAAGGAGGGGACGACAGAGACTCCAGACCCTGCTTCTAGACCTCAGGGCAGGGTCAGCGGGCCAGGGGGTCTCAGATGGACCCTGTGCCGCCCGCGGCCGCCTCGTCACAGTCTCTCCCTGCCGCTTTCAGCTGAGTTTAGCACAGGCCGAGACTTGGCCCTTCGGCCACGGAACTTGTCTGCTGGAGGGGAGAGGGGTTAAGAGCCAGGAGCGCTGTTCTCCTCTGCAGTGTTTCCTGCCATTCTTTTCAAAACTTTGGATTGGGGGCCAACGATTCAAGCCTCAGGGTCCACTTCGGTCAAGCACAGGGTCCACTTCGGTCAAGCACCGAGCTATTAGTCCATTTTTCTCAAAGTTGTACAAGAGAAAGACTTAAAGCGGCCAGCAGGGAGGAGGCTCCCAGCTGCCTGGAGTCTCCCCTCCTCCTCCCTGTCTTCTGGGTTCATCCAAAATTCTTCCCCAAGGAAGAATCGCTTAAAGATTGGGGGTGATGGGGGGGAGGGGAAGCCTCTCCCAAGAGGTCAGGTGAAGTCCCGATTTCAGAATCCACGTTGTGGGGTGGGGGTGGGGGGTTCAGGAGAACCCCGGGTCCTCGGAGACAGTCCTCCCGCCCGCTTTTCCTAGATGGCTGGTTTCACTGAACCTTACACCCCCCCCCCCGCCCCCGCAGGAGCAAGAATCACGAGCCCATTTTGTGGACGAGGAAACCAAGGCCCCGTGAAGCTGAGTCGAAGGCTCAAAGTCACACAGCCAGAAATGAAGTCCCGAAGGCGTCTCAGGTCTGTGAAATCCCAGGCTGCTGTCTACCTTCCAAACTCTCCCAGTCTGGAAGTCAGCGATTGCCCCCACCCTCACCCCACCTCCCCCGTTCCCCAAACGCGGATGAGGCCAGGACCCCAGGGCTGGGCCGGGGGGGCCTCTTGGTCTTCCCGGGGCGCGTCCTCCCCGGCCCGGGCGACGGCCGGGCCCTGGAGCGCCTCTGGCACCTGCGGGTTCGCCCCCCAGGCTCGGGCGGCGGAGCGCGGAGAGTGAGCGCGCCGCGGCACAGGTGGGGCGGCGGCGCGGGAGCCCGGGGAGCGCGGAGGCGCGGGGGCGCGGGCCCGGGGTGCAGCGAGGGACGGAGGCAGCGCGGCGGTGCCGGCCGCCGCCGGCCGCTTGCGGCCCCCGCCCCCTCGGTGCCGGCCGGCTCTTCGCTCCTCCGGCGGCGAACCAGACCCGGCCGCGGCCGCCGCCGCCGCCCGGCGCGCACCGGCCGCCACCTGCCCCCGGCGCCCGCGCCGGAGGGGCGCGACGCGGCCGCCGACCCGGAGGCGCTGGAGGAAGCGAGAGGGGTCCCCGCGCACTTCGGGCGCCGGCGCAGCGCACGGTGAGCGTCCCCCGCCCCGGGGCTCGGGGATTCCTCAGCCCCCGGGTGCCCGATGGGGTCACCCGGGGGACGCAAGGCTGAAGTTGGGACCGCGCGCAGCCCGCCCCCGCCGCCGAGCCCGACATGCTGCCGCCGGGGAGCAACCGCACCGCGTCCCGGGCGCGCTTCAGGCAGCAGCAGCTGGCGCAGCGGGGCTCCGTGGGGGGCTCGGAGGGGGCGGCGCCCCTGGGGGCAGCGCAGGTGGTCACCGCCGGCCTCCTGACCCTGCTCATCGTCTGGACCCTGCTGGGCAACGTGCTGGTGTGCGCGGCCATCGTGCGCAGCCGCCACCTGCGCGCCAAGATGACCAACGTCTTCATCGTGTCCCTGGCTGTGTCCGACCTCTTCGTGGCGCTGCTGGTCATGCCCTGGAAGGCGGTCGCCGAGGTGGCCGGTTACTGGCCCTTTGGGGCCTTCTGCGACATCTGGGTGGCCTTTGACATCATGTGCTCCACCGCGTCCATCCTGAACCTGTGCGTCATCAGCGTGGACCGCTACTGGGCCATCTCCAGGCCCTTCCGCTATGAGCGCAAGATGACCCAGCGCGTGGCTTTGATCATGGTCGGCCTGGCCTGGGCCTTGTCCATCCTAATCTCCTTCATCCCAGTTCAACTCCACTGGCACAGGGACAAGGCAGGCTCCTGGGGCGAGGCGCCACCGCCATCCGGCCCGGCCAACGGGACGCCCTGGGAGGAGGCAGGGGAGCCAGAGGCGAGGGCGGAAAACTGCGACTCCAGCCTGAACCGAACTTACGCCATCTCCTCTTCGCTCATCAGCTTCTACATCCCCGTGGCCATCATGATCGTGACCTACACGCGCATCTACCGCATCGCCCAGGTGCAGATCCGCAGGATCTCCTCGCTGGAGAGGGCCGCCGAGCGCGCGCAGAGCTGCCGCGGCCGCGCAGCCTGTGCGCCCGACCCCAGCCTGCGGGCATCCATCAAGAAGGAGACCAAAGTCCTCAAGACGCTGTCGGTGATCATGGGGGTCTTCGTGTGCTGCTGGCTGCCCTTCTTCATCCTTAACTGCACGGTCCCCTTCTGCAGCGGCCGCCGCGAGGGTCCTGGGGCCGGCTTCCCCTGCGTCAGCGAGACCACCTTCGACGTCTTCGTCTGGTTCGGCTGGGCCAACTCCTCCCTCAACCCGGTCATCTACGCCTTCAACGCTGACTTCCGGCAGGTGTTTGCGCAGCTGCTGGGGTGCGGCCACCTGTGCTCCCGCACCCAGGTGGAGACGGTGAACATCAGCAATGAACTCATCTCCTACAATCAGGACACCGTCTTCCACAAGGAGATCGCAGCTGCCTACATCCATATGATCCCCAATGCCGTGTCCCCGGGGGACGGGGAGGGGGACAAGGAGGAGGAGAGCCCTTTCGATCGAATGTCCCAGATCTCTCAGACGTCCCCGGATGGTGACCCTGCTGCTGAGTCTGTGTGGGAGCTGGACTGCGAGGGAGAGGTTTCTTTAGGCAAAATAACGCCCTTCACCCCGAACGGATTCCAGTAGAGTGCCCGAGAAAGGCCCCTTCTGGATCTATATAATTGCACAGACATTAACAAGCATGCAGAATACATACACACACACATCCAGTGCTGCTCAGTTCATCACATTTTCTGTGTCTGTGTAGGAGCCCATGTGCTTAGAAACGTCACCAGACTGATTTGTTGGTGTAAGAATTGGCAGAAGGTTTGGAATATATACTGCAGCCTAGCAGAAACGGATGGGGGGGTCCAGTTAGAGAAGAGAAGGTGGTGTTTGGTTCTTTAAAAAACAAACAAACAAAAAAGTCGCAGTTGATCTTTAAAAAATATACTCGCCCTCCCTTTTACACAAATGAACTGTTCAGTGACTTGTTTTTGTCTGGTGGGTTTTTAGACAACAGGTTCTATGTGTGTGCAGTGCTGATGGGGGTGCGGGTGACATTCCTGTATCTTGCTTCCTGTAGCCCTGTGTTTATGCAGTTTCTGCCCTCTGTGTGTGTCTTTACCACAGCTGGGGAACTCTTTCCGATTTGTTCTGGTGTCTAATAAACACAAATTATGTGGATTGTGGGGTGATTATCTTTGCTTTGCCTAAACTGGAGTTTAGGATCGCTCCTGGAGAAGCCACGAGAGCATCTTTACAAGCAGGGAAGGTTTGGGCTTGGTCTGGAAGCACACATTTATTTTCTTAGCAGACAGGTTGGCCTTAAAGGTACACACAGGAGCAATTCCAATTGCTTCCAATTGAAGAGCTTCCAATTCCTCAGGTTTTTCTTTCTTTCTTCTTTCTTTCTCTCTTTCTTTCTTTTTTTAGATACACACTTTTCACGTCTGTGCTGAAAGCTGGCTTCAGTACCACGGCATCAGATAGGGACTTCTTCAGCCTGAAATTCTAATAGTGTTTTCTCATTTGGAATCTTCTTTTTAAAAATAACGTGAAATAATTCTCCCGGTTCCTAGGCAGATGTTGGCATATCAGTTCATTGAAAAGATCATGCAGAATAATAGCTTTATCTTTCTCAATCTCAAACCTACAGGGTTTTAGAGTTACGTGGCTCTTGATCAACATTTCTGGAAGGCTTTGAAATGTGTGAGCGGACATGCTTTAAAAAACAAACCTCTGTTTTAAATAGACATTTTCACTTGTAGACGATGGGAAATGAGGGCACGCGTTTCCACGAAAATGTAGGAGCCAGGGATGATATCTGAATGAACTTGAAATGGGAAAATCTATTGGCTGAAGTATTCCACAACAAAAAAGAGCCCAACGCATCCCAGTCTTTTTGTTCCTCTCTGCAGCCTGCACAGAAAAGGGGAGCGTTTTATTCCAGAAGCATTCCAGTTGAGAGCCTGTTCGTACTGATAGATCGAAAGGCGAGCATTGTTCACGGAAGCAAATGAAATCTGAATGTGTAATTTCTTACAAGTCCCTACCTTGAAGCAGGCTTATCAAGGACAGTTCAATCCATTTTGGTCTCTTTAGGGATAATTTTATTGCCGGTCTGCTGAACCCAACCACGTCTTGTTTGCTGCACGAGGTGCAGTGCTTGGCACATGATGCTTCATAAATATTTGTTGAATGAACACTTCTGGAACGGTGAGATTGAAACCAAGTCCACTTTGGTACCTTAATTTGCATGTATGATTGAGTCAAACTGGATTCAGAATCTGCAGTCTGTGTTCAATTTTTGACCTCGTGTGAACTGAAGGCTACGTGCACCATTAGGGAAACACTGGGGGCCACGGGAAGTGCCCTGCTCTCGGATTCGGAAGGTGGCTGTGTGACCTTGGGTGAGGCAAGTAACCTCTCTGGGCCGTACTTTCTGTAAGTTGAAACCCCTATGCTAGCACACTGTTTCCCAAATTGTTTTCCAGGATGCAGATGTCATGGACGGGGTCTCGGGTGAAGTAAGCTCAGAAAACCCGGCTACAGTATCTGTTTCCTCTACAAGGCTTCTTAGGGCTTTTCTGTGCAGTGTGGATCCCCAAGCAGGAGAGAATTCGGCCCTGCTTCCCGATGTCTTTGACCTTGTGAGTCCTCGTTTGGCTCAATTCCTTATTCCCTTCTCTCTGGAGACCACAGTGGCGGGGAACGCAGTTTGAGAGACCCTTATTGGTCTGGAAGTCTCTAAAGGGTAGCTAATCTATGTGAAAGGAACCGTTGTTGCAAGCAAGTTTGTGTGTGTGTGTGTGTGCGCGCATGGGGCAAACATTCTATGTCCCAGTTCAAACCATTTGTGTGTTAGGAAAAATGGGTTATGTGGGGACTTTGAAAGTCCCTTCTGCAAAGTGTCTCGAATCATTTCTTGTGATTATTTCCACCTACTATGTGCTGGGCACTGTCCTGGGAATCCAGTCACCGATCAAACGCTCTGGTGTCTTGAACTTGTGTTTCAGTAGGAGGGACACAGTGGAACTGAGCCCCGCATCGGACTCCGCCCCGCGTTGGGCTCCGCATGGAGCCTGGTTGGGATCCTCTCTCCCTCTGCTCCCCTCCCTGGCTCGCCCTCGCCCTCTCTAAAAAAAAAAAAAAAAAAAAAAAAAAGGAGAGGCCCAATGCAGAGAGGCCCAGACGAAGAAGAAGGGTCGGGGCGAGGCTAAGGTCTAGGCCGAAGGGTGCTCCTGGCAGAGGGACGTCTGGAAACGGGGCCACGCACGGCAGCCGGGAGGAGAGCGAGGAGGTCAGTGCGGCTGGAGCCCTGTGGGTGGTTCCCGCCGAGAACGGGAATAGGCGACGACAGCAGGCGCTACGGGGCTGCGTCCTGCGCTGGGCACCACGCACGTGCTAATTCACACTCACCCCCCGGCGGGGCAGGACCTTCATCACCCCCATTTTACAGGCGAGGAAAGGAAGGCATCAGGAAGCTAAATAACGAGCCCAGGGTCACACAGCCCCTGACTGGCTGAGCTGCACTTGACCTTAGGCAGTCTGGCCACGGAGGCTTTCGTGTTCGCTGCGGCGGTGAGAAGGGCTGTCAGGGCGTCCCCAGTCTGCAGAGGCGCTAACGCCGGGATCAGACGACTCCTCGCCCATTTGCTACTAGCTGGTTACCGGACACTGTCCTATATCCACCCGTAAGCCAGCCTCCACCGCGCACCTGCTCTGAACACTGCTTCGCGTTTGGGGAGGGGAGGTGGCAGAGGGCAGC
This sequence comes from Panthera tigris, assembly GCF_018350195.1. Lineage (NCBI taxonomy): Eukaryota > Metazoa > Chordata > Mammalia > Carnivora > Felidae > Panthera > Panthera tigris. The sequence continues at coordinate 197,521,137 of NC_056663.1, read as the reverse complement.
GGGAGAAAGAGCCGCGTCCTGAGCCCTTACGTGGACGGCCAAGCGCTTTCCTGAATCTGTTTGGTCCTCACGCTAACCTCACGTGCTGTTTTCTGTCCATCTTCCCGGTGAGGACACTGAGGCAGAGACAGGTGACGTTGCTCATCCAAGGTCACACGACCACTAAGTTGCGGGGTCAGTATTTAAACCCAGGCCAGTGGTTCTCGGCCGGGGTGACTTTGTTTCCCAGGGGACACTTGGCCATGTCGGGAGACACTTTTGGGTGTCATACCTGCCTGTGGGGTGCTCCTGCCTTCTCGCGGGTAGAGGTCACGGCTCAACAGCTTACGGTGCACGCACAGCCTCCGCCACAAACAATTATCCTGCCCTGAGAGGCCCTGACCCGGGCTGGCGGACTCCAGGTGCCTGCACCGGACCCACAGAGTTACACTGCCCAGGCTTGAGGCTCCGCAGAACCGAGTTCAGACTGTAGTTCCTACATTTATTAGTTGTCTGCATTCGGGCCCCTCTCGTAGCGTCAGTTTCTTTATCTGAGGAATGGGTACATTAGCCCCAGGGGTTTGGGTCGGGATGAAATGAGAGTGCATGATACCGAAGTTGTTTGTTTCCTTCTTTTTCCTCTTCTTTCTCCTTGTTCAAAGAACTCCACGGCTCGATACATTCTGAGTGGACTTGGAGGTTCCCAGCTCGTGGAGAGCTACATCACCCTAGAAGCGAAGGCCACAAGAGCTGAGATCCATTCTCTCTTGGCCGCGCGGTCCTCTTGGCCTAGAATAGCATCTGGGGTGGAGTCGGTGATCAGTACGTGTCTGTTTCTGCCTCCGAGGCGCGCAAGCGCGAGCGCGCACGCGCAGACCGGTCTTCGGTGCTTCCGCTAAGTAGGTAGGTACTTACGCAGCAGCAAGTCCCGGTGGTGTTGCCCATTGCGGGGTGCTGGTCCTCGCGTTGGGGGCCGATCAAAGGCCTGCACGTCCCCACAGAAGTGGGAGGAAGTACGGCACCCCCGGACGCTCTTTTGTAACTAGCAAAGGGCCTCCAGGAGGCCGCGTTCCTGCTGCGTAGATTCTGACGTGCGCTCTGGGCAGGGACGCCACAGAGGCAAGGCTGTGACCCTCTCAGAGCGTCGCGTCGGGGGCACACGCTGTCGATGCCCGTTACTGGCGATGTCAGTCTTGATCGCGGCGCTCTGGCAGAGCCCCCTACAAAGTTACTAAGGTTACTTGGTACTTGTAATGAAGATACTTGATAGGCGTCCTCCGCAGAGATACTTTGAGGTTCCAAAAACACCCCAGGATTCTTCCTCAAACTTTCACCCCTTGGTTTTGCCATCTACTAATCACCCTTCCCCGAATCAATTATTATTGTGCTGGCCAGACGGCGTGTTTAAAAAAAATTCCATCACTGGGGCGCCTGGGTGGCTTAGTCAGTGAAGCATCCGACTCTCGGTTTCCGCTCAGGTCATGATCTCACGGTTTCATGAGTCTGAGCCCCACATCGGGCTCTGTGCAGACGGCACAGAGCCTGCTCGGGATATTCTCTCTCTCTGTGCCCCTCCCCTGCTCACGCTCTCTCTCAAAAATAAATAAAGAAACTTAAAAAATTCCATCATTGTTTTATTGCTGGTTTTTTACTGTAAGGGAGGGCATTTATTATTATTTTTTTTTATTTATACCTGTGTAGACTCTTGAGTTCCCAGTTTTTATAATGGGTTATAATCCTTTCCTCTTCACATTTATTGTGAGGTTGACATTGTCTCAGATTTGGCCAAGTGGGAGCACTTTCGAATTGGCGTCTGTGTCCTTTTGATATGCTGTCATTATTCTTTGGGCACTTTGCTTTTTTTTTTTTTTTTTTTTTGGCCCAAGACACTCCAGACTCATCTTGTGTATTTCCCGTGTGAGCTCTGGAATCAGCCGTTTCTTCGAGGAGTTTTGGTTCCTTTTAGCAGAGAATGGTATTTAGAAATCAAGATCTGGGCACTAGTGTGTTATTGCTACTCAGGTCGTTTGTTTCTAGGTCCCCTCAAAGGACAGAGCTGGGAAATAGATCTGGGTAGATATACGCACACATATATTCATATGTGTATATGCACATATCCAGAAGTATCTACATATATATTTCTATACCTCGCTATGTACATCCATTAAGTCCCAGGGGTTGATTCTGATGCCTTGTGGACATATTTTAAAATCATCAGCCCCATTCAAATTCTGACTCACTAACCTGTTAGTTCATGAGAGCTAGAAGTAGAGAGATTAAGCTACCTGCCAAGGGTTGGTCTTTCTTTCTTTCTTTCTTTCTCTCTTTCTTTCTTTCTTTCTTCTTCCTTCTTTCTTCCTTTCTCTTTCTTTCTCCTTCTTTCTTTCTCTTTTTCTTTCTTTCTCTTTCTTTCTTTCTTTCTTTTTCTTTCTTTCTCTCTTTCTTTCTTCTTCCTTCTTCTTCCTTTCTCTTTCTTTCTCTTTTTCTTTCTCTTTCTTTCTTTCTTTTTCTTTCCTTCTCTCTTTCTTTCTTCTTCCTTCTTCTTCCTCTTTCTTTCTCCTTTCTTTCTTTCTCTTTCTTTCTTTCTTTCTCTTTTTCTTTCTTTCTTTGTGGCATATTAAAAAGAGAATAATAATGGGACTTACCTTGTAGTTCACTGGCAGGGTTATGTGATATGATGCATGCAGAATGGAGGGCCATGCACACAGTGAGAATTTGAAAACTCTCAGCTCTGTGATTGTATCTGCAAGACCAGAGACCACAGGGCCGGGCCTCTCTGTGTCCAGGCAGGAGTCCTACGCTCCATGTTTAGGGTAGTGCAGAAACCAGGAGTTCAGGGGCCAAGATCTGGGACACGGATGGAGTAGACCAACAGTAAATCAAACTTGGCCACACCTAAGACAGGAAGAAACAGGGCAACAATGTCAAGCTTGATGAGGAGAGGAATGGTTGAGACCAGGGGAGAGCTAAGAAGAGAATGTTCCTGAGCTCATATGGAACCCCCTCAGGGGCTCTAGGCCACTTTGGGGAAGGACTCAAAGGAACCAGGAGCATCCCCGCTCACAAGTGGGGGCAGAGTCACCAGACTTTTGCTTTGGCACTGTTGGGGAGATGCCATTTTGACGTTTCCCAGTTTGGGGCCTGGGGACCCATGTGTCCCATTTGTGGGATATTAAAACAATGCTGGGCCCAGGGAGACCCGGAGAACGTTGTTTTCTGAACAGAAATGGCCACTATCATTTCTTTTGTTTAGCAATTTTTAATGTTCTTTAAGCAAATTTGAAAGCTGGCTGGAGGCTTCAGCACTCATTTTGTCCACCTCCTTCCTTGTGCCCATGTGGAAACTGAGGCCCAGAGAGGTTGAGGCACTTGTCTAAGAAGCCCAGCAAGGTCATAGGAACTAGACCCAGATCTAGAATCCAGGTCTCCAAGCCCTGGATCAGTGCTGCTCCTTCCGCAGCCTGTGTGCTCCTTCCGTGGGGGACAGAGGACACTCCCCGTCCCGGGAAAATCTTTCTCTGAAGGAAATCACGAGTGCAAAAAAGTTCACGGCCAACTGTTCTTTCCACGCCAAATAAGTTGAGATTTATTCTTTTCCTACAATATCCCCTGTTAGGATGGAACATTGTTGACTTGTTTGTGGATTAAATACAGATGCCCAGGGGGTTTCTGGACCCTGATTAATTCTGATCAAAAGAAGTGTGGAGAATGGTAATTTACAACTGACAAAGTTAGCTCTCAGGAGGGGGCGAAACAGCAGTTCAAAGGCTTGTTTTTCTGTTTGTTTTGGTATTTCATGGAAGACAGCAGACTTTTCTGAGCAAAGTGGCAGGAAGCCGTGGGCAAAGAAGAAAAGAGGACTTTAAAAATGAGTTGAGGACAAACTCAAAGGGGCTGGGTCTTCAATACTGAAATCTCCTCCTGCAGGGAGGGAGGCTGCTACAACAAGGAAATAAAGAATGTCAGCAACTTCCTGTCCCCTCCCTGGCCCCCTCCCCCACTCTGGTAGAATCATTGGGACATTTCGGGCAACAAAGAATGAGCAGCAGACGGGGAAGTGGGAGAGTTGGGTTCAAGTCCCAGGTGTGGGATTTTAAGTAAATGATTTGACATCTGAGTTTGGTTTCCTCATCTCAAATAATGACAACCATCATGCTTACATCTCAGGGTCGTTATGAATGTAAAAAAAAAAAAAAGCCTCATTTACCAGAAGTTACTTCTTACCAGATGCCATGGGAGGATTTGTACAGAGTGGTCTCACCGCGCTTGTGAGTAGGTCAGCTCCTTCCCACTGCACAGCTGAAGATTGCCGAGGTTCAGAGAGGTCCTGCTCCTCGCCCCGGGTCACACAGCTAAGAGGTCCCACTGTTCACGCCCGGCTCTGTCTGGCTGGCCCCTACCCCACATGGTAAGAATGGGATGATAATAAATCGCAAATCTAACAAAACAAACCCTACAAGCTCCAGAGACGTATGGATCGCCTATTCTGTGCCGGAATTAAAGGTGGGTTAGCATCACAGTCTCTGCTTCCGTGACCCGATGCCATGGCCTGTGGAGCCCTCAGGGGTCTGGGAGGAAGGGAATCTGGTGGCGGGGGCGGTGAGGGGCGATGAGGCTTTTGGATTCGGCGCTGGACGCATGCGAAGGTGCATAGGGCCGTCCGGGTGGGTGTGGGGATGAGGACCAGAGGTCTGGGTCTGGGACCTCCACCCCCAAGACAGTCTGAGTGCTGGATTTGCACCAGGCACTGTGCCAAGGGGCTTCTGGGCGTGAGCTTCAGTCCGCATGCAGCCTGAGGCTGTGACGATCCTTCACTGTCCCTGCTGGAGGCGCGGCCGGGAACTTGGGTCACCACCACCCAAAGCCCAGGCTAGAACCCCGAGGAGAATGGTTCTCTGCAGTCCCGGGTTCTCCTGTTGGAGGGTTCAGAGACCCCTCTGGCCCCTCGCCAACGCCCCTTCTATTTCAAGTCACTTTCAGTTTGTAAGAGCTCCTCTTTTGTTTTGCTTCCCTTGGTCTTGGGGACTCAGCATGTGTCCAAGTTTTCTCCCTGAGAGCGGGAAGAATTTTTGTGATGGCTGAGTTGAGGGACCCTCAGGAAATGCCTTTGCAAACAAGCAGGAGGGACGAAAGCTTGGGTCCTGATCCGCCAGACAACAGGGAAAGGTTCACAATCCAGAGTGTGGTGAGGGACGCGTTGCTCTGGTTGGTCTGGTCGGAGCGCAGGGCCCTGGTTCCCAGGCACGTCCACCCCTCAAGGGCAGGCATGCTCGTGCTCTGTGCCCGCAGAGGACCTCCGGGGCGCCAAAGAGCACCCTAGGGGGAGGCCCCAGATAACAGTTCATTGGATGCTTGCTACATCCTAAACATTTTATAAACATTAACTCATTTAATGTCTACAAAGAGCCAGGAGGTGGGTACAGTGAACACCACCACTTTACAAATGACAAAATCGAGGAATGGAGAGGTCCAGTGACTTGTCCAAGGTCACACAGCAAATATGGTGGACCTGAGATTCAGACCTGGGCAGTACTCTCCCCCACTAAACACTCTCGTGGCCACGCGGCTCATGCTCCCTTAGGCCTGAGTACTGGGGGCCAGGGGAAGACCCCCAGATATCCCATCCAGAGACATCAATCAATCCCTATCTTTTTCTTGAACAGCTATGACAACTGTCTGAGGTTATTAAGATCATTCTCCAGACCCCAACATTGTCACCTGTGGTTGTTCCCAGACCATTCCCATCTCCCCCCCCCCCCCCCCAGCCATGCCTTTCTCCAGTGAGCCTGGCTGGGGGTTCTAACGAGCATAGGGGCTGGTTCACCCAGAGGCATGGGGTGGGGAGGAATAACACGAATGGGGGTGACCAGGCTCCTCAGTGGAACGTGTGTCACATTGGAGGCCGGAGTTCCAGCCTCTGAGATGGATCCTGAGTGCCCAGCCACATCTACCCCACCCGCTGTCACAGTTCAGGGGCCTTTTCATGGAAGATCAGTGACTTTACTGCCCATCTAAGAGGCAGACCTCTGTAGGAAAGGTGGCTCGTGGACATGAACTCACGTGGCTGTCCAAGTGATCACTTCCGCCCCCGGGCATTCCTCTGTAATTGGCTCATTAGCTGCTGGGTGCTGGGGTTGGGAGCTGGGCCCCAGGATTGCCAGGGGGGCTGGATACGGGCTGGGTAGAGCCCCGGCGGGGGTGGGGGGGAGCGGTGGTGGGGGGAGAAGGGAGGATGAAGTCCGATAAGTGTGACACAGGTTGAGAGGCCATCCTCTGGGCCACAAGAGAGTGAGAGAAAGTACAGAGGGAATTCAAGAGCGTGAGTTCCCGTCCGGGTGGAACAGCAGGAAATACCTTGTAGCTAAGGTAGTCCTTAGAGGAGCCTTTGAAAGCCTTGTGACAGGAGAGCAGGTGAAAGGGGTGGGGAAAAGCAACGCAGGAAGAAGAAAGAGCATTTGCAAAAGAGCAAAGGTGAGTAGACATGTTGTCCCTTGGAAACAAACATTTTATTTATCTCCTTATAATTTTTTAATGCGTATTGATTTTTGAGAGAGAAAGAGAGACAGAGAGGGAGACAGAGCATGGGCAGGGGGAGGGGCAGAGGGAGAGGGAGACACAGAATCCGAAGCAGGCTCCAGGCTCCAGGCTCCAAGCTGTCAGCACAGAGCTGGACACAGGGCTCAAACCCATGAACCGTGAGATCATGACCTGAGCCCAAGTCAGACGCTTAACCGACTGAGCCACCCAGGCGCCCCTGGAAACAAACACTTTAGCCGTAAGTCTATCAACATCGACAAATTTTCCCCTAGCAAGTGCTTGCTAGAGTAAAATGCACTGAACAGATTAAATTCATTGATCATTTTTCTCTTTGGTGCGAGGAAGCCATTTACAGCATGACTTTCCATTTTCTTGTTTTAATCTGGCTAAATTTATTTTTATTGAATTGACTATTTTCTTAGAAACCTTCACAGTGAAGATGTGATTTATTGACCAGCTTCTTTTCTCCATATCAAATTTTATCCATATCTCCTGCCACTGTGTTTTCTGTCTGGGGGGGAGGGAGTTATTTTTTAGCAATTTACCATTTAATTGTGCGATCGCGGGTTTTGTTATTTATTGATGATTTCTATCAGCAATATTCATTGTGAATCAGATTAAAGACTGGTCATTCGGATTTATCATTTAGCTGACCAATGAGAAATTTGTGTCATTTCCGGGGTGGTCAATTACACTGCTAATTCAGTTCTTTTAAATACTGCCCATCGGATTGAATATTGTGTGCTAATTGGGTCTCATGCCTGTCTCTAGCTTGCTGACTGCAGACCAGAGGGCTTTTCAGCCTCCATAATTACAAGAACCAGTTCCTTATAACAAGTCTCTTTGCATACATGTATACATCCTATTGCTTCTGCTGGAGAACCCTGACTAATATAGCCTCTGGCTGGGTAGTAGGTGGACCCGATGCAATGGAAACGGGGCAGTTCTAGGGACTCATTCTGGAAATTCAGGGGTAACGTTGGGTGCAGTTGGCACTGGAGTTTCCAATTATGAGATCTGAGAACCTAGGCATAGTATCTCTTCTTGGCAGTCCAGTGGGGTTATTCAGAAACTCTGGCTTCAGGAGGCAAGACCCTGTCACTGAGCTGGGAAATGGGGTTCAGGGCAAAGCCCCAGGCTGACCAATAGATAGATTAATTTATTAATTCATTGGCTTATCACAGGAGGGACTATGGTGGAAGGGTTATGCCATGCAGACTCTGGAGTTGGATTGCTAGTTTGGAATTCCTGTGCTCCCACTTACTAGCTATGTGACCCTAGGGATAACTCGTGCCTAAGTTCCCCAATTTCTTGAGTGGGGATAATTGTAATAGCACCCCAAGTAATGCTATAAGGATTAGATGGGTACTCTGTATAAAGCCCTTAGAACAATACCTGGCACATTGTTAGTACTGAGTTCACTTTATAGAATGTGTTAGTCAGGCTTTGCTGTGATAATGCTACGTAACAAGCAATCCCCAAATCTCAGTGCTGACAACATATAGTTTCTTCTCACGTTCAGAGGTGAGCCTAGCTCTGTGGGGCTCTACGGGGCTTGCCTAGATCCAGATGGGCCCGGTCCAGGCTGGGAGTTGGGCTCATGTCTGCTTCACTGGGCTCTCGAAGACCCAGGAAAAGGGAAAAAGGGCCGCAGCTGCCTGAGGCACGTTCATCTCATATTGGAGGACAGGATCACAAGAGGCCAAGGACATTGGATGCCTCTGTTGGGATGTGGCATTCACTGAGTTTACTCGTACTCCATTAGCCCAAGCCTTTCACATAGCCAAACCCAACATCAGTGGGGTGGGGACGCACACCCCTCCCACTCAGGCAGGGGACCTAACGGGTGCTGGACGATAATACAGTCCACAAGAATACAGTCTCCCACAGTAGGATTTCCTGGGTGCCTAACAGCTCCCAGGAAGTGTGCTGAGCACCAGGGATTCAGAGGTGAGTCAGTGACCTGCCCTCAAGGGCACTCTCACGACACTGGCAAGAGCTGGCACAGGAGGCCACAGGAGGCCCCCAAGAGAACTTAACCCCCTCCTGAGCACCAGCAAGAGCTACTTTAATTCTCAGATCTCTGTAAACCAGGTATTACCATATATCTGGTAATTTTGCATATAAGGGCACCGAGAGGCGCCCCGGTGGCTCAGTTGGTTAAGCGTCCGATTTAGTCCCAGGTCATGATCTCGCAGTTCATGAGTTCGAGCCCCACATCAGGCTTTGTGCCGACAGCTCAGAGCCTGGAGCCCGCTTCGGATTCTGTGTCTCCCTTTCTCTCTGCCCCTCCCCTGCTCATGCTCTCTCTCTCTCTCTCTCTCTCTCTCTCTCTCAAAAATAAATAAACATAAAAAAAAAATTAGGGACGCTGAGACTCAGGGAGTTAGGTCACTTTTTTTTGGACCCACAGCTAGAAAATGGCAGAGCTTGGAATGACACCGCAGTGTGGATGTCCCTTCGCTCTGCTCTTTGCATGACAGCTGTGAACTCAAGCATGAAGGCAGGGACAGCACATCAAGGACGGCCTGAAACTCCCGACCCTGGCAAGAGTCTGGTCCCCGGTCTGCAGGGATGTGAGCTCTGGCAGAGACATCTACGAGCCTAGACCCTCACGGCTAGGCTAGTGACTCCACCCATCTGAGGGGCAGATTCAAGTTATCAACTGCCGGTCCAGTGAACTGTCCAGAAGCCACTTCACCCATGCCATCGTTTCCTCCTGGAAAACATCCTTGATTGCCTGGAGTTTTGCCTGCTTCGCCAGTCCACAGTGCCCGAGCACTTCCTCCAGGCACCTTCCCCACTGTTACTCTTTATGTACGTGTATATCCTGCACTCACTGCTCACAGGAAGCCTGTGTTCTCCAGTTTCGCGTCCTCTGTCCCCCGAGTGCCTGCCCGGGGACTGGTACTGAGTAGGGGTTGAAGAGAAGGGTGTGGAATGAGTGAATGAATGGCCAGGTCAGTAGAGGCTGCTGAGTCCCCAGGAAGGAGAGTGGATGAGGTTTACGCTGGACCCTATCCCCTCTCTGGCCCTCGGCGGGGGATTTCAGCCAGGATGGGTCTGGGGCCCCTGCACAGGGTATGTCAGGGGACAATGGCCGTTTGATACCACTGCCTTTTATCATCTGGGAAGTAGCCGTGATGTTGTGTTAGTTGTATTTGTTGTGTTCTATCCGCTGGCTTTGGTCATTAACCCAAATAATTTACGTAGAAGCACCTGTCCCCGCTGAAGCAGAGGGGGCACCTTCCCAATCAGCCTAGAGCATTCGCACGGGCACGATCACCCATCCCAACACCCACTACAATCAGAGGCTGCTGAGAAGCCTCATTTTCTTTGTGGGTTATTTATAACCAAATCATAGTGGGAATCATTATGTAAAGAGGGCTATTTCCTCCCCTGGGTTGCCAATCTCTCAATCTGTCTATTTCATGTAAGGTTCTAGCTGCAGTGATCAGACTTAATGAATGGACTTGTACTAATGGCAAAGGAGCTTTGTTATTCTTACCTTTAGGAGAAAAAGAACCCCAAGATAAAGGGGGCCTTAGATGATTTTTTTTTAGAGAGAGAGCGAGACAGCGTGCAAGCCAGGGAGAGGGGCAGTGGGAGACAGAAAGAGTCCCAAGCAGGCTCCGCGATGTCGGTGTGGAGCCCCATGTGGGGCTCGATCCTACAACCCTGGGATCATGACCGGAGTCGAAATCAAGAGTCAGATGTTCAACCGACTGAGCCACTCAGGTGCCCCAGAGATTTTCTAGTGTAATCACCCAGGATCACAGATAGAAAACTTGAGGATCAAAGGAGGGAAGTTAATTGTTGACGTTGGGAAATTGCGGAAAGGGCCAGAGCCCGGAAACCTGAGTCTCTGTTCTAATTTATGCTTAATCACTTACAACATATGTGATTCTGAGACAGGTCCCTGGTGGTTCTGGGTCCATGTTCTCCTTTGTGGAAGGTGGGGAGACTGACATCTATTCTGTGATGGAAGGTCGGAGATGATGTATGAGCGTCTGGCCCTCATAGATGCCCCAGTGATGTCACAGCCAAAGAGATAATGCTAGAAGTTTTCTTCCTATCGCCCCGCATTGCTTCCACAGGAATAACAACAAAATCAGAGTATAGTCCCCTCGGACACCAGGCATCGTCAGCGGGGAGAATACGTCCCACAGAGGGTTCTGGATATCGCAAGAGCGGATCAGGAGCACAGAGCTGCCTTCTACGATGTGGAATGTGTGGCCTCGGCTCTGGGTCCGGGTGGCGGGCAACAGGAAGCTATTCCTGGAGGTGGGGGAGATGCCGAGGTGCGCCATGCTGTAGAGAAACAGTTGGTGACACTGCTGTCCGGATAACTGGGAAGGCAGGTGACGTGTTGAAGGAGCCAGTGACTGGAGGTGAAGGGGTTGGGAAACACAGTGTTAGCAGCATGTCTTGGCTGCCCCCGCAGGAAAGAGGTGAGCCCAGAAAAGAAGGGGCTAACCTGTAAGCAGGTGTGAAGCGAAATGGAAGGTGCTGGAAGTCTGGGGCATTGAGGGTCGGGAGAGGCAAGGCTGCTTCACATCTCCAACCTGTAGAAGGTCGACCTGAGAAGGTCCTACATACAAATGCCAGTTAGAAGTCATGGCTAGGGCCAAATCAAGGGTGCAGCCGCCATGTTCTTTGTTAAATCATTGACTCGATGAAGTCAGCACGTACTCAATCCTTCAGGCCAACGAAGCAGGAGGAAAGAATAAAGGTTGGCTGTGCCTTGGAAGCGTGACAGCCTAAGTGCTCGGAGTTAAGCTGAGAAAGGCATGTGTCTCAAAGGACTGTGGTGTGGTTACTGCCGTTCGGAATAAAGTAATAAGACACATATTCAGTTTTGGAGAGAGTTCCACTTCCATAAGAGCTCCAAGCTCTCTACGTTTTGAGACCAAAATGGACCCTTGGGCCTCCTAAATTCTGCATGAATAAATCAGGCTGGGAAAGACGTGCACCCTCCTGGAATGGAATGTTCTCCAATGTCTTTTCCAGGAGGGAAACGGGGGTGGGGGAGAGAAGGATTTTCCAAACTATAGAGTGAAGGGCCACGGAAAACCAGTGGTCTGGAAGCTATTCCCAGGGAGTAGAACCAAGGCACCTCCAGGCTCCATTCTGCTTCCCTGGGTGGGCCCCCCCAGTGTGCGCCCAGCCCAATTTCAGAATCGCTGTGGGCCAGTGACGGCCGGGTGCCCCCCAGTCTTCCCGTGCAGGGACGAGAGTGTCCACCAATGCTGTCTTGTCCCTGTGCAGAGTGAGGAATTGGTTTTGTGTCCTTGGCCTTCTCAACCTCAAGGTCGCATCTGCTGTAATCACGGGTGTCATTTTCATACTCAGAGTTATTTGCAATTTTATAGGTGATTTTTTTTTTTGCTTATGAATTATGGAAGCCTCACACCCAGTGAATGTTAGTTATTACTCTTATCTTGAAAATTTACTTCCCCCCGGCCTCCTTTTCACCTACGGTAATGTCTGGGACCCCCGTGTGATGAACAGACAGGACCCATGCACAGTTTTGAGTCTGGGAAGACCACCTTCACCCGTTGGTTGGCCCTGGGCTGGGAAAGAGGAGCCCTCAGTCAATGTATTAGCTTCCTAGGGCTGTTACAACAAAGAACCACATGTATATTTATATCCCTTTATTGCATTTGTTATAGGATTCTCGTAATTAAATCTTTACATAGGCCAACAACACCTAAGTGTGGAAAGCAAGTTGGTTCCTTTATCTATTTATTTTTTTTAAAGTAGGCTTCATGCGCAGCACGGAGCCCAACGCGGGGCTTGAACTCATGACCCTGAGATCAAGACCTGAGCTGTGGTCAAGAGTCGGACACTTAACCGACTGAGCCACCCAGGCTCCCCAAGAAAGAAAGTTGGTTCCATGAAAGAAAGTTGACTCCTTTAGAAGGCTCCGTAAGTTTGAGTTGCTAAAAAAGTTCCCGTCAAACCAATGTGGGAGAGACAACTGTAGACTCTTATAAAATGAGTAAAAATCTAAAAAAGCCTGCAGCTTGCTCTACGAGTTACCATTCTATTTTAGAGCGTGAGAGACGGGGCTTATGAAAGACAAAATGGAGGTCCAGTTACCAGAATAACGCTGAACGGTCTTGACTTCCTTACTAAAGGTGAATGAATGCACATTTATATTTCAAAATAAACTAGTTGTGGGGCGCCTGGGGGGCTCACTTGGTTAAGCGTTTGACCTCGGCTCAGGTCATGATCTCACGGTTCGTGGGTTCGAGTCTGGCGTCGGGCTCTGTGCTGATGGCTCAGAGCCTGGAGCCTGCTTCAGCTTCTGTGTCTCCCTCTCTCTCTGCCCCTCCCCGGCTCACGCTCTGCCTCTGTACCTCAAAAATAAATAAACATTAAAAAAACCAAAAACCAAACAAAATAAACTAGTTGTAATGTCTGTGTCATTTTGTGTTCCCATCTTAACTTCACTGACTCCATCCATCCCCCGAATCGGCTGGGCGAGGCTAGGGCATGCTACAGTAATTACCAACCCTTCAATCTCAGTGGCTCCCAGCAGCAAAGGTTTATTTCTTGCTCAGGCTGCAGGCCCACCCCAGAACCCGGGCTGTGGAGCGGCCTCTCTGGGGGACACCGCTGATTCTGTGGCAAAAGGGCAAGAGAAAGATGGTGAACCACGAGCCTTCATTGGCCAGCTGAAGTCACGTGATCACTCCTGCACTCTCCCGGCTGAGGAAGCGTCGTCCTCCCCCCAGGGAGGGGCTGGATGGTGGAGTGTACCCACCAGCCACAGGCCCCCAGCTGCTTCTGATAAGGGAGCCCCACTCTGTCTTACAGACGAGCTCGTAAGAGTGATGGCCAACAATGACCGTGAGCTTCTTAAGTGCTGGGCACTGTTCTGGGTGCTCCGGATTCATTAACTTACCGCCTCACTCTTACCGCAGTCCTAGGAGTAGGTGTCATCATCCCCATTTTACAGATGAGGAACGCTGAGGCAAAGCAGGTAACGCAGGCGGACCGAAAGCCCACAGTGAGGGCGTGCTTGGCGCTTGCCCTTGAACCCAGGCTGTCCACCTCCAGCCGCTGCTCTGGAGGTCTGCGCTCCTGATGGGAGAACATATAAACAGTGTTCTGCTCAGCGGCTGGACACAGCCAGCACTTTTTAAATTCTTTCCAGCCTCGCCGTCGGGTTGGGCTGCGTTGGGTTTTCTAGAAGAAAGAATGTGGAGAAGGCTGTCTTCCCTTCTGGTGATGCGTGTGGGGGAGGGGGAGGAAGAAGCGGGGAGAGTCGGGAAATCTGCCTGCACGGAGACCCAGGAAAATGGGCTTCCTCATTCCTTCTGGATACTTCTCTGAAAATCTGGGAGAGTTAGGGGCGCCTGGGTGGCTCAGTCGGTTGAGCATCTGACTCCTGACTTATGCTTAGGTCACGATCTTGTGGTTCATGAGTTCGAGCCCCATGTTGGGCTCTCTGCACAGACAGCCGGAGGCAGAGTCTGCTTGGGGTCTGCTCTCTCTCTGCCCCTCTCCTTCTCTCTCGTGCACACACACTCTCTCTCTCTCGAAAATAAATACGTAAATTAACTTCAAAATAAGATAAAAGCTGGGAGAGGGACACTCTGCTGTCTGGCTGTCAGGCTGGTGAGAGCCACGTAAGAGGATGTGCTTGACCCCCAATAGCTTTTTGGGAGATGTTCCAACTGGCCCGAGAAAGTTAGATGGGCTTGTAAGATTTTTAAAGACTGGAAGGGACCAAAATCATCGATTTCCTCCTGAGCTCCCTCCCAACCCGCGTGTTTAGCTGAACGACATCCACCTGCCCGGCTTGTTCGGATGCTTACGTGCAGCGTGGGCTTCGGTGCCGGGATCCGGGGACGGAAAAATCGATCCCGTTTCTTAAAATAACTCAAGACCTAAGTGGCATCCAGCCTTTCCGTGTGTGGACAGGGAGGAGGGACATCATGACTCTGGAAAAGCGAGGGCGGCTGGTTCACGAGGGACCACGCTCCGATGAGGTCCTCCCGGCCCCTCTCCCTCCCGCCCCACGTTCTTGGCCTTTGTACCCCTCCCTCCGACCCTGGTCACCTGCCTGTCTCCTCCTCCCCTTGAGGCTACCACCACAGTGAAGTGCTGAGCATCCCGGGCACATACCACGACGTTTCGTGTTCCTGTGCCTCTGTCTTCTAGAATGCCCTTTCTCCCTTATTTATCTTGGGCATTCCTACATGCCTTCGAGGTTCAGCTGCGGTGTCTCCTCCTCCAGGAAGCCATCCTTGATCTCCGTCACCTTCCCTGCTAATACTGGGTCAGCTGCCTGTCCTTCGAGCTTCCATCGGTCTGTTCTGACATTTGTCACGGACCCTGCTTGTCTGGTTATCAGCTTTCTCCCCACCCTGGACTGAGCCCTTCGATAGCAGACCCTGCCCCTTGCTCCCTCCCATTCCCAGTGCAGGGCACCCGTGCGTGATGGATGCATGTCCACTGGGTGATCGCTCAAAGACCCTGCACGCTCAGATAAGCAGGTGAGACCTGCAGGAATCTTACCGATCACGTGAGAGAGCAGGGGCCAGGCTGTCCCAAGTCAGCCTTAGGCTTGGTGCTAGACCTGGCTAGAATCCACGGTCACCCAAAGCCTTGGCCAGCCGTCAGTGGGAGGACAGTTTTATGCAGAGAGGCTGGTCAAACGCTTCTTGTTACTCTCCAGGCTCTAGACTGACATCCTAATAGAGCATCCTTGCCCCGTGAGCGAGGGGGGACCTGAGGGGTCTCCGTGAGCTCCAGTCTCCCCCTGGCCTTGTTTCTTTCTTCTTCGCTTGTCAATTCCACCGTGTCCTGCCACCAGCAGCTGGGTCGGCTCACGGCCAGGAGGGAACATGGATAAAGCTCACCCTCTGGGGGAGGTGGCCTGGCCCCGTGGCTCCGTCACTGGCCGGGTGGATGTTGGGCTGTCGCCGCATCCTGGCTGGAGCAGGGACTGGACTTCGGGCCGTCATGCCCATTCGTTTTCCAGCAGCTGCGCACAGCCTCCCTTTACCGCAGGCCAGGCTTTTCTCAGCAAACCTATTTCCATTTTGATGAGGTTCTTTGCACCCCGGGGCCAGCTCCGGTCTGTCCTTCGTGGTTGGCGTATGACACGCCTGTCTTTCAGGGGCTTTTGATCACAAACTTCGCAGCACCAGTTTGGGGCTTCTGGTGAGGCTCAGCCAGGATCAGCCCCAGGGGGAGCCAGTCAGCCGGCAGCAGGCGGGGGGGGGTTGGTATTCCTCTTGAGAGGCTGGGCTTGGCCGGCAAGGCCTGAGCAACTCTTTTTTCCTTTTTTTTTTTTTTAACAACTCTGCCTCTCTCTTTCTCTAAATAAACTTAAAAAAAAAAAAAGATACATGTGGAAATGAGGCTAGCTGGGGTTCCCTGGGGGAAAAGGGATGGCAAGGGATTCCAGGCCGAGGAAAGGGGCAGGGGCAGGGGCGAGAGGATGAGAGCAGAGAGCAGAGGACACGGGAGGTGAGCAAGGCACCAGCCGCGGTGTGACGTGCCCTGCAGGCCGCGTGGAGTCGCGTGCGGGGACAGGACGCCACACATCTGGGCTTGAGGAGGACGGCCCTGCCGGGGTGGGGACGGTGGTTGGCGAGAGGCGCCCGTGGGCAATGGCAGAACAGTGGTCAAGGGCACCGTAGGGCGGCGGGGGGAGAAGCGCCTGTTCAGGGAGTAGCGTCGTCAGGACCGGGTGCTGACTGCACGGGCAGAGAAGGCAGGAGCGTCCACGCGGCCCTGGGGCTCCAGCCTGTAGGCGTGTTGTGGTTGTGATCAGGGGACCGAGGAGGAACAGACGCAAGGCGGGTGGAGGGCAGTTCCGGTTTGGGCGTGGCTGGTCTGCATGCGGCGCCCCGCGGGCCTCCAGGGGGAGCGACCAGCAGGTGTTTGAACCAGGTCTGCGGCCGCAAAGGGAGCTCTGGCAGGAGACACACGTCTGTGGGTTGGGCGGTTGAAACCAGGGGGACAGGAGATCTTGCCCAGGGACGGCGTTTGAACGTGACAAGGACCGAAGGCTGAAGATGGGGCCTCAGTTGGAGTAGGAAGAGTGAGAGTCCGCAATGGAAGGTGAGCAGGAAGGCGCCCGGGGAGGGAGGAGGACCAGTGGCCCTGGGAGTCACCCTGGGGACGGAGGGGCCATCCAGCTCCCCTGGAGGCTTGGGGAGTCTTCTGGAGGAGGCGACAGCTGAAGTGAGCTTGGGAAACACCTGTGGTGGCGAGGAAGGAGGGACACCGAGGGAATAGAGGAGGTAAGGGCACACTGAGGGGTGACGTGTTACAGTAATTGTGACGTTCGGGGGGAATCTAGAGGCAGGCTGAGGAGGGACAGTCCCTCGTCTCTGGCATGTTTCCAACACCCCACCTGACTCGGCCCTTCTCGTGATCCAGAAAGTACCCAGAGCCTCCCCAGAGGCCCTGGCAGATTTTCCAGCATGTTCTGTGGGCAACTCTTACAGGAATTCAATTTCTCCCGGCCAAATATATTTGGTCCTGGGTTAGACCCAGTTAAACAGACTCTGACTGCAGGGCGCCTCCGAGCCGTTAATGCACGAATGCCCTTGCTGACCCGCCCAGAAAGTCGAGGAGAGAGAGGACTTCCCAAACTCGTGAGATGGAGGAACCCCTCTTCCCCAGGCGCCCGGGGTCTAGGCTTTCTGGTAACTGCCTGCCTTCAGCACCAGGTCCTAATTCCTCACAATGGACCGCAAGGTCCTGCCTGCTTTTCGAGGCCAGAATCTTAACACCCCTTCCTACCCTTCCAAGTCCCCCCACGCTCCGGCCACCCCGGCCACACGCATGCTCCCACGGGTCACGCTGTCACACGCTGCTGGGCTCTGAGTAGTGGCTCTTTCCCTTATCTGGGGTTCCCTCTCGTGAGAGGCCACCTCCTGCAGGAAGCCTTCCCTGATTCTCTAAGGCAGGTTAGGTGCCCTCCCTTGATTCCACCACGTCCCCGCTTCCCCGCACGCCGGCCCTCTCCGCTCGCGCTAAAGCTGTGTGCCTGCTGTCTTCCTCGCCTGCCTTCGCCCTCTTCGGTGGCGGACGCTGTGTTGGATTGATCCCAGGGCTGGCCACATACTGAGCGCTCCAAATCACAGTGTTTTGAGTTAATGGAAAGATGGAGAAGAGGCAGAGCTTGCCGGCAACATTTCTGCCAGCGCGAGATTCTTTGGTCCAGTCGTGACCAACCCGCGAGCAATTCCTTACGTTCTAGAGTCCCGTCTGGGTTATCAGGCAACTTTCTCACACACCCTTCCACTTTCTGAGATTGTAGGTGTGGTTGCACATCTAAAAGAGAGACTTGGGGGGATGGGGGGGCTGGCCTGGGAGGCTCAGTCGGTTGAGCATCCCACACTTGGTTTTGGCTCTGGTCATGATCTTACAGTTTGTGGGTTCGAGCCCCGCATCGGGCTCCGTGCTGACAGTGTGGATCCTGCTTCGGATTGTCTCTCTCTCCCTCTCTCTGGCCCTCCCCTCCTGGTACACACACACACACACACACACACACAGTCTCTCAAAATAAGTACATAAATAAAAATATTTAAAAAAATCAAAAAGAGACGTTGGAATTCTTCCATCAGTGCCTCACCCCTAAAAATAAAGATTGCCCACACATGGGATGAAGGCTTTTATTTATAAATACAGTCATTTATTTATTTATTTATTTATTTATTTATATCTCAAGCAGGGGAGGGGCAGAGACAGAGGGGGCGAGAGAGAGAATCCCAAGCAGCCTCTGTGCTGTCAGTGCAGAGCCCGATGCGGGGCTCGAACCCACGAACCGTGAGATCATGACCTGAGCCGAAATCAAGAGTTGGGCGCTTAACTGACCCAGCCACCCAGGTGCCCCGTGAACCCAGACTTGAGAAAGGCTGGTTCTCTCTCCTTTTACAACATACTTCCCAGGTCAGCCGCAGTGTGAGGCCCGGACGACCATTGTCTTTTAGCTTAGGAATCGCCCCTCTGTCTTGTTCGGTTAGGGTCGCAGCTGCCCTGCACACCCCCAGGGGCGCCGTGCACACAAAAGGAGGGGCAGCAAGGTGACCCTGGCTCGGGGGACAGGCATCGGTTCCCCCTTGTCTCGGACACCGTGGGTCCCCTGCAGCCCTGGAGGTGGGTAACATTTGCGTCTGGGCCAAGGGGCCTTTCTTGGGAGGCTCTTGACACTGAGAAGACGCGGGGTTGCACGCCTCAGGTTGATTCTGATTTCCTTCGTTGAGAAAACCCCTTTATATTTTTGACATGACGCGGCACAGTAAAATGAGCATTAGGTTAGGATTCAGAGTATTTAGACTCAAATGTAAACTCCGCTGTTCATCCACAGGATGTCTTGGGCAGGTGCCAGACTTCAGAATACAAATGGTTCCAATGGGCAAAGAATTTCTGCCTTAAAGTGTCCTGGTGGGGTAGGAGAGGGGAGAGGGGGTCCTGGGGCCCTGGTTGCTGAGTCACCAGGCTCAGAGGCTGGGGAACACCTGGTTCCTGAGGGTGGGAGGGAACGGGCCGGCTGTGGGTAGACAGATGCCTTTTCCATGCGGAAGGAAACACTGCCGACCTCTGGGAGGAGGTGACAGAGGAGAGGAGGGGCTTGGGTGTCTTGAGTCTTGTGAGGGGAGCAGAGTCGTTAGGAAGGAGGAGGAAGAAGTGGGGGTCAAGTCTGGGGAGAGGAAGAGGGCAGCACAGTGAACTCCAAACAGGGCTTCAGCCTGGCCTGCACACTGTGACCTGCCCTCTCCCACCTTTCTTGGGATCAATTTGTCAACCTCAGGGAACCTCAGTTTCCTCACTGGCTGAGACCAACACCTGCACTGGCAGAGTCATCATGAACCCGAGACATAATTCGTTTTAGGCACCCCGCACAGCTCATTAGGTTATAGGTATTGCTGCCATCATTAATGGTTTTAACGGATCTCGACCTGTACAACGCTAACTGCCCACTGCACCGAGTCCTTAGCCCCTACAATGTGCCGCTCATGCTGATAACTCTAGAGACGATTTTGTCCAGTCAGCCAGCCGATTTTGCAGGTGGGTGTTTGAGATCTCTGGGTAACAGTGCAGTCCTATTCTTACATCATCATTCTCTGGCCACCCAACCTAAAGTCACAACCCAGACACCATGTTTTAATACTTTGCACTGCATTTATCACCATTCGCTTTTTGTGTGTGACCTATTTATTTGTTTCGTTCTTATTTTCCATCCCCTCTACTTGAATGTCCACATCGTGATAGCTGGGGATTTTCTTCTTTATCATCCCATCCACAGCACCTCAAACACTGTTGGGCACATAGGAGGCCCACAGCAAGAGTCCAGTGAGTAAACGGATGGGAATTAATGAGTGGGGAGCAGCCACTTTATGGGTTATGGTTGACAGTTTCGTGACCTTGGGCAAGCCTTAGTTTCTTTTGAGGTCAAGTGCGGACAAGGATAGGGGAGACTCAGCAGAGCTCAGGCACCTCCAAGCCTTCAGGAACATGTCTCAAGGGATAAGAGCTTTGCAAATTCATCACTGTCTGGTTTTTAGCTTTAAAAATGCCACCTTCTTGGTAACCGAGAATCAGCTGGAGTGGGGGCGACACATTCCTACTGTTCTCGCCAGAGAGGGCTCCAAAAACCGGGCATGCATGATAATTTGCCATTTTTTTGCTGTGCAATATAGAATTCAGAAAAATCAGGGCTCCAATTGGTTTGAACAGCTCTTTGGAAATCATTCTAATGAGATGGCCACCAGGGCATTGTGGGGGGAGAAAAAAAGAGGCATGGGAGTTAACTGATGGAAATATTTGTTATTTCTGGCAGCTGGCGTTGAGAGTCGTGCATTCATTTCCAAACTCAGGAGCGATTGGACAGGCCGAGTCTATGGGTCAGAGCATCTATATGCTTGAGAGGGCTTTGATACTTCCGGCTTTGTTTTCGGGCTCTCACAGCCGATCATCATCCCCTTACGATGGACCGAGGCTACCTTGGGATTTGCCAGCTCCTGTTTTGTCTTCTGCACATACTTTTCCAGCCTCTTCTGCTTTGCTGGGGACTCCCTCCCTGCTTCGGATTACATCACCCCTGCCCTCTCCCCTGCCCACCACTCTGGGGTGAGCATATGAACAACTCAGCCTCCCGGGTCACCGTGACTGCCACGGGGATGTGCCTGTGACCTGAGTAGGGAAGCAGTATCTTTGTGAGGTTGATACGTGGACACTGAGGGCAGAGGTTTGTTTGCAAAGCTGACCACCACAACAACCACTCCCTTCCTATTTGTCCCTTTGTGATGTGACTTTCTGTGCTTCCCATCAAGAGGTGGAATCCATTTTCCCTCCCCTTGAATTGGGGCTGGTCCCATGGATGGGGTCCCAGAGCTGATGGCCAAGAAAGAATTCTTGAGATGCTTTTGGTGCAAAAAAGGTGACTTTATTTTATTTTTTTTTTATTTAAAAATTTTTTTAATCTTTATTTATTTTTGAGAGAGAGACAGCTTGTGAGCAGAGGAGGAGCAGAGAGAGAGAGGGAGACACAGAATCCGAAGCAGGCTCCAGGCTCTGAGCTGTCGGCACAGAACCCGATGCGGGGCTCGAACTCACAGACCGTGAGATCGTGACCTGAGCCGAAGCCGGATGCTTAACAAACTGAACTACCCAGGTGCCCCCCAAAAAGGTGATTTTATGAGAGCACGGGGACAGGGTCCATGGGCAGAAAAGCTACACTGGGTTGTGAACAGTGGCTGGTTATATACTATGGAGTTGGGGAGGTAAAGTCAAAGGGAGGCCCCCAGAAGGACTTTCATGTGCTAAAGAGGACTCAGGAGACACCGGAGGCATTGCTGTGGTCAAGCCAAGGTTGTTTTCCCTCTAGTAAGGCATTAACATTAGGACGGTAGGGTTTCCTGGGGAAAGGATATACTCTCTTTGCCTCAAGTATTTGTCAAGGGGCTGCAGGTTATAAGGAAGTTTCATTTTACCTGCCATTTCCTTCTTGCCTCTGTTCCCCGCATCACTGTGGAGGGGAGGGTGATGTTGGGGCTCCAGGAAACCGAATCTGTAGGTTTCTGAAGATTCGGTTATTGATATGATTGCCTTTTCCTTATAATTAACTAAGATATTTGTAAACGGATGGAGACTCTGTCCTGCACGACTGTGATCTCTATCAGTTAACCCTTTGTTTTCTTCTTTTAGCCTTAAGGTAGCCAGGGGTGGCCAAGGACTGTCCCACTTAGCCCACTGGGCAGGTGGGGTGGGGGAAGGAGCGATGTTTGCAGGGCTTCCGCTTGCCTTCTGGTCCCTCATCGCCATGACTTTAAGCAATTGAAGAAATGTCTGCGTTCCAGGCCTCAGCCTCCAGAAGCCTTGCAGATTCTGTTCTCATTCTCTTCGAACACTGCCGCTTTGTGAGCCAGCCAGGCCGGAACCTCTTTGAGATTGAAATACTTCATGCAGAGAGAGACCCTGTAGAGAGAGGCTCAGACATCCCAGCTGTTCTAGCCATCCCAGCTGAGGCCTCTGACATGTGCCTGAGGCCACCTGAGACCAACCAGCTTCCGGCTGACACCACGTGACCACAAATGCGTAACTGAATCCAGAGGACACCACATGGATCCAAAGGACTGTCCAGCTGAGCCTTGCCCGATTCGCCGACCCATAGAACTGTGGGCAGAGAAATGGTTGTTCTTGCGAAACCACTAAGTTTTGGGGAGTTTGGTTCCATAGCAATAGAGAAGTAATGCACTGGGTGAGAGATTCTCTCCCCCTTCATCCCCTACCCCACTGGGTGGCCAGGCTGGGAAGGTGCCAGGCGGAGGCTGCCATATTGGGATTCTGAAGCACAGAAAGCCAAGACTTAAGCTGGTTGTGTTGCAGGATTTTTTACCTCAATACCCGGGGTTCATTGTCTCGCCCCTTCGAAGAACGAAGAGGTGGACACGAAATGAGCACCAGGCAAAAGTTTATTAAAGATTGGATAGTAAGAATACTGGGAAATCTGTCTTTACAGAGAGGGGACATTCGAAGGTGAATGCCCGCCAACTGTAGGCAAGGGTTCTTGTTTTATAAGGCTCTGGTCAGCCCTCCCCTTCCCCCGCCTTTCCCTTCCCTTGCCCCCCATGTTCCTTCTCAGATTCTACCCTCGTTGACTGGATAACTTTAGGTGCTGGGTTGTCCATTCCTGATTGGCTCGTTTCCATTGTATGAGGGGTGGTTTATGGTCAACTAGTGGGTCCTTGGGTCGTAGGTTTTATGGTTTACTTATTTTTATCTTTTGTCAAATTCCTGAGAGAAACCTGAGGGGGAGTAGGCGGTGTCTATAACATTCTTAGGAGGAACCTTACGCCTGAGGGGGTTTGCTGTGGCCAGACACTCCCAGCATCGTTCCAAAATAGGTGTTTTTTCCCCCACCCAGGGAACCTCAGGCCCTACCCTTTCCCTCTCTGCCTATTTTATCCTATCTTTTCCTATCCTGGACTTCTAGCTTAGCAAATGAAAAACCTTCTATCCTAGTTTGAAGTTCGTTTGGTCAGGATTCCTTCTCCCTCAGGGGAAAGAGGGACCGATAGACATTCTTTTGCTGGGTATGTTCTGTGCAGTTAGGTGTCAGCCGCGTTTTGTTGGCCTGGCGGTGTTGAATGTCCTTAAACTTAGTTCCCGTATCGGTCAAAGTTTCCTGGTTTCAAAACAATGATCTTATTCACAATTTACTCATTCAGCTACTCTCCATTTAGCCCTTACTGTGAGCCAGGTAACTGCTGGAGGTTCCACAGGTGGTAGTGCTGGGAAACAAAGGCAGAAGGAAATGGCAGATGAACTGAATTTCCTTCTAACCTGCAGCGCATGGACAAACACTCGAGGCCGGCAGAGTAAAACGTTTCTCCAGGAACTCCCTAGGTCTTAATGATAATGCTTTGCTGGACGGAAAAATAACCTTAGGGAGGCCTCTAGTATCCTGTGGATCTTCTTTAGCATATGAAAATCTCACTGGAAACGTCTCCTGGATGGTCTTTACCTCCCCCAACCCCCAAGTATATAACCAGTCTCTCCTCATGGTCCCTGGGCGGCTCTTCCTGCCCACGGGTCCTGTCCCCGTGCTTTAATAAAATCACCTTTTTGAAAAATTTTTAATGTTTTTTTTATTTTTGAGAGAGAGACAGAGAGACAGAGAGACAGAGTGCGAGCAGGGGAGGGGCACAGAGAGAGGGAGACGCAGAATCCGAAGCAGGCTCCAGGCTCCGAGCTGTCAGCACAGAGCCAGACATGGGGCCGAACCCATGAACCGTGAGACCGTGACCTGAGCTGAAGTTGGACACTCAACCGACTGAGCCACCCAGACGCCCCTCAAATCACCTTTCTGCACCAGAGACATCCCGAGAATTGTTTCTTAGCCGTCGGCTCCGGACCCCCAACACTCCAAAACCCCACCAGTAGGACAAGTCCAGTGTCCCTAGACTCCAGTCCAGGCTATTTAATTAGAATTGTGTTAGATTCCAAGCAGAGAAAGAAACGGACACTATGAGAGCGTTCACAGCCCTCCTCACCGTCTTGTCGTGAGAGCCCAAGGGGGTCACACAGGTGGGACACCTGACAGGGGTGTCCTGCTCATTTTTGGTTTCACTCCCAGAATAAAACTATAAGGCCGTTTCTGAAGTATGTGCCTCATCACTGAAAGTACCTTCTCTCAGAGGCTCTTTTCGGCTCCTAGCGCTCACACAGAATGCAACATCCTCGATTTGCCACATGGTGAGGCGGCGAGTGGCTGAGAAGCGCCTGCTCTAAATTCAAGAAGCACAGAGTCTAGGAGCAGCTGGAGGTGTGGGCTCCCAGAGCACCTCCTGAAATATTGCCTCTGTCTTCACCGCCCACATGTCCTGCTGAGAGCCCAGCGTCTTTTATTTCCTTGGCCTTTATTACTTCCAGCTCTGGTTCTTGGTGGAGACAAACCGCAGTCCCCAAATGCTGCGATTTGATGAGAGGAAATTTACTTAATGTACAAATTGGCCAGGGGAAGCGATTCTGATAAGGATAATTACATCCACATCTTCGTGTAAATTACAGCAAATGTCTGAAACAGCCGCCAAGCCCCTGTCATTCAGCGCGACCTCCATCCTTTGGGGTTCACAGCCAGCAAATGGATGTTCCCTGGAAGGGGAATGGGCAGAAGCCTGATTATAATGACCTGACCGCCTCGAGTGCCCTCATTTATTCCAGTAAGAAATAGTGTCAGAACAGGGTATCGTCTGCATAGACCGATGTTTAGCCAGACATGGAAGGTGTGGGGTGGGTTTGGTCCCGGGCATATTTAGGAAGTCATGTTGGTCCCACACTCATGAGTCTTCAGTCTAGACCCAAACCACTGACCAGGGTGGTCTCCCACTCTCGCCCTTACATCCACTGTGTTTGGCTGCATCCACAGTTTGCTATTCTCTGAATATGCCATTCCCGTGCCATCGGCCCCTTTGTCTCCAACTCCTTCCTGCCCTGTCTCAGCCTGATCGAACCCTAACACCACACTGGAGATGCGGCTCACAATTCGGGAGCAGCTGGGGGTCCCACGGCATCCTCTTCCTCTCATCGCTTCATCACGACATTTATTTGTTCAGTAAGCGTGTAACGAGCACTTACCAGGAACACGGGGGCTTGAGATGAATCATTTTCTTGTAGGATCTCAGAGTCTGGGAGGGGAGGCATTCAAGTGAGAAAAGATCACCACGATGGTAACGCAGTGCTCAATCCCACAATAAAGGTGAACACAGGCTTCTGCGAGAATCAGAAGAACCCAGTGAAGACTGGTCCAGAAGAGCTAGAGGCAGGTGTTAGAGGCTGGAAGACAGACAGGAAAGCAGCCTCCAGACTGAGCAGGAACTCTGAGACAGAAAAATGAAGCAAACACTTCGTACCATTTACAGAGGTGAGTTCAGGGTGACTTACAGACAGGGGGGATCAGGAGGCATATGATCTAGGCACCACACAGCTATTCTCTATAAAGTTGGGACCTTGACCCATACATTTTTTGTCTTAATGTTTGAGAGAGAGACAGAGCATGCATACACATGTGAGTGAGTGGGGGAGGTGCAGAGGGAGGGAGAAAATCCCAGGCAGAGTTCATGCTCTGGAGCCCAGCGCAGGGCTCAATCTCACAACCGTCAGATCATGACCTGAGCCCAAACCAAGAGTCAGATGTTTAACCGACTGAGCCACCCAGGTGCCTCTAACCCATAGCTTTTATAGACCGAGGGGCAGAGCAGTGAGGTCACAGGGCAATTAACTAAAGTGGGGCCACCTGTGTGCCGGCCACGTATGGGCCACTTTAGGGAAGATCGAAATAAGCGTCCTCACACTCCAGTCAGGGCATATTAACCTCCGTGGGGCCTAGAGGGGGGTCATTGTGCAGGCATGAACAGGTGGGGGCAGGAACAAGGTGGGGGCCCAAAGATGGAGTCAGTGTTGTCTGCACTCCTACAGGCAAGAGGGCCTCGCACAGTCTTTCAGGATGAGTAGAAGTCACCCAGGTGAGGAGAAAGAGGAAGGCATTCTACAGAGAGGGACCGGAGAGGGTGCTGATTCCCAGTGGTTTGTTTTCCCCAACATTTTCTCAGCCTCTTGAAGGAAGAGATTGGTTTCATCCAGTTGGTATCCCCAGCACCTGGCATCGATGCATAGTAGGTGCTCAGCAAACGTTTGCGGGATGAATGAACTAGACTTTACCCCAGAAAACACAAATTCTGTTCTTGTTTGCGTGTGCACGCTTAGCAGTGCCACAAAACCCAGTGGATAATGAGAAAACGTAACCAAAGATAATGGGGTCTGTATCAGCTATACGTGTGCTTTAACAAACCATCCCAAAACTTGGCAGTTTATTGCAACAACCACCTATTATTCCTTGTGATTCTGTGAATGGCTCAGGGATTCTTCTGCTGCGTTCTCCTGGACTCACCCATACAGCTGCATTCAGCCGCAGAGTCACTGGATCAGGGCTCAGGACAGTGGAGATAGCTGGGCCCCTCTGTCACATGGCCCTTGCATCCTCAAAGAGGCTAGATTGGGCTCCCTCATATGGTGACATTCAAACTCCAAGAGGGAAAGACTGAGAGCACTGTGTCATATTTTTCTGATGTCTCCGTGGCCAAAGAGAGTTGCGTGGCCACGTCCAGACTCAGCACGGTTGGGGATCACGCAAGGGCAGGCAGCCAGGGAGGCGTGATTCACCAGGGCCGTCAGGGTTGCAACCGACCACAGGTCGGTAGGTGTCCAACTGTCACAGTGGAAGGGATGGTACCTGCAGAGTCATTGTTCTGGAGACAAGGTTTCTGAAGTCCCGGAGGGCAGCAGCAAGAGCACTAAACTTGGCCGGACTAGGAGCCGGAAGAACAGGGCTTGAATTGGATGAAGTAAATCCAGTATTTACTTCTCAGGTAACCTCCAGTACCGTAGGCAATCATGTGAAATCAGTTTGCAAAGTTGAGAGGAAGATAAATCAGCATTTCTAGGCAAAAAACCCAGGTCAGCACCACGGCCAGCACCACGGCCAGCTTCAAGACCACCATGAAGCTATGTCACCAGAGAATCCGTGGATGTGAATCCACGCTCCCCTAAACTGGGGGTCCCTGTGCCCCAGAGGAACAACCTGCTGAGTGTCTAAAGACTGGATTTGCTTAGTATGTTCTCATTTGCCTTCAGATCTTGTGATGTGACCTGTGTGAATGGAGTTTAGGGTTAGTCAGGAGCAAGAGAAACTCAACGTGAGAGTAACTTAAATAACATGGACATTTTGACCCCTAAGCAAAGGCCATTGCTGGGCAATTCGGAGTTGTCCTGACAGTTCTGTTCCACAAGGTGCGGCCCAGGGTCCTTACTGCTCACCGCCCTGCACCCTTGGGGGGTGGTGTCAACGTTGGGGCCCAAGGCGGGCGGCCCCTGCTGCTGTCACGACAGCCACATTCTTTCATTTGCTCTTCCCTACAATAAAGGCAACTTCTCTGGTACCCACTAAGCACCAGGAGGAGGTCACAAGGTGCTAGACATGTGAGGTCCCAAGTCAGCACTCTGGAGGGTCTGGGGGAAGGAGGCAGAGAGAAGGTCTTCAAGATGTCTGCGAGGAGAAACACGATGTGACGTCTGAGGAATGGCGGGCCTGGGTTGGGGCAGTGTTTGAATCATAGAAAATGAGTCCAGCAGTATTCACTTAAAAATGAAACATGAATATAAAAACTTTCTACTACCTTCCTCTCACGTGCCAGGGAGGCATCTTGTGCCTGGTTTACTCCTGCCTTGCTGTGGGGACAACTGCCCTCCGCTGCCTGCATTAGTCTCCTGCTGCCGTAAAAATCACCACAACCTTGGCTCCAGAATGCCACACAAATTTATTCTCTTACTTCCCACTGAGCCCTGATTAGGTGGTCCTGTGTCCTGTTCCTGTATCCCTGTGTCCCCCCTCCTCCGGGTCCTGAGGGGACACTTGGCCATTAATGCTTCTTTGATTTTCAATCTTCTGTGGTAGGCATGAGAAAATGCAGGTAAGGGCAGTATATTCTCCTGCTCACTGATGTGTCCTCGATGCCTTCCTAGTGCCCAGACCAGGCTAGGTACCTCCTCTCTAGAAGCTAAATACTCAGGTCTACAAATGAAAGACGACACTCCACAGCTGAGATATCTTTTTGCACTTTATTTGGCTTTTATGTTATGTTCTCAGGCACTTTTTTGCACCCACATATCACTTTCTCTCCATATCGACACCCACCGTCCAAATCTTTCAGCCAAACCAAAGCTGGGTAGTATGGTGCACTGCGTTGGAAGCCAACCAAAGGAGAAGCCCAGTGACAGAAGAGTATTCGGCAGGAAAGGCAATTCAGAACTCAGGTTTTGGCGAGGGCTGGCCTTGCCAGGAATGGTCAGGAAAGCCTGATGGATTGTGGCTGAAAGGGTCTCAGGGGCATTGCCATGTCCAGAGCCCTTCCTCTCTGGCCCACTCCTACTGTGACATACTAAATTCAAGCACACACGTGCTAATTCGCGTGCACTTTCATATATATATGGGCATTCTGAACTTGTTTCAGCCTGCACGCAATCCACAGGGCCGGCATTTTCACAGCAGGCTGCAAACTGATCCAACCCAAACAGCCCTAGCACATAGGGCTGGAAGAGTCCTCAGGCATATCTGCTCCGAAGCACTCCTCCCAAAAGTGACACTTAGATTTCCACAACAGCAGTCAAGACAAGCAATCACCCAACCTTCTCTTGAGCACTTCGCGTAATGCTGAACTCACCGTCTGTGATTAATTTAATGTGTCAACTTGACTGGGTCTTGGGGGGCTTCAGATATTTGGTTAAACATTATTTTGGACATGCCCGCGAGGGTACCTCCAGACAAGATTAGCATTTGAATTGGTGGACTGTGTAAAGCAGACTGCTCTCCCCGATGTGGGTGGGCCTCAGCCAATCTGTCCAGGGCCTGAATAGAACACAAACGGGCAGAGGAAAGGAGAATTTGCCCTCACACTTACACTGGTCTTCTGCCCTGTCTTTCCACCAAGCCTTGGTTTCACTTCAGAACCATTCTTAATATTGTTTTTTCAGTTGAGCAGAACTCAATCCGCAGTCACTGCCCCAGCTACTGGAAAGTTACTTCTCCCACGTTTCGAACCTCTTTATGTCTTCTGAGACACGTCTGATGCTCTGAGGTGAAGACAGTCTCATGGATGGAAGTCTTGAGCCCTGTGGGACACAGCCTGGATGATGGTGGGTTCGTATCAGCTTCTTGAGCCAGAGACCCACAAGGCCAAGCCAAAGACTGGTAACCAGGCACTTGTTAGGACGTAAGAGAGTCTTTCCACTGAAGTCTGGAAACCTTCATCTAGGACCAAAGCCAAGGGTCCCTTGGGGTTTCAGGATCCGGGTTGAGGGCAGCTCAAGGCTGCTTATGGCTCATCTGGCACCAGGACCTTGGTCTGTGCGTTTCGGCCCACTGCCATCTCTGGTCAGACTATATGGTTTTCCGGTGAGAAAGCCTTCAGATGCTATTTCCCCAATTTCATGTCGAAACCATGGGCTAAGTCATGAAGAGGACAGGCCATTGATCCATAAGGAAAATGAGGGGTCCACCTTCCAGAGAGTTTGGAGATAAGCTATGAATGAAACCCAAATGGTTGTGACGTTAGATTAGCAAAGGTTTATTTTTAAATACTTAATAATATTAACCGCGTAGGGAAACCTCTGGTTTCCTGAAATGGTGAGACTATCCGTTTAGACAATCCCATTTTTGACATAATTGTCCAGCGTGGAGGCGGAGTCTTGCTCGGGCCTTCTGGCCACCTTATTGTCGCTCACAGATGAGTCTGTGTTCTCCTCCGGAGGGTAGGCCTTGTTCCTTTTGGCAAACGCCTGGCTGATTTCTGCATGGGTTCTGTTTTTTGTCTCAGGCAGGACAAAATAGAAATAGATAGCACCTGTGAGGCAGATCGCAGCAAAAACCAGGAAACAGTAGGTGTCCAGACTTTTCTGTGGGAAGGAGAGACAAGGAACATCAAGGAGACAATCACAAATCTGGCTGTGAAACCATCTCTCAACAGATTTTTTAAATATTTTTTTAAGTGTTTATTTCTGAGAGAGAGACAGAGCACAAGCTGTGGAGGGGCAGAGAGAGAGGGAGACTCAGAATCCGAAGCAGGCGCCAGGCGCTGAGCTGTCAGCACAGAGCCCGACACGGGGCTCGAATCCACGAACCATGAGATCATGACCTGAGTTGAAGTGGGACGCTCAACCGACTGAACCGCGCAGGTGCCCCTCTCAACGGATTTTTATGGCTCCCCATCCCTATATCAATATTCCTGGATGGCATACCAGGCCTGTGACATAGACTCTATAGGCAAATGGTGCCTTAAGAAGCATCTGCAGGAGACATTCTCATATGAGCCATGAACACATCAGCTTCAAACCCCGGGACCCACGAAGAAATGCCAGTCTTCTGTTTTCTTTTTTGAAAACTAGGCATATAGAAACTAGTCATCATGAAAGCAACATGTCACACTTGCTGAAAGTTATTTTAAGTTCATATTTACACACCTTAAATGAGGGTGCCTGACCTGAAAGTCACCCGTGACAGCTCTGTCCCCTCAGCTGTCATGCGGGTCCCATGCACTGAGTCCCAGCTGGATTTCTTCCTCAAACAGGTCCCCGGTGTCGCCTCCCCTGGCGTCCCCACTCCTGAAGTCCAGCCTAGGGGGCACCTGAGGCCATATGGGACCACCAGACTCTGCTCTTGTGGGAAGGCAGCCACAGATGAAGATCCATAAATGGACGCGCGTGGCTGTGCTCCAGTAGAATTTCCTTACAGAACAATAAACCCTGTGGTGGGCAGGACTTCGTCAAACCCGGCCACGCCCAAGGGACAATTGCCTCTTGCCTTCTTCACCCACGTCCCCCATCCAAGTGGCCTCTTCCCCATCTCTTCCCTGCAATGCAGCCCAGGGAGTCTTGCAAAAATGTATCTTGGTCATGCCAGCACCCTGCTTATAACCTTGCAGCTGCCTCCCATCGCTCGTGGGACCCACTTCCTTGGCTCGCCCTGGGGTCACGAGATCTCCTCTCTGTGCCTCTTCCGCACGGGCTTTGACACTCCCGTCTCCCACCCTTCTTCTGCTGACTCGGGGTCTCTGCACTTGCTAATCCCTCTTCCCTACACTGTCCACCTCCTCAGCTCCTGTCTCTCTCCTTCTCCAAGCACGTGCCCTGCCCCAGGCCAGCACCCTGTATTATCATCTCTCCTGGTTCTGTCCTCCTTCCCTGGACGTTGATGGTAACCGCATGGTTAGTAGTGTGGCTGCTTGATGAATGACTGTCTGCTGCTGGGCTGTCCGCTCCATGAGGCAGCAGCTCCGTGAGCAAAAACGTCTGGTTTTGCTCATCGCTGTGGCCCAGTGCTCGGGCCAGTGAGTGGGCAATGGTAGGTGCTCAGCGGATAATTTATGGAGTGAACAAATCAATCGATCTGTCAATCAGATTTCAATCAGAGAAATCAATCTGTCTCGTAAGTTTCCCTGTTGCTGTGGACTTGACTTATGTGGCCCCCAAATTCGTATGTTGAATCCCTAACCCTCAATGTGACTATATTTGGAGATGGGACTTTTGGGAGGTCATTAAGGTGAAATGAGGTCATAAGGGTGGGGTCCTAATCCCACAGGATGAGTGGCCTTAGAAGAAGGGGGAGAAAGAGAGCTCTCTTTCCCTCCATGAGCACACAGAGGAAAAACCATGGGAGGCCACAGGGAGAAGGCAGCCGTCTGTGAGGCAGGAAGGGAGCCCTCACCACAAACTGAGACAGACAGAGGTCCCGAGGTGCCCACCTGGGAAAGCAGATCTTTGGATGACATTGCCCTGGGCCCTAATCCTACAATTCCCATCTCTTTCAAAATGAAAGCTCTTTAAATATCTGCCTGCCCCTTTGTAGTTCTCTTTTCTGAGGCACTTCTACAGAACAGGCACACTGCAAGAGGACCTCGGGCCCCTCAGAAAACCCATTTTGCTAGCCCACCTTGCCGGGGCTGTGTGCCATCAGGAGGCTGGAAGCCAGAAGCTGGAAACAGGCTCCAGGGCCCAATTTACAATGGGGTTGCTCCTGCAAGGACCAGACCGGACCAGACCAGACCAGTCGGAGCCACGTGGGCCCGGGCCCTGGCCTTCGTCGCCTTTCCCCTCATCGTGATGCTCAAAATCACGCCTGGGGTGGAGATTTAACATGAAAATAAGGTGTGTTGTGTCAGCTGCACCTGTGCGTCCTGGCTCCTACGTGCTTGTACGTGCTCAGAAGGCACCCCTTTCCCGCCTCGGCCCCTCAACACCTTCCCCGGCCGTTGTCTGGGACGCAGCCTGGTGTCCCTCCTCCTAAGGCTGCCTCCCTCAGCCCGGGTGTGAACTTGCAATACTCACACCATCCCTGCCCCTTTCTACCCACGAGAGTCAAAGAACCTGAGGTCGGTAACAAGACCAGATCAGCTGGCACCTGGGCCTTGTGCTTGCAGGCTCCAGAACGGTGACAAAATGGGTTTCTGTCGTCTAAGTGCCTGGGTCTGTGGTGTTTTGCGATGGCGGCCCGAGCTGACCAAAATACCACTGGCCCTGACATCCTATCGTTTTACGACTGGGAATAATTAGAAAACCTAGGTCTCTGCCTTGAGATGAAGCCCGTTTAATTGAAGCTTGTACAAATTCAAATATTTTCATTGCTCCTGGGAATGGTAAGTCAAGAAGAAAGGATTTTTATTTATTGAAACAATTTTTGTGTTTGAGAGAGAGGACACGCATATGTGGGGGAGGGGCAGAGGGAAAGAGAGAGAGAAAAGCTCAAGCAGGTTCCGTGCTGAGCGACGGGGCTCGATCCGTGGCCCTGGGATCATGACCTGAGCTGAAATCAAGAGTCGGACGCTCAACTGACTGAGCCACCCAGGTGCTCCAAGAAGATAGGATATTTTAAATGACTAGTCAGTCTTTGCAACAGCCGTGTCAGCAGGACCACTGGCTCCTGCTGGGGACATGAGCTGGCCCCTGCCTGCAGCCGAGGGATGCTGCTGATATTAATACTGGCATCAGAACTGAGCTTCGTTTGTTGAGGATTCGGGGGCGAGACCTTGAGCCGAGACCTTTGCACGCAGGGAATGAAGCGTCTTGCCCAAGGCCTCCCGTTTGGTTGGCCTGAGGCTGTGAGTCTGCAGCCTTAACCGCCTTGCAAACTGGCTCCTGGTGGCCAGGCACACCCCGTCCCTCCAGGACCACCTTCCTAAGCCACAGCTGGCCGATGCGCGTGGTAAGCTGTCTGAGCCTCTCGTGTCTGAAAACGCCTTTTCCCCTCTCTCATACGGGAAGGTACAGACTTCTGATTTCAAAGTAGTTTCCTCTCAAGCATTTGAAGACAGTGTTCCTTGCCCAACGGTAGTGGAATCTTGCTCAGGAGGAGGAGGATGTCCCCTGATTGTCATTTCTTTTCAGGTGATCTGAGTTTTCCCTATGGAACTTGGAGGGTTTTCTTTTTAACTCCAGTATTTTTTTTAACGTTTATTTATTTATTTTGAGAGAGACAGAGAGCATGCGCAGGGCAGGGGCAGAGAGAGGACAGAGGATCCCAAGCAGGCTCCCTGCTGTCAGCGCAGAACCCCAGGTGGGGCTCGACCTCACGAACCGTGAGATCAGGACCTGAGCTGAAATCCAGAGTTAGATGCTTAACCCAACTGAGCCCCCCAGGCTTAATAAGAGTATGTTGACTGAGTGGATAAAGGAATGAAATCTGAGCACTTTCACGGACAAGCATGAAGGAACAAAGGTGGTCCAGGTTACACTGTCACGAAGGGACCAAAATAGAATCCTTCCGCTCAGTGTCCACCGCGACCCGTGGGATGCTGGCTCACAGGTGATTCATACCAAGCTCCCGGGCGAGTCAGTGCTGGGCTGTCACTTAAGAACCGATGGGGAGTCAAGTGCCTTCCACCTGTACCTCCAGCTCTGCGGAGAGCTTAACAAGTCAAGGCTGCTCCACGGTTGGAGCGTTAGGATGTCTCCAGGGGAGGCCGGAAGGCAGCAGGGATCTTAGTGACATCTTACACCTCTGCTGTGCGTGGTAGCTCCCAAGCCGCTGTCATACGTACCCTTCGGGTCTTGTTGGAGTTGCTGCCTGACGGCATTTCAGCTCCACGTGCCCAGCCGGAAGCCACATTTAAGGACCCTGTGGACGCCCCTGGCTTGCCCTTCCCTCCCTGGCAAGCCCGCTCTTCCCCACTGGTTCTCAGACACACGCTGCTATATTCCCTGGGCCAAGATGGACACCAGACTCACCTCTGACTGCTTCCCCGCTCTCTGCCTGTCTCTGCTACTAAGTCCTGATGACTTTACCCTGAAACATCCTTTTTCTTTTTTGTAAAAATACACACTTTTTTTTTTTATCCAGAGAGAATTCACATAAAGTAACTTGCGCAGATCTGAAGTGTAGAGTTCCACAAGTCTGGATAAAAGTACTCTCCTGTGTAACTAACACCTACGTCAAGACGCAGAACATTTCCACCACTCCAGAAAGTTCTTTGTGCCATTTGCTAGTCAGTGCCTCCTGTCTCCCAGCCACCTCCCTGCCGTCCCCAACACATAGAGTCAACCACCGTTGTGGTGTCTGTCACTGTACCCTCCATTTTTCCTGCCCCTGTCCCGGGCCACCAGGCAGCCAAAGAGTTCTTTTAAAGTCACAAAATGAGGGGCGCCTGGGTGGCTCAGTCGGTTGAGCATCTGACTTCGGCTCAGGTTCACGATCTCACAGTTGGTGGGTTTGAGCCCCATGTCGGGCTCTGTGCTGACAGTCCAGAGCCTGGAGCCTGCTTTGGATTCTGTGTCTCCCTCTTTCTCTGCCCCTCCCCTGCTCACACTCTCTCTCTCTCTCTCAAAAATTAATAAACATTAAAAAAAATGTAAAGTCACAAAATAGTTCTGTCTTAAAACCATGCAATGGCTTCCTAGAGTCCTTTGGAAAAACCCCAAATCCCTATCACGCCCTCAGTACCTGGGCAGATCCGGCCTCCACCCCCCTCCCCTCCCTTACAACTACCTGTGATGCCCTACATCCCTCAGCTGCCTGCTCTGGGCCTGCGCAGGGCCTCTGCCAGCCTCTTCCTGCTCCCCACCACCCTCACCCCCACTGACTCCCTCAACCTCAGCTTGAAAGGTCCCTGCTCTGGTCAGCCCAGTTAGGCCCCACTTTACCCCCTTCCATGAAGCCCAAACCTACACCTGGTCCCACAAGGATCATGTCTATTCTCTCTGAAATGTTAGGGCAGGATTGTGCCCCAATGTCGGTGCCACTGGAGAAGGAGCAAGTGAAAGGTTGTCTCCTCCTCCCTCTAGACCCAAGGATACCAGCTGGAGCCTCCAGAGAGGCGAGGGGGCAGCTTTATTTGCTTTCAGATCCCACGATCCTGGGTCCGCATCAGCTTCCTCCTCACGCTGAATAGGCATTTGGGATATGACCCGATAATTTTCAAGTTGAAAAGAACCATTTTCCCGCTTCCAGATTTTACTGAACTCAAACGAAATTTTATAACGCCTGTGGAGTCAAGCAGGTGTACAATTGCAGGCAATCTTTTCCAAACCAGAAAATGCTGGTGCCGACGGCAGAGGCTGCTTGGTCCGCAGGCTTTTATAACCAACGGCCCAAGGGACACACCGATGCTGACCGTAGCAGAGGCCCAAGGAAAAGGCAGCCTTTGGCTAAGGACATGGAAACAGAGAGTGAAACTAATGCCCCCACGGGTCAAGGCAGCCCATGCCATCTGCCCATAACTAGAACACTCTGCAGGAAGGGGTGGGGTGGGTGGCAGAGAAGGGGGAAGAGGGAAGAGGGAAGAAGGCAACAAGCCATCCTGGACGGCTCAGCGAGTTTGGGGCAGTGTAAGCCTCCAGCGCTCACCATGAATTGCTCTGTCTTTCTTTTCTCCTCTTCCCAAGTGACCCTAGGACCACACGGCAGGAAGCAACCTTTATGGTACTAATAATGACCACGATGGCAACTGGTCCTGACTGTCCACGGGCAGACACTGTGCTCAAGACCTGACTTCACCTCTGCTTGTTTCGGGAGCCCTGCTGCAAAACTGGGGCAATTCTTTCGTTGCATGGGCATAAAAATGACGGCAATCAAAGCTGGACAGATTTGACCGGCATGGGCTTCACCTAACTGCTGACGGGCATGGTCAGGATTCAAGTCACAGTCGGGATTCAAGATCAGGCCGTCTGACCTCAAAGTCCGTACAGTCTTTCCAGTGTCTCATTTATATCTAAGGTAGTGCCAGGCAAATCAGGGCAATAGGAACGACAGACAGCTACGGCAGCCACCACTCACCAGGCTGGTCTGTACTGGAGATGGTCCTGACGTCTGCCTCGGGCCGGGAGCCCCCAGACACAGAGCCTGACTCTGGGGTGTCAGTGCAAGTGACCCAGGGGGCACGGGTAGGGGAGGGATTGAGCTGGGGGTATGTGACCAAGTATCTCGGGCTGCTTGGAACCAAGTGGTTCTCCGGGAGGTGAGACTTATGGGGACGGTCCTGTTGTGGGTTGGATTGTGTCCCCCAAAAGGTATGGTGAAATCCTCACCCTGGGGCCCGTGAATGTGGTGCTGTTTGGAAACTGTCTTTGCAGAGGTAATCAAGTTAAGGCGAGGTCATACGAGACCACGGTGGGCCTGCAATCCGATCACTGGTGTCCTTACAGAAAGAGGCCTGGAGACATACACGAAGGAGGAAGGCCCCGTGCCCAGGGAGGCAGAGACTGGGGTAATTAATGCAGCTACAAGCCAAGGAGCACTGAAAACCTCCAGTAGCTCGGAGAAGGCATGGGACACGCCCTTCCCTCACAGCTTTCAGGAGGAACCAGCCCTCCTCGCCTCCTGACTGTGTGCTTCTAGCTTCTGGAACCGCGCGAGAATAAATTTCTATTGTCACAAACTGCTAAGTCTGTGGTCCTTGGTGATGGCCGCTCTGGAACCTGAGATAGGAGGGGACATGTCCAGCTGGAACTCAGTGCTTCTTGGGGCCTCTGGGAGACGCGGAGCACACAGCAGAGTCGCCCCCACACAGACAAGGAGGGGGAAGCTGCGTATTCACCCACACCCTCACTGGCTGTGGGCCGTCCCGACCGTCTGCCTGCTCTTCCCACAGGCTGAGAGCGAGCCCCACGTGGGGGGTGGGGGCGGGATGACGACAGGATTCTCAGAGTTGTTTGCGGAGGAGAAGGTCAGGGTGAGTGGGTGTGGGCGGGGCCCCAGCAGCAGCTGTCCCACAACCGTAGCTCACGAGTCCTCATCCCAGCCAAAGGAGGTGACATCACCTCTGGCCAGGTACTGTGGGCACTTCCCTTGTGTGAGCTCACTCAGCCCTCCTGTGACCCACGGGGTCCATTCGTAGACGGGGAGGTCAGGGCGGGCCAGTGATCCCAGCCCCGGCGGCCCCCAGTGCCTGCTCTGAACCTCCACAGGCTCTGTGCTCCGTTGGTGAATGAGAGTGAGGGATTTCCCATTTTAGAGATGGGGAAACTGAGGCTTGGAGCAGTCAAGGACCTAGCCCAGGGCCCCCCTGCTTAATGCGCGTGGCAGTGAAGTTTTGGGCCACGTCGCTGTCTGAGGCCGTGCTGGCTCTGATATTTGCTTTCTGGGGTAGCTCCTTGCAGGTCCCTGCTCGGCAGCTGGGATATATTTACCACTGACATGTTTTGGAAAACATGTAAAACTCAAGATGTCTTGAAAAACCGCACTTGGGGCTGGTATGAGCTGCACTGTGTCTATCGCCAGGATTCACAGAAGTCCTAACCCCCCACGCCTCAGAATGTGGCGGTTTGTGGAGATAGGGTCTTTAAAGAGGGGATCAAGCTATAGTGAAGTTGGATGGTGGGCCCTGACCCAATGTGCCGGGTGTCCTTAGAAGAGGAGACTGGAACACAGACACACACACAGAGGGATGGCCACGTGAAGACACGAAGACAAGATGGCCGTCCACACACCAAGGAGAGAGGCCTCAGACGCCATCAACATTGCCAAGACCTTATCTTGGACTTCCAGCTTCCAGAACTGTCTGTTGTTTAAGCCCCTGACCCTGTCTGGTTGTGGCAGCCAGGCAGACCAAGACAGATATTCCTGTGGCTGCGATGGTTTCCGGAAGAGTGGTGGGACAGAACTGGTCATTTGTGGAGTCCGCAGCGGAGAAGGACCCACATGGGAGGGTTAGGGTGGTGGGGGGTGCGAACCTGAACGTGTAAGTCCTGCATTTGTCTAGTGTGGTCATCATGGCCAACAGCAGCCCCAGGGCCCGGCCTCTGCCCTGGCAAGCTCCTGTCCTCCTTGCCTCCCTGTCCCGGGAGGGTTAGGGTGGTGGGGGGTGTGAACCTGAACGTGTAAGTCCTGCATTTGTCTAGTGTGGTCATCATGGCCAACAGCAGCCTCAGGGCCTAGCCTCTGCCCTGGCAAGCTCCTGTCCTCCTTGCCTTCCCTGTCCTGGGTCAGGGGGCCCACCTTTCACAGAATCTAAATGTGGTCACCTGGCCAGGGTCTCCATCAGGGTGACCACAAAGGCCGTTCACCTTGAGTCAATGCTCACACCTTGCACGTTTCCTGAATGGTACCCCAAACCTAGAGACCCTGGAGACACCCTGGCTGGCAGGAGCTCTGCTTCCGGAGCATAAAGAGCATTAAAAATACCCACGGGCATAAGGAAATGCTCATAATATCATGGCATTTGAGAAAAGCAAAAGAACAAAAAATTGGTTCTAATTTTTATAAATATGAAAAATTACATATATTTGGAAGAAAGGAAGGAAACAGTGTCATTAACCCATTAACATGCCTGGTTTCACCGCTTTACAGTTTCTACAGTGAGCCTGAATCATTTATAATTAGAATCCCCTCATAACTTTACAGGAAACAAGGAAGGAGGAGGAGGAGAAGGGAAGGAAGGGGGAAGGGGGAGGAGGAGGAATAAACAGAAGGAAAAGAAGGAGAGGAAGAGGAAAAGGAAGATGAACAACTCTGTCAGTGACTGTCCCCAACAGAGAACTAGCCCTTGTGTTCTGCCCTCTTAGAGGGACTCACTCAGTGGCCCTCAAACACTGGCTGAGTGAATGAACCCTATAAGGGCTGTGTTAGGAATCCTGAGAAAATGTACGTAAACCATCTGGTCTGGTGCTTGGCACAGAAAAAGCAGCAAGATGCCCAGTGAAATGTTGATACTATGGGAATAATTAATTAATTTGATGTGTTGCTACAGTGCCCCAAGGGGCAAGGCGAGGGGCTGATACGTCCTCAGCCTCTCTGCTGCCCTCCCTTGCCTGGTGGTGAGTTATAATTACTGTGTGTCAGCTTAATTACTAGTGATCCCCTCCTTTTCCTTCTGTCGCCCCTTCCAGCTCCACTCCGCCCCCAGGAACAGGCTGAGTTCACACACTACTCTCCTGACCTACCCTTGCTGCTGGTCTGTGCAATGGTCCTCTCGTTTGTATTTGTTTCTTCCCTTCTTAGCCTCAGTGCTGCTCTCATTCCTCTGTCCTGCTGTGCCCTTCTCCCACCTCTGGACAAACTCCTGTGTGAGTGTTTGATAAATGTCCTTGAGCTCACCTGTCCTTCTCTACCCCCATCCTCTATCTTTCCATCAGTCTGTATGTCTATTGTCTATCGAGCTATCAATCTATCCCTCTTTAAAAATTTTTTTTCAACAGTTATTCATTTTTGAGAGTGAGAGAGACAGAGTGCGAGCAGGGGGGAGGCAGAGAGAGAGGGAGACATGGAACCCGAAGCAGGCTCCAGATTCTTAGCTGCCAGCACAGAGCCCAACGTGGGGCTTGAAGTCACGGACTGCAAGATCATGACCTGAGCTGAAATCGGATGCTTAACCGACTGAGCCACCCAGGTGCCCCTCTATCAATCTATCTCTAATCTCTCTTTATCTTTGTGCAATTCGTAGCGTTGTTATATATGTGTTTACGTAAATTTATGTAACTTACATAAATGGTATCTAGCTACAGCCTTCACTCTGCACTTGAGCTCCCTCAGCACCGGGTTTAGGTCTGTACACGCCGCGGATAAAGATCTAGCTCACTGCTTCTCACTGCAGTGGAAATGTCATGTGCCTCTGCTAGCCCTGTATTGACGCTTTCCCGGAGGACGGCGTCCAGGTTACTTGTAACTCCTCATCACCACGGACAGCGCTACAGTTACTGTTCTTGGGCATCTGCCCTACGGACCTTTGCAAAACTTTCCCTGGGATACATAATTAGGGGTGGAAATTGGGGTTAACACCTGGTTCCACTGGTGCACGAGCGTGTGCCCATCCCGTGATGTCTTTGCCAACACTTGGTAATTCTCCAGATTCGCAATTTTGATAATTGGACAACTACCCACGTTTCTCCTTCTGCGAACTGTCCTTTCTCATTCTCTACTTACCTCCCCAGTGGGACTCCTGCCTTCACTGTTGACCTGCAGGACTTCCTTAGTATTCCAGCCATCAATCCCCTGACCGAGCTGTTCCTCACAGGGCTGACGTCCTTCCTTTTGTTATCACCAAATCCGTCCCCTTTCTCTGCACTGTTTGTGCTTTTAGGGGTCTTGTCCTTCCCTGTCTGGGTCTCACAGATACCTTCCTACTCTGTCTTCTGTTTCATTTTTCGTTTTACTTTCCACATTTGGCTCTTGAATCCATCTGGAGTCATTTTGCACATCTTCTCTATTTATTCCCTGCCTTCTCTCTCTTCTTTTAATTTTTTTTTTAAGTTTGAACGTTCTTGCTTAACCAAAGGGTTCAACAGGTAAAATAAAAATATTTAGAAATTACTGATCTACAAAATACCCTCTCTATGAATAGGAAGGAAAGGAGGACTCGATATATTTTTAAGATTCTGCTGTGCTGAATTTCTGACTGTGAGGTTTACATCACAGCCACGGACATCCTTCCCGGGGCCAGACTGACGATTGACCAGGACTTCCACTAATTGGGACGACCAAGAATGGGAAAGAGCTGCACTGAACTGTAAGGGTCAGGCTTTAGGAGGAAAGAAGTTCTGGCCGTCACATGGCCCTTCTCCTCTGAATAAAGTCTTCATGGTCCCCTCCTGAGGAGGCCAACAGCCTTGTTTAAAGTGTAGAGATCTTGCAACAATGTGGGTGGAACTGAACTGGAGGGTATTATGCCAAGTGAAATCAGTCAGAGAAAGATAGATATCATATGTTCTCACTCATATGTGGAAGTTGAGAAACTTAACAGAAGACCAGGGGGAAGGGCAAGAAAAAAGATACAGAGTTACAAACAAAGAGGAAGGCAAACCATAAGAGACTTTTAAATACAGAGAAAAAACTGAGGGTTGATGGGGGTGGGGAGCTGGGGGGGGCGGTGGGGAAAATGGGAGATGGGCATTGAGGAGGGCACTAGTTGGGATGAGCACTGGGGGTTTTATGTAAGGGACGAGTCAAGGGAATCTACTCCCGGAGCCAAGAACACACCATATACACTGTATGTTAGCTAACTTGACGATAAAGTATATTAAAAAAAATTTTTTTTTAATTATTGGAGTAAAAGAAAATAAAAATAGATCGTAGAGATCTTTCTGGGACCAGTTCAGAG
The DNA here is from genome assembly GCF_018350195.1 of Panthera tigris. Classification (NCBI taxonomy): domain Eukaryota; kingdom Metazoa; phylum Chordata; class Mammalia; order Carnivora; family Felidae; genus Panthera; species Panthera tigris. The sequence continues at coordinate 197,479,513 of NC_056663.1, read as the reverse complement.
GCATCTGGGCTATGAGCACAACTCGGAAGGCTATGCTGCTAGACGGCTGACACTGGCCGTCATTGCCGGGGATGAAAAACGAGGGTGTGTGAGCTACCCTGTCACCTGCTTAGCTGGCTGCCCAGTCAGGTGCTGCCTGGTGCGTGATCCCCTTCTCCCTCGGGGAAGTGGACCCACTCTCTTCCTGACTGATCCCTCCCCTGCCCATCGTCCCGGCCCAAGTGTGAGCACGGCTTCTCCTGCAGACGACAGGAAATCCCAGCCACCAGGCCTCCCTGCCTACAATATGCCCCCTCCAGTCCAGCCCCCACACAGCCAGAAGGGTCTTCACGAAACACAAATCCAACTGCTCATCCCGCTGCTACCTTAGTCTCCTTCACTGTTTCCTCAGCACCTACATCAGGGGTTCTCACGCAGGGCTACGCATTAGGATCACATAGGAAAATACTGATAATGCCGCCCCCTCCCCCACCGACTCAGAATCTCAATGATCCTACACATCATCATTTATCTTCAACTCCCCCCAGGTGAACCTCGTGTGATTCCAGGGCTGCGCACCTGTCATCTAGATGCGCATCTGCATCAAGTGCAAATTCCCTAACAGACTGTTCAAGTCCAGTAGGGTCTAGTATATGATCGAGTCCATATATGAGCGTCCAGTCTGTCTCCTGTTCCTGGGCACTTCCAGGCTCTTTTGTAACCTGCCAGGAGCCCTGCCACCCCAGAACTGGCACCCCATGCTGCCTCCCGGGCATCTCAGGATGATCCTGTGCTCAGTCGGGGGGGGGGCAGGAGGCAAGGACTCAGCACCACGCCTGGCTGGCTTCTGGGTAGCCCCCGATAAGTGACCAGGTTCTGCTTCCCAAACCCACCCCCACTTCCTGCGGTCAGCCGCACAATGGCCCCCAAAGATATCCAGGCCCCGATAACCTGGGAACGTTGTCTTACATGGCCAAAGGGAATTTGCAGATATGATTAAAATTCTGAGATGGGCAGATGATCCTGGATCATCTAGGTGGACCCCACCTGCAATCGCAGTGTCCTTTTAAGAGGGACGCAGAGGCAGGTATGACACGGAAGGTGAAGCCCAAGGGACCGCTGTAGCAAGATGCTCCCCTGCTGGCTTTGCAGGTGGATGAAGGGGCCGGGAGCCAAGGGATGCAGCTGAGAAAGGCAAGGCAGCATCTCAGGGGCCTCCGGATAGAGCGTGGCCCTGCCCACAGCTTCACATTAGCCCAGTGAAACTGATCTAGACTTCTGGCTTCCAGAACTGCAGGGAAGACACTTCTCTTGCTTTAAGCCTCCTCACCCCCACTTGTGGTATTTGTTACAGTGGCCCTAAGAGACACATACACGCCTCATCCCTCACTTCTGGGGTTCCATCTTGCTGCCTGCAGCCCCCTCGGGCCCCCTCAAGGCCCACCTCCTCAAACTCATTGGCCAGCCTGCCCCTGTCATCTCTGTCACGGCCTGTTCCTGCTGTGACCGATGAAGCCTAATGCCTTCTAAGAATCCCAGGATATAATCTCACAGTGGCCCAGTGAGCAGGTCATGTGATTCCCCTCAATATGCACATGAGGAACAGAGGCCTGGAGAAACCCAGGAATCCGCCACAGGCCACACAGCTTATGGGGAGCAGAGTGGGGACTTCAGCCCAGGCCCTCTGATTATAAAAATCCTGAACCCTCGGCCGCAGTCTCCGTGTTTATCGAGTGCTACAAACAGAACTCCTAAAACGATCACTGTCCTCCCGGGCAGCAACAAAGGACGTATAACGTAACTGGCTGGGCCTCAGTCAGCACTGAAGAGGCACAGCCCTTGGCTGGGACTCTCGCTGGCGGGGAGCCCAGGACGACGCGGTGATGAGACAGGTCTGCCCTGCAGGCTGCACAGAACCTGGACGCGGGGAGAGCTGGATGCAGGATTTCTCTGGTCAGCAAGGGGAACGGGTGTGCTCACCCCAATCACTGGCTTCTCCCCAAGTCATTCTACACAAAATAATGCACTTAAGGAATTTTATATGAACAGGGCCGTATTTAGAGCCCCTGGAGGCATCATGTTCAAGGCTGGCTTAGCACTTCTTGCCCTCTGGATGGGAGAGGCCGGGCAAGATTTATGACTCTCTCGGGGACGCTATACAGTGAAGTGGTTAAGGATGCACAACCCGGGAGCTGCTTCGATCCCACTTCTGCTGTTGGTGAGCTGGGCCACCCTGGCTAAGTGACTTAGCCTTTCTGTGTAGTGGTTTCTCATCTGTGAAATGGGGCCATAATGGCACTCGCCTCACGGAGCGCTTGTGGGATTGAGTGGATTACGACGTGCAAGTGCCTGGAATAGAACCAGGTGCATGGTCATCGCTCAATCAGTGTTGGCTATGTTGTCAGTCTTGGTGGTTTCCCACTGGATTAGTTTCCTGTGCCAGATGCAACAAATTACCAAAAGTTTGGTGGCTTAAAAGAACAGAAATGTGTTCTCTCATAGTTCTGGAGGCCAGAAGCCCCAAATCAGTATCACTGGGCTGAAATCATTTCCTCTGGAGGCTCTCGGGGAGAATCTGCTCCCCGTCTCCCTCAGCTCCGGGAGCCGCTGGTGCTCCTTGCTTGTGGTCACATCACTCCAATCTGCCTCTGTGGTCACGTTTCGTTCGCTTCTTCTGTGTCGAATCTCCTTCTCAAAGGCACCCCTGAGATGCCGCTGGGCCCACCCCAGGATCATCTCCCTGTCTCAAGATCCTTAACTCAGTCACTTCTAGGGAGACAGCTTTTCCATACAGGATAACATTACAGGTTCCAGGGAGTAGGATCTGGTATCTTTGGGGGCTGTTACCCACCACACTTGTGTTTATAGCCCTAGCTCCCTTCTGATTCGCACCAGGGCCGGGCTGGAAACTGCCTGCCGAAACCAGGAGACTTTGCCTTGTGTCCCGAACCTGCCTGTTAACAGCTGAATGACCGAGGACAAACCACAGAGGTGGCCCAGCGCCAGCCTCTCCCCACGGGAGACGGCACTCCATAAGCTATACACGTGGGAGGGGTGAAGGGACAATCCCATGAGTATCCCCTCCCCCGCTTCTGCTTCCAGGGAACCCAGCCCACGGCAGTGTGGTATCTCGTGTTAGTCATACAGCAAACCTGTGGACTATCACAAATCTGAGACCTGAGGAGGGAGGGGATCTAAGGGATGGGCTGTTACGAGGGCTTGACACAGGGTCACGGTTTTAGGGTTCTTTGTGGCTTGACTACAAGGCACCTCCACTTTTGTCACCCCCACCACGTGAGCCAGGTCTGTGGCAGGTGAGTGGGAGTTCCCACGGCCGATGCCAGGGTGAGGGGGACGCTCGTTACTGATGGGTGGCCACCCCCAGCATAGGCAACCCTGCTGCCCAAGGAAGAGGGGAGTCTATCCATCAAGGCTGGAGGCAGCAGTGTGGCAAGGCTATGTCCACAGTTCTTATGCCAGACATACAGCTCAGCATTTAACCTGGAGTCAAGTCCTCATTTATATCTGGACCCCAAAGTTTGAACTTGGTATCTAGGGTCTCTTGTGATCGGGGTCAAACATTCCTGCCCAGCCCTTCTCCAATAACACCCCTTCTATATCCCCCGATACCCCCCGCTTCAGCTCCTTAGGACCACTTGGTACCTCAGAACACAGGACTTGTTTCCACGGCTCTGAGCCTCGGCTCCTGCCGTGGACTCTGCCTGGAAGGCCCTTCTCCTCTGCCACCACGGATCTAACTGCCACTTACGCTCCAAAGCTGAGCTCATGCCCCTCCTGTGAGACGCCTCCCCGGGCAGACTCCTGCCGTTGGAATGACCGCCCCCCTCGTGAGAGCCGCTGCAAGTTTGTGCACTCTGTGGGCACGGGCTCCGCTCTGCCTGGTGGGACCACCCCCGGGTCCACATCTGCCTCCTCTCCCACAGCCGACAGCCACCCCAGCTTAGAGCCCCCAGCGGCCGTGCAGGTCTTATCGGTGTGTCCCCACACCCCACCAGCGCTTGGCATTGTTGTAGGTACTCGGCAAGGGTTTGAGGAATGAATGAGTGAGTGAATGAATGAGTGAATGAACATGTGCATTTTGAAATCTAAATGGTTTTTGGTGGGGTGACCCAGAGGGGCTAGACAGGGTTAGGTGTGAACGTTGGCCCTACTCTTTCATACACACCCAGTGTGTCTTGTGCCCTCGGGTGACACATGTCACCTCCCACTCAGCCATCGTTTGGTCACGGCCAGGCCTTGTGCCATGTGTCTCGATACAACACAGCTTAGTGTCTGGCCTGCAGCCACTGGTCGCCTTGTTCTGGAAAGACACAGACGTCCACACACCCATGGACCCGCCATCTTGGCCAGTACAAGGGGATAATGGTGTCACTCTCCTCCAGGGACCCTGAGAGCCCTGTTTCCAGACGGCTCCAAGTGAAGGTCTGGCGACTGCCTGGCAGAGATGTGGTAACGGCCCTGGCGTGTTCACTGAGGGCTCCCTTCCTTCCCTGTCACCCCTCAATTCCTCCTTCACGCAGTCCCTGGTAGCTCGCATAGCCCGTCAGCTTTTCACGACCCTGCCGCACTGACCCAGCGGGCTGCTGCAGAGATGGCTCTCTTCCTTGGCTCCCCCAGACCGCCTACCCATGTCCCTTGTGTGGCTGTGGACATTGCCAGGCAAGGTCAAGGTCAGGTGGTCTCTGATGTGGGAGCCACACATCTCTCCAGCTCTAGCCCCAAAATGCCAAAGGCAATGACAAGATCTGAGCCCAACACCTCTCAGGGAACGGGTCAGAGACCTGCCTGCTGGGTCCTCCCCAGCCACTCGTCTTTCTGTGAAGCCCTCCCCTCCCCAACTCCTTTTTGCCTTGCCCCAAACCCTGAAACCTCAGCCCGTAAGGAATGGTGCCCGCAACTCTCCTGTGACTCCTGTGCCCTTGACACGTTTGAGAGGAGACTGCTGCTCTGGATATTCTAAGACAGACATGCAGACTTGTGTCATTTCTGCGGGGGGGGGGGCCCTCAGCTCTGTGGGTGGGTGGCATCCTTCTTAGCCCTGAGTCCTTACCTGGGCCCTGGCCTTATGCCCCTGCTCTGGGCTGGGCTCTGAGTGGCCCTCGGGCTGACTTGCTCTGCGAAATGTGGCGCACGAGATCATACCGGTAGTGTGAACGGATGCATTTTTAATCACGGTGACAGCACGCTCGGGGACTCCTCCTCCTCCGGAGGGGATCCTCTAACCACTGAGAGTCCTGGCTTATTTTGCCCTCAGACGCTCTAGTCCATCACACAGGGTGACCCAGGATGAGCTCTGGCCCCAGAAACCTCTCAGGCTCCCGGGCGCCCAGCTGGAAGCGAGCCAGTTAGAATGAACGTGATCCCCGAAATTAGTGGTCAAGGCTATCAAAAACTGGGTTACGGTGAATGGAGTTTGACACACACCAAAGCCCTGTGGGCAGAGGAAGGGCACGTGGGGGTGACATCCATGGGTGGGACCATGTTCTTCCTCCCATTGGTACGGGACCTTCAAGTGTCCTGAGCCTGCTGAGTCTGACTTTCCTCCTCCAAGGGTGGGCAACGGCCGTCATTATGGAAGGACTGATTTCTGGCTCTTCCCCTCTGGACACGAGGCACTTTGCATTTCCCCTGGGGCGAACCGTGTGACTGAGGCTTTCACTCAAGGGCATTTGCGTGGTGGCAGCCCGTGTCACTGCCAGGCGAGGCCTTAGCGGACAGGTGTGAGACCCGTCACCTGCAGGGGCTGTTGCTGCAGAGGGCAGAAGCCTGAGTCGGGAAGTTCTGGGGCAGGATCTCCAGTCCCCCCGGCTCCCCCAACGAACACCTAGCATGAACGAGACACGGTCCTGGGCGCTTTAAAGCCCCTGAGACTTGGGCACCGTTTCTTCCTGCAGCAAACCCAAACCATCCTGGCCGACACGTGGGGGCAATGAGACCTAGCGTGCCATGGCGTGACGGCACGCGTGACCTGCTCTGTCGTGGTCGCTGTCCTCTCCTGCACCCCTTCCCTGACAAAAGTCACCCAGCTGAGTAGGCCGAACCAGCAGGTGCTTCAGGAACCTGGCACAAGCCTGGCCCATACACACCGAGTCCCCGGCAGCGTCTCGAGGGACAGGCAGCACTATGTCTCTGCTGGAAGAAGCTGTGGACGGGTTATGATTCGCCAGACGAGTGACATGAAATAAAGGTCAGATGGATCCGATCAGCTGGAGACCCCTCTGAGGTGCGTGCCTGCGTGTGCACGTGTGTGCGTGTGCGCATGTACGTACTTAAACGTAAATTAACTCCTCGGGCCCAGCTCGAACGCACTTGTAGGAAGGAATCCCCTGCCGTATAACCAAGGGCTCCTTCGTCCCCTTGTCTCACAGGCGAGGACGAGGGACTGGGCTCAAGTCCTGCTCTGTCATTTCCCAGGGGAGGACCTTGGGGAGTGGCCGCATCTCCCCGAGCTCTGGTCCACTGGTCCGCACGAGGGAGACACGAAGGCACGACCTCCCGGCACTGACAGGGGTTGACTGGGGCCTGGCACCCAGCAAGTGCTCCGCAAACACCGGTGTTCCAGAAGCGCCTCTGTGCTGTTCGCTCACGAACCGTGGTGGGAAAATGAGGGGTCGTGTTTGGGGTTGGGGGGCTTTCACTGGCCCCAACCCCAAACTGCTCAGAAGACAGTGGCCTACTTCCCAGGCACAGAAAGCCTAGGGGTGGGCCAGGTGAAGCCTCTAGAGTTCTCCACTTACATTGCAGGGGTGGTAGGGGGGTCCGTGTCGACAGAGAAGTGGTTTGAAGTTAATTTTCCCCATGATAATGAATATTTTACCGATCCCTGGCTCTGCTGGCTTTGACCCAAACAGGAAAAAGCCATTTCAGGTTCGAAGTCATTGAAAAGACAACTTGTTATGTTCTGGCCGCTCCGAGGACGGGAGGAAATGGGCATGGGGCCCAGGGTGTCCCCCACGTCATGCACGCTTCAGAGGAAGGGTGCCTGTACCTCAGATGCAGTTGGCGATGCTTTAAAAGTCACACGGCGGGTCAGCCTCTCACCCAGACTAGTGGATCGCAGGCAGAGAATGCCCACAAGTAAGAGGCCCCGGGACAGAGGGGCCAGGTTGGGTGGTGACCGCAGGACCTCAGGCAGACTGCGTCTGTTCCCTGAGCCTCAGCCTGTCGGCAGTGAAGTGGATGACAGGAAACCCCAGCTCAGGGCTGTAGGAGTAGGCACAGAACAAGCCGTGTGCAGGGGACCTGTAACCACGGAAGCAGGTGTAACCATCATGCGGTCCTGTGGCCAGGCCTGTTGACCCGGGGCTCAGTCGAGCTGACAGCAGGGCCTCTGGGATGTGCTGGGCTTGGTGCTAGTCAATTAATAAGCAAAGTATTAACCCCAGGGGAGGGGGTGAGGGTTGAAATGGTCCCTGAGAATGGACGGTGGTTCTTCCTCAGGGACACCTGATGGATTCTCACCTTCACTGACGGTATCACTTCTGTCATGGGCAGCAGGGAGCCCTGGAGGCATTAGAGCAGAGGAGCTGGACCCTCTTTGGCATGTAGCCGGGCCCCTGGCTCTGGGCAGAACACCTGTAAAGTCCTCGTCTTTTGTGCTCCTGCCCCCAGAGAACTCTCTGATCTCATGTCTTGCCTCTGCCATTATCATTACTCACTCTGTTCCAGCTACACTGGTCTCTTTGCTGTTCCTTACACAGGCCAAGCATGGCCCTGCCTCAGGACCCTTGCACTTGCTATCTCTCTGCCTAGACCTCTCCATTCCCGGGCTGCTTCACTTCACTCAGGTCTCTGCCCAGGTGTCACCTCCCTTGAGGTGTCGCCTCTAAAATACGAGGTGTCACTGTCACGTGTAAAATAGCACACCTGTTTCTGCTGCTTCCCTTTCTGGCTCCAGGACCAACAAGCACAAGTTTTTGTGCCCACTGTATCCCCATCGCCTGAAACAGTGCCTGGTACAGAGTAGGGACTCCATAAATACGTGCTGAATAAACGAGCGAGTTGACCTACACAGAAAGAGCTTGTATCCATTTCCCGAGTTGGCATTTCCCTGTCCGTCACGGTCACCCTCGGGACGGTGACCCCGTCAGCTTGGTTACGGTGCCAATGAGGATGTCAGACGCATGGCACGTTGCAGCGTGCACTGGCACTGTTACCCAGACCTCGTCTAGCACCGTGACAAGCACATGCACAAAGGCAGGTCTGGGATTCTACCCTAGGCTTCCCTGCAGACCCTCGGCGACGGGAAGCCCACTCCCTCTGAGGCAGCCCTTGGCATCCTGGGCAGCTCCTGGAAGGTGCAGGAAGGAGAAAGCGAATTAAGGGTTTGGGCCGAGGCGCACTTCTGCCGTCCTTAGGCCAAGAGCGTGAGTTTCCCAGTTGTGACGGACCCGGCCTCTGCTCTGTGGATCAGCCCTCAGGGTGCCGAGTCAGAGGGCATCCCGTGGGCAGGAGGCCCCTCGCGGCCATACCTGAATGAAGGGGAAGAGGAGCCCCACGGCGAAGTTGGAGAGCCAGTTGACGGTGCCCGCGATGAGGAAAGCAGCCGGCCGCTGGGGCTGCTGGAAGAACTCGCCGGTCAGGATGAACGGGACGCCCCCTGTGGTGGCAGAGCAAGGGCGCGCGATTAATCACCACGACAAGGTGACAAGGTCGTGCTGCCGGCCTCCATCTCCATATGGCAGGGCGGCACCCCTTCCGGAAGAGCCATAAGAGCCGGCCCTGCCCGGGTGAGGGACAGCTTCGGGAATGCGTGCTGGAGTCAGCCCCTAACTCCTCAAAGTGTACGAACCGCCTCTCTGACCTGGCGCATCCCAGTGAGAGGCGACTGATCCTGTTGGCTCTCCCAACGCCTTCTGAATCAAGCTGTAACCCGCCACAAAATGACTACGATAGATGCCAACTTGATTTCCAAGGCAAGTGACATTCACTGGCATATTGTGTCAGGCAGGTCCTGGCTCCCATATTCCCTGGGAGAGAAACCTGAAGCCCAGAGAGCTTACTTGACTTCCTCAAGGTCACCCAGCTCCAGCGTAGCAGGGCCAGAACTGAGGCTTGGGACTCGACCTCCACAGGTCGGCACTGCCCCCGTTGATCCTTGCCTGACGGGGTGGAAACCCTCACTCAACCGGCGAGCCATTCGTCTTCCTGATCTCCCCTGTGACCGGATGGGTGGTGGGTCCCAGTCCCAGAGTCGCCCCGGCAGCGGGACGTCACTCAGCAGAAACATCACTGGCATTGACGGAGGACAGTCGTTTATCTGGAGGACTGTAACGCGCAGTTGCACGACGTTTGTCACCCCTCACCTCCTGGATGCCCGGAGCTCCCCACAGGGGCTTGCACCCATTTCCAAATGTCCTCGGGGTGCCACACGTAGCTGAGAATCCCCAAGGTCTGCACCGTACTCTCCCTGAACTCGGTGAGATCCAGGATTGGGCCCTGTGCCCAGACCCAGGACCTGGGGCTCAGCATGGCCACTGGGGTCCTGTTTGCACCACCCCGCAAATGCAATCCCCACTGTGCCCATCGGATCTACATGCCGGCGTTGTACAGACAAGGGTAGTGGAAGGGGAATGCCAGACTCTAGGAAGACACTTAAGGGTTCCATGGTTGTTGACCGTGCTGGGGCTGGTCCTACAGTGGTGGACGACAGGAGCAATGTCCTGCCCCCTTGGGATTCATTCCCTCTTCTGGAAGGGGGGAGAAATGACTTGTCTATGAAAAAGAAGTGAACGAATGAATAAGTAATTACAACATGCGCTAAGCATGGAGGGAACACACTCAGCACTGGAGGGAGCCAGTGTTCGTAGTGGTCAAGGAGGGCTCTCTGGGAGGTGATGGGTCAGATGTGACTTGAAGGAGGAGACACAGCTTGCTAAGATCTGGGGAAGACTGCCAGGCAGAGGGACGGGAGGGTGAAAGGGATTGGGTCAAGGTCTAGAGCAGAGGCCACTCTGTTGAGCGAGGGGAGAGAGGAATGGTATTAAGCGGGAAAGGGAAGCAGGACCAATTAAGCAGCCTCTTGTAGATCAAGGAGAGGGTCTGCTACTGAAGGAAAACAATGCGGGGTTTTGAGTAGGGGCTGATGTGATCCGCCTGCATTTTGTAGGGACCACAGCTGTTTAGAGAGGGCACCGGAGGGTGGAGTAGTGGCTGCAGGAGGCTGCTGGCCAGGGCAGGAGGAGGCCATGGTTGTCTAGAGGGCTTGCATGGTGCCAGTGGGGATGGAAGGAAGGGGCAGAATTCAGAGACTCCACCCCATGGAGGCCAAGCTCTCACTGTGAGCGTTACAGACAACATATACTGATCCAGTTCAACCAAGAAACCCAAGGTCACAGGGGTCACGGGACGACTCAAGCCTGTCCCTTCAGAGTGTTCACTGTTATAACCCCTCTATTCTGCCAGCAAGCCTTGGACTGCAGCACATCAAAATGACTCAGAATGGACCAGCCCCTCATCCCCCATTAGACTATGAGCCCTCCAGGGCAGACAGTGTCCCCATCTGCCTGGCATCTTGGGCAGAGAGTAGATATGTGATCGATATTTACGTACTTGTATTAGACACTCAAAATTTGATTTTGAAAAGATCTGATATATTGTTTACTACAAAGAAAGGAGACTTTCCATATCTTAAAGGTATCTATCAAAATGTGCAAGAACAACCGTGACGCATTGAAACGTGCGAAAACCAGCCTTTAGGTCTTCACAAGCACGATATTGCCTTGTTGAGAGTCTGTCGCACACCCGTTGTTCCCGCAGCTACCACCACTGTGAGCCGTGCAGCACACCCTCGGGGGTCAGTTCACAGCTACTGTGAAGCCTGGACAGGGCTGAAGGCTGGTGTGCCACCTGCCCGGACTTCCCTGGGTGTGGTTTGGAAGAACCTGTCGGTAGCTCCATTAACATTCCTTATCCTGGTACATCAGCTTACGGCGGAGCAGAGAATGTGGATACACCTGCCTCCCCGCATGTCTCTGATGTCTCTGTGTCTCTTTAGGGCTGGGCCATGACTTGTTTGCTGGTGGTGGCCCTCGCTCCTGGCACAGCACTTAGGATACGGATACTAGGGACTCAGTAAACGTCTGCAGGACCCACAAGGAATGAGCAAGACACTGTGAGGTTCACAGCACATCTACATTGGGTCTCCTCTCTCCTCCCTTCAGGCCACCTCTGAGGGCAAATACAAGACACAATAAGAATTCTGTACAGCCTGTTTTGCTGATTGGTTTTCATTTCCATGATCCCCCTTGAACCTAACAACCAGGTGGTAAAGCACAGTGGGCTAGGGCTTGGCCTCCGGTGTCAGTAAGGACAGGTTTAAATGCAGCTCTACCGCATCTCTTTAGAATTAAGGCTTCTCTCCTGCACAGTGATGACAGTAGGAACTTACCACGGGGGTATTTGTGGGGATTAAATGACTAGCAAGCACTTAGTATTACGTAGGGCACATGAGAGGCACTCGGTAAGTGTTAGCTTCTATAATTAACATAAGTGTTAGCTTTTTCTTCTTATTATAGAAAGAATTATTTCCCTTCATTTTGTCATGAGCTAGCTGACGTTCAGAAAACTCGAGTGACATGCCCAAGGACTCTTAGCCAAGAATGATGGTGACAAAATGAAGATGCTGGTGGTGATGATTATAAAAAGGACAATGGTGCTGCTGCGGCTGCTGCTGGGGGTGACAGTAAGTGGCACATATTGTAAAAAGCACTTGACATACATTATTTCATTTAATTGCCACTAGTACGTGGTAGCTGTTACTACCATTTTTCCCACTTAATGTATAAAGAAACAGAGGCATAAGAAAGTTAACCGATTCCCTCAAATCATACCACCAGTGGGACTCGAACTCAAGGCTGGGTAACTGCCAGTTTGAGTCTTAATGACTCCATTGTGACGCAAGCAAGACTAAAGACGTTTACAATTTTTAAAATATGGGAAAGGAACTTAAGAGTATTCATGGTTTTATCTGAGTGCCCTACCAACTTCTGGAATTCGTTTTTCTCTTTTGTCTGAAGGCAATGTTAGCCTGGTTTCCTGAGAGCCTCTCACTGTTTCTTTAAATCCAAAGTAAAGTGAGAAAGAATGGGGTGTGATATGGAAACAGTGGATTTCTGGTAGGTCCTTTATTTTTCTGTTGTTTTTCAAAATGAAAATTGTATTGTTATATTTTTCTAATTAGCATGAGTAATATGTACCCATTTTTAACAATTAAAGCATACAATGTAGAAAAGCATGAAAGGAAACAAGTCATCCCTAGACCTTCCATCCAGAGATGATATCCACTTGTGTCTTGGTATTTGGCACAGACATTGGATGTTGCTATAGAGAAGCCTAGAGCTAGTCCAATACTTATCCTTTAGGCAATTGGCTTTCTCCTGAAGAAATCCTTTCTTATGCTTCAAGTTATTAACTGAACTGTTTACTAACTGTGATGTGTCTGGGGTTGGTCTCCCCATAACAGTCTTTCTTAGAACACAGTGACTCCGTCTCAACTACAGATCCACTCTTCATTTACTTCCTATCTTAGATTTGAAAGCCTCTTCTGTTCTACCTGTTGGACTCTCTACTCCACAGACAGTGATTATCTGTATGTTGGATTAATTTTCTCCCTCTTCCATGTCTGTTGTCTCCTGAATGACTTTATTATCTTGTGTCTAAACAGATTTTGCATGCTTCAGGCAATCTCTCCCTTGTTTCTCTTCTTCATCTCTTCTCTTTTCTTCCTTCTTCTGGTCCCATGTTGGTGCATTCCCTGTGCCACTGCCTTTTGTCCTGCCATAGTAGAATGAGTTGTTCCATCCAGATTGCCATCCGCCCTGATCAACACCTTTTCTGATCTTCTTCCACGATGTCTTTTCTTTCAAATCACAATTGGGGGTGTGAGTCCTGTCTTTTAGTAACTTTTCCATAAATGGAGGCCAACATTAGGGCTGGGGAGCAGAGCAAACTTGGAGCATCTGGGCTCTGCTCTGGCCTCTGAGATTTTAAGTGACACGCACCAGAATCCATTCCAGGAGGTCAGGGGTACACCCAGCTTTTGTGGGCTTCAACTGGTCTCCTCAAATCAGAATAGGCTTGAAAAATGAGAAGTCTTTTGGGGAGGACTGCTGCGGGGGAAAGTATCTTCCCCAGGACTGCTGACTCATCTCCTCACTCCAGTTCCCCCCCCAATCAAGGATGTTAGTGAGAGTTCTTAGGGGGTATTGAATCCCCTTCCCTGGTCAGTGCTGTTTCGGAAGGGTGGAGACAGAATGTCCTATGCTAGAATATCCTTCCCTGGCTGCCAATTTTCACAGCGTATGGTATGTTTCCTTCTTGGCTTGCTGCTGGCCGTATTTTTTTTTTCCCGTATCAAAGTTAAGGTTTGTTTTTGTTTTTTAACAACTTTTTTAAAGTTCATTTTGTTAGGTATTTGTGGGAGGAAGATCTGTCAGAAGGCTGTACATGACCATATTTACCTAAAATCCCTTGGTAACTCGTTTTGTAAAGTTAAGGTATTGGTGTTTCTTGTGGTAGGTGTGCGGTTGGCACTCATTTTAAAATAACGTGCTTCAGAATTAAAGGGCAGTTGGAAACAATCCCTTCTGGCACAGGATTTTGACAAGGGGGTGCCTTCTTCCAAAATCTCTGGTCGGGGCCCTTTACTTTGTGGATCTTGTTGTTTACAAAAAGATTTTAGATGCCATATCTCACTGGATCTTTCTTCACAACCCAACTATGAGTTGTGAATTATCGCTGCAGATTAGGAAACTGAGGCTCTAGAAGACGAAGGGCTAATGTTACTGGTCCCACTTGTAAAGGAAAGATGTGGAGACCGCTTTTAGGTAACAGGCTTGAGCAATGGCCCCCAGTGACCCCCTGGGCTGAACGCAGACAGGTGAATTAAGTGACCCACCCTGAACCAGCCATAAGCCCCAACTGACCATCGGGCTACTTGTAACCGGGCACAGTTACCGAAAAAGGAAAATTCCATATGTTCTCATACCTCCTCACTCCCTCCAATACTATAGCCCTTCGTCACCCCTCATGCCAGACAGTTTCTCCTTTGCTGTCCTGCTCACTGCCCCCCTTGCAGTGACTGTATTTGATAAACTTCTATGTCCTTTATTCTGCTTTGGGTGAATTCTTTCACTTCCTCCTGCTGCCGGCCTCCACCTGACTGGGCCACTCCAATCACCCCTGATTGCACCCACAAAAGAGGATGCAAAGTTGGATTTTCGGACTCAAAATCCTGCCTTCTTTGGACTGCACCTCTCAGCTCAAATGGATAAAAGATGACAGAGGATTCATGCTGCTGTTTCCACTCTGTATCCAGCGTGCCTCGCACGGAGTTCTCTTCACGTCACAGGACCCATACCTACTGCCTAGGGGTATGGTGCAGCTTAAACTTTGTAAATTGTGTTTACGTCTCTTGGCCGACATTCCTTGTTATCTTATTTGGTTCCTACTTGTTATTTTATCTGGCTATGCTATTCTGGATTCGCCGGAAGCAGACCCTGACATGGGTTTTGTGTGTGAGTTGTTTCTAGAAAATGCCGGTAAGGGTGTGGGTAACTGAAGGAAGTGTATAGAGGGTGTGTTATCAGCAAGTCACCTCTGTGGGCCACCAGAACTTAATCCAGTTGGGGCCTCTCGGGAAACTGTGTGGAAAACACATCTCGGAATGAAGACAGCAACAGTCCCTACCTCTTGGCATTGTTTTGAGGACCAAATGGAACGTGCTTAGCAATGTGTGCCTGCAGTATTCCAGAAGACCGCTCTATCATTTCTGCTTGTGGCTTCCCCCCACGCAGCCATTAGTCCCTTCCCCCTCCTCTTCTATTTTCTAGCTCTTGCCAGGCACCTGGGTAAAATGTCAAATTTTATTTCATTTTTGTATAAAAGAAAGAAAGGGCAACTGTCCAAACTATTCTATAATTCATATTATTACATTCTTTGAATGGAGCCACTATCATCAACTTGAAAAGCCCTTTAATAAGGGCTTTTAAATCTCCTTAATAGTCTCCACAGGTGTGCCCCATACCACTTAATCCTTTAAACACATTTTCTCCTTAAGTAGGAGTTTTAAAAATACCTTTAAAGTTTTTTTTAACTTAAGGGGCGCCTGGGTGGCTCAGTCGGCTAAGCATCCAACTTCGGCTCAGGTCACAATCTCACGGTTTGTGAGTTTGAGCCCCGCATCAGGCCCTCTGCTGTCAGCACAGAGCCTGCTTCGGATCCTGTGTGCCCCCCTCTCTCTTCCCCTCCCCCGCTTGTGCTCTCTGACTCTCTCAAAATAAACAAACTTTAAGAACAAATTTTTTTTAATTTAATATAACTTTGAAAATTCTTCACGGATATTTTGCTGTGCTTATTTCATTAGACTTTACCTTTTTTGTCTGCTCATCTGTCCATTTTCATCCAACATTTGCATTCTAAGTCCTGTGCTGGGCATTTTTAGGATCTACTAATCTATGTGATGAGTCCACATAACTACGTTAGGAGGGGGGTATTCTAATACCCATTTGAAAGATGAGGAAATCGAGGCACAGAGCAGCAAAATGGCTTGCTGAAGGCCACACAAGCTGTCACCAAGAGCTTCTGATTCAGATAAAAGATCCTCCCCCCTGCCCATTCTCTAGGAGACACTGGAGAGAGGGCAAAGGCACTATTTCCCAAACAGCTTTGTTTTGTGACAAAAATCAGGCCATCAGCCATCAGCACACCTGCAGCTTGCAGGGAGCTGGCACCAGCATGCACTTGGTGCAGGAAGGGGGGCAGCGCGAGGGGGGGGCTGTCTGCTCGGGAAGCCCCTCGCCTTGAAGGGTGCCTGTTCGGCCAAACGGGGAGAAGGCAGGTCTGTCCCCTCAGAGGGGGTGTCCACCTCTTCAGGCATGTGCTTCCCAGGTAGGGAAGGACGGGACATGTGGCAGGTGCAGCCCAGGAATCCCCGGCAGAGGCTCGTCCCATCCTGACTCTCAGTGGGCACTTCTGGCTCCACGGCCAATAAGGCTTTGGTCCTACTGCAAGCCTTGGTGTCCCCACCTGTAATCTGGGCACTTGATGAGCTCTTCAGAATCTCAGTAAAGCCACCTGTGGCACGTGCTTGGCACACGGTCCGTTATCACCTTGATGAGGCAGCCACCCTGGTGGCCAGGGGCACTGGCTTTGGAGTCAGATAAACAGCTTCACTTACACCCTGTGTGACCACAGACAAGTCGTATCGATGGCTCTCAATTTTCTCATCTATAAAATGAGGACAGTTCCTACCTCTTAGCATTGTTTTGGGGGCCAAATGAGAGTGCTTCAGCACTGTGTGCAACACGTTGCAAAGGCTGCCCCGTAACACCTGGTACAGATATCCTTCTTCCCACGACGCAATCACTTAAATGCTTGTTGAGTATCGGCCACGTGCCAGGCACGGACATCGGTGGTGAGCAAGGAGCAGGCTCAGCTTCTCCCAGGGCTTCTAGCATCTGGGAATCCACTGAGACAAAATAGCCAGACCGACCACAAGATTAACTTTCTCCTGGCCCCCATCTCTCCTGGGCAATTACAGCAATGGTGAGAGTTAATGGATCAAGAACTTCCTACGTGCCAGGTTCTTGAAAAGTCTGCCCTCTGCAGGACGGAGGCATCGCTAAGATCCCTTAGAAGGGATCCCTTAGAAGGAAGACAGCATCAGACATTGTTAGTCTTGGATAAAAAAGAACTACAAGTAGGGGTGCCTGGGTGGCTCAGTCGGTTGAGCGTCTGACTTTGGCTCAGGTCATGACCTTGCGGTCTGTGAGTTCGAGCCCCGCGTCAGGCTCTGTGCTGACAACTTGGAGCCTGGAGCCTGCTTCGGAGTCTGTGTCTCCCTCTCTCTCTGCCCCTCCCCCACTCACACTCTTGTCTTTCCTTCAAAAATAAATAAACATTAAGAAAATTTTTGAAAAAAAAAAAAAAAGAATTACAAGTCATCAGGAGTCATTGCTCTGAACCAAAGGAGCAAAAGCCATTCCTTTTGTATCCAGAGATGCTGCAAAGTCAGGCTTCCACTGTCCAGCCCCATCCCTGCCTTCCACATGGGGAGACTGAGGCCGGAGACGGGAAGTAAGACTCCCTGTCTCAGACTTTCCAACTACCTGTTTGCTGTGTGCACGTCCTTCATGGCAATTTCTAGCTCCTGCCATGCTCAGATTGTGCCCACTGCTGGAAATGCCCCTGGCAGTGGAGGGACTTCGGGGCACCCAGGATATATGGGCAATTTACTCAGCACAGGCTTGGCCCTCAGTATGGGATATGTAAGCAATGGCACCTGTCTTGCCTCCCTCCCAGCCTAACTACCTGCCCAGGCAGGTAACCAGCAAAGGTCCTGACCAAGGCTGTGGTCTCGCCCACATGAAGCATGTCTTCTAAAGAAATTAAAGGGAGGCTGCTCTAGGAGGGGGAAGGAGACTCGAGTGTGTGTCTAGTTACAGAGAAGGAGGAGGTCCCTTTGCCACCACCCGTGACTTCCATGGATGGTATCCTTCGTGATCTTTTGACTTCTTTATGCTTTTGCTCATCATGCTCTTCGGAGGTAGGCTGCGTGTTTCTTTTGCTCACTGGTGCTTTCCCCATAGCAAATTGTATCCCTTAATAGATGGTTGTTGAATGGGTGAGTGGATGAATAAATAGGAAATAATGGCCATTAAGCAAGTCTTTCAAGGGAGAGTGGAAATTCATGATGTGGTCAAGGAACCGGTGGGGTGCAGAGCACAAGAGTGGTTTAGAGGGTGTCTGTTTGGAGACTGCAGAGGCATCCTTGGCACAGGACTATACAGAGCTGGGTGGATCCCAGGTGTCTTCAGGAGGTTTTAGCAGGAGGCAGGCAGATCAGACTGCTCTGGAAAGTGGTCCCTGATGCAGAGTGGAGCTGGGGTTGCAGAGGGAGAGTGCAGGTAGACAGGGACGCTGGTTAGGAGACGGCTGCTCAGAATGTGAGAAAACATTGGGAAAATGTTTGTGATAAAGGCCTTGGTGCCTCTCAGTCTCATTAACAGCCACCCTCTGTGATTCTATCTTGCATTTGCATGAGATCAATCATGCGACTTCGTTAAATTCATTCCCGAACACTCCGCTCCGCTGAAACATAAATTGAGTCCCCTCTTGACTTCCAATTAGCATGCTCTGACAAAGACTTTATTCTAGTAGAATTTCTTTAATCTGGACTTTTAAGTCAAATTCTCAGGTTTGAACATCCACGTGGGAGTTTCCGGGGGAGAAGACGTTTTTGAAGAGTCTTGGGAGCAAATGGGCCATGTAACGCCAAACTGACTCTGCTAATTCTAATTAAAAATGAGGCGCTGCCACATCCTAATAGGTGAGGACAGCTGACGAGCAGGTCAGAAAACACAAGTAAAGTCTATCAGGATAAGCCCACGTTGAGGGGTTCTGGAGGGTAGGTTAACCACACCCTGATGGTCTGTTACTCAGTGTGGTCAGGAGTCTACGTTCCAATGAAGACAGAGGTCAGAGGGCTTGGTGGTAGTTCTTCTGGGCACGCCTTACCGTTCTTCCTCGTTTGCGTGGGCACTAGGGGGTGTCGAAACAGACAAGCATGGGGGCCTGGATAAGGGGTGCTGCAGGTATAAGGCAGCCTGGAATAAGGTCCAGGACCCTGGGGACACCTGTAACTGGAGACCAGCACACCCTCAGCCTGGGTCTTGGTTTTCCCAGCTACAGAATGGATTGGTTTGTTCATTCTTACAGTGGACACAAGTTACTGAGTTCCTGCTGTAAGCTGGGGCCGTGCTGGGTACCGGGTCTACAGCCCTGAAGGAGCCACGGCGCCTGGGCTACACGGATCTAAAATCCTGTGGGTGCACGGTGTTTTCTGGCTCAAGACCCTAGAATGCCCCAAACAGATGCTTTCTGCATCTCAGTGCTGGCCCCCCTCCCCCGCCTGCCCGCATCACCAGCCAGGGGCTTTGTCTGCCTTTCCATGAGCCGAGCCCAAGGGCTGGAGAGTTAACACCTCTTCCTTCCCCAGGACTGACTGCAGGGACTCTCTGTAAATACTTCTTTGGGGTCGGGGTGACTTGGGGGCATCTAATGGGCAGGAGGTGGTCTTTATGGGCAGCTCAGTATGCTAGCGGTGCTGAGATCAAGAGAGAAAGAGAAGAAGGTTTCCAACAACTTTTGCTACATGCTGTGAATTTAAACTGCTTCTTTTTGGACATGGGGCTGGGACTGACACCTCTAGGAATGTGACTGTGGGCTGGGCTATGGCGGGTGGGGTGGCTGGCTGGCTGGGCATTTTCAGGCTTATCATGAATTCTCCTTTGCCTTTTCCTGGATCGTCCTTCTAGAAGTCCCCGAGGACGTGCTGTCATGCCCACTTTACTGACGGGTGGGGAGAACACATGATTTGCTTTTCAAACCAAGACATTTTCAGAGTCCATGGGTGCCACTGAGAATCACCTCAGACATCAGGTATAATCTGAACCGACTACTGATGAGAGAATGGGGGCTCAAGGTAAAAACTCTCAGCTAAGGTCCCACAGCTGGTAAGGCAGTGGCAGAAGGTGGGATTCGAACCCAGATCTACTGGACTTTCCATGAAATCGTCAGGCAAGGCAAACATCTTAAATGACATCACAGCCACCTGTGCTGAGCATGAACAGTGTGACTGTCTATGCAGTTACAGTGAGTAATTCTAATGTGCCTAAGACTCTTTCTAGGTAGGTAACATTATTCCCAATTTACAGACAAGGAAACCGAGACATAGAAAGGTGAGGTGACTGCCCAAGTCATTCACCTGATACACAGCAGACAGGATTTGACGCCTGGTCTTCCAGCCGTGCCAGCTCTGAGGCTGAGAAAGGGACAGCAGAGAAGGAAGCCCACATTCAGATGATGAAAACAGGGGACCCAGACAACGGAACATGTGACATGCGGCCAAGTTTACAGACTATGCGCGTGCAACCTCATTGGGCCCTGCAGCTTTTTCTGAATTTTCTTGGGAGTCTCTCTGAGCAGTGTGGGGAGCTTATCTTTCTTTCCCAGGTGCCTTCCTCAGCTCCGCACTCAGCTCAGCTCAGCTCCTGAGGCCGTGGCAGGCGCTCATGCCGAGCTAAAAGCTCCCAGGGACCCAGTGGCCCCAGCCACATTTCCTGGAGCCTGGCTCCGCTCAGCCCGGTTCCTGAGGGTTACCTGCCTGCGAGCCGAGCCAGGCTGCAACTCCCGCTGGCCCTTTTCCACAGCCTGGGTTCCTCCCTCCACCTCAAGTGCCAGCCTTTTTGAGAAAAGGCCAAAGCCGCTGAGACAGAGGAGAAGCAGGAGAGGGCCTGCAGCTGTCCACGAGGCTGGCCTGACCCTGGTGGTCTCCTCCATGGGGAGCCTCCTTCCTCCTCCTCCCACCCCTGTCCGCCCGGAACACTCCTTCTTACCTTTTCAGCTTCACTGCTTGTCACTACCTGTCCCCTGCCTGCCAAGCTGCTGGCACCTTCTTCTCTGCGCCCACGGGCCCTGCACACCGAGAGATGCCCCTGTCAAGAGGCCCAGACAAGGTGCTTGGGGAGGGCGTGTGCAGTGAAGGGGGATCATGCGTGAACTACCACGTGAACAATTGAAGGGGAGAATCTAGAAACGAGTATGTGACAGAGCTAACAAAGAAGAACTAAAACTCGGTGTTTCAGGGGCAGGACTGGCTTAGAGCCTGCCTCTTGAGGAATCATGTTGTCCCTTCTTGGGCCATGCCTTTCCAGCTGGGGCTGGACTCCAGGTCAACCCGGCTCCTTTCCATGAAATCCTATCAATAAGCTTCCTTGTATCCCTCAAGTGACAGGGAGCTCACTCCTTTGAGAAGTAAAGCGCTTGAATCTGAGTCTGACCCCAGCTGAGACCTCACAGAGAAGTGAGGTTCCCTTTTCTGGAGCTTCTCTGAGGCTGGCAGGTGCACCACGGAAACTCCAAGCATACCAAAGCTTCCAAGATCTACGTGGGAGACCTGAAACCATGCAATTCCTAGAGCAGAACACAGGCGGTAATTTCTCTGACATCGGCTATAGAAACATTTTTCCAGTTATGTGTCCTCTGGCAATGGAAACAAAAGCAAAATTAAACTATTGGGACTACACCAACAAAACAAAACAAAACAAAACAAAACAAAACAAAACACTGCTTTTATACAGTGGAGGAAACCATCAACAAAACCAAAAGGCAATTTACTGAATGGGAGAACATATTTGCAATGATATATCTGATAAGGAGTTAATATCCAAAATATAGCAATGACTTATACAATTCAACACCAAAAAAAAGCAATCTAATTTAAAAATGGGCAAAAGACATGAACAGACATTTCTCTAAGAAAGACCTACAGATGGCCAACAGACACATGAAAAGATGCTCAGCATCACTCATCATCAAGGAAATGCAAATCAAAACCACAATGAGAGACCGCCTTGCACCTGTCAGATTGATTCGTATCAAGAAGACAAGAAATGACAAGTGTTGGTGAGGATGTGGAGAAAAAGGAACCCTTGTGCACTGTTGGTGATGTGAATTGGTCCAGCCACTGTGGAAAACAATATGGAGGATCCTCAAAAAATTAAAAAGAGAACTACCATATGACCTGGTAACTGCACTACCGGGCATTTACCCAAAGAAAACAAGACACTAATTAGGGGCGCCTGGGTGGCTCAGTCGGTTAAGCATCCAACTTCGGCTCAGGTCATGATCTCACAGCTCGTGGGTTCAAGCCCCACATCAGGCTCTGTGCTGACAGCTCAGAGCCTGGAGCCTGCTTCGGATTCTGTGTCTCCCCCCCCCCCCCCGCCTCTCCCCCACTGGCTCTGTCTCTTTCTCAAAAAGAAAACAAGACACTAATTCAAAAAGATATATGCACCTCTGTGCTTTGCAGCATTATTACAACAGCCAAGATATGAAAGCAGCTCACGTGTCCACTGACAGATGACTGGATAAAGAAGATATGGGGTGTGTGTGTGCGTGTATGTGTGTGTATGTGTGTGTATCTGAATGCTGGCATGTTACTCAGCCATAAAAAGAATGCAGTCGTGCCATTTGCAATGACACGGATGGAGGTAGAGAGTATAATGCTACACAAAACAAGTCAAAGAAAGACAAACACCATATGATTTCACTCTATGTGGAATTTAAGAAACAAAATGAACAAACAAAATACAAAAGAGACATGTCTCACATGTCTAAAGACAGACCTTAAAATACAGAGAACAGAGGCGCCTGGGTGGCTCAGTCGGTTAAGCGTCTGACTTCAGCTCAGGTCACGATCTCGCGGTCCGTGAGTTCGAGCCCTGTGTCGGGTTCTGGGCTGATGGCTCAGAGCCTGGATCCTGCTTCCAATTCTGTGTCTCCCTCTCTCTCTGCCCCTCCCCCAATCATGCTCTGTCTCTCTCTGTCTCCAAAATAAATAAACGTTAAAAAAAAATTAAAAAAATACAGAGAACAAATTGGTGGCTGCCAGAGGGCAGGTGGGTGGGGAAACAGGTGAAGGGGATTAAGAGTACACTTATCTTGAGGAGCACTGAGTAAAGGACACGATTGTTGAATCATTATGTTGTACACCTGAAACTAATATGATACTGTATGTCAACTATGCTGAAATAAAAAAAGAAAAAAGAAAAGAAAAAAAATCCCAGCTCCTTAGCGTAGTGGTGAGATCCTCCATCATGGGGCCCCTGCTACCCCTCTAACCTCATCTCCTTCCCTTGCTAACAACACTTCAGCTTTCCTTGACCCATTCAAGCAAGTTCCTGCCTCAGGACCTTTGCACATCCTAGATCCTCAGAGGGCTGCTTCCTTCTTAGCATCCGAGTCTTGCCGCCAGTGCTAGCTTCTCACAGAGGACCTTCCCATCCACCCTCAGTAAAGCTGCCGTTCCTTCCAGGACTCTAGCCCCTTACTCTATTTATTCCTTCTTAGCATTTGTCACTAATTTTAAAGTATTTATTAGTTTAATGGCCAAGGTTCTATAACTATGCATTGGTGGTGAGGCAGCTTGGGGTCTGAAAAAGACCTCTCCTCCATCCCCATGAGACATAAGGTCCAAGAACAAAGACCACATCCCTGTGTCATTCCCTGGTGCCTGGATCAATATAAGAAGTGCTTGGTAAATACTTTTTTTAAAAAAATATTTATTTATTTGTTTGAGAGAGAGAGAGAGCAGGGGAGGGCAGAGAGAGAGGGAGGCAGAATCCAAAGCAGGTTCTGTACTGTCATTGCAGAGTCTGACACGGGGCTCGAACTCATGAACCAGGAGATCATGACCTAAGCCGGAATGCTTGGATGCTTAACAAACTGAGCCACCCAGGCTCCCCAGTAAATACTTTTAAACTAAGGAATGCGCTTACCTAATCCACCTGATCTTTCCAATTCCTCCCTTTTAGACTTGACAGTCAATCTCACTAAATTTGCATTTCCCAGGTTGATCTATAATTATCAGTTTGAGTGTCTGTCTTCTTAATTAGAGTATGAACTCTAGATGAAAAGAAAACGTCTCTGACTCTAGTCCTGCATCCTCAGCACAGAGTGCAGTACCTGGCACCTAGCATGTGTTCAAAATCTTTTGTCGAATGAATTCATTTGGGACGTAACTGAGAATAAGTGAAAGAGAAAAAAAAATCCTGTAAAGAGCCCACACAGAGAAAATCCATGCACTAAAGCATGTATTATTCTCCTCATAAAGAGAGCCCCCGTGGGCCCTTTTCAGGCATAATTCTAACAAGCTTGATTTTCTATTTTCTCCATATTGTATTTAAATAAAGAAGTTGGGTGCACAGAGGAAGAACCCCAGGGCAAGGCAGTGCACTGACAAGGTCTGATAAATGAGACTCAGCAGCAGGTAAGACTTCCCATTAGAGGCTGTCACTGCCTTAGGAAAACAGTCCCCTAAACACTGGGTTTGATGTTCTCTCAGAGCCAGCTCTCTCGCCAAAGGCCTGTTTGAGTTAGGGAAGTTTTTCAAGTCTCCCAAGCGTGGTTTCTGGAATTGCAGAGTCCCAGGGGACCTGCCCAAAGCAGGGCTTCTGCTCACAGGCAGGTCCACAGTGAGCCTTCTTCAGCATGAAGCTGACCCGCTGAGTGAATCCTTACAGCAGCCCCTATTTCTCGACTGCTTTCCAGGAGCTGGGACCTGATTAGCCACTTAACAGAGATTTTTTTTTTTAAACTTACGCCAAACGGTAAGGTGTGCATCAACCTGTTAGACAGGGGGCAGCTCAGAATGCCGAGCTAACGCGCCTAAGGTCACACAGGTGCAAAGGGGGGTTCTGGCCGTCAGGCCCCAGGCTGGGTGAGCGGGAAGCCCAGAGGGTCTCAACTGCATCGAGCTGCCCACGGGAGGCATGAAATAGAGGAAATGGCCTTCCATATTCTCAGGTTTTATTTCCCCTCATGCAAACTTAGAGCACGAAGGACGCCAGAGCAGAATAATTCCCTTCAGAGGATTCCATGCCCCAATCCCCAGAACCTGTACCTGTGTCACCTTACAGGGCAAAGGGACTTTGCAGGTGGGATTAAATGAAGGATTTTAGGATGGGAAAGATCCTGGATTATCCAGGTGGATGATCCTTTTAAGGATCCTCAAAAGAGAAAGGCAGGAAGGTCAGAGTCTGAAAAAGAGATGTTACTACAGAAGCAGAAGCTTGAAGATGGAGGAGGCGCCACGCGGGAAGCAGTGTAGAAGCCTCTAGAAGCCTCTAGAAGCCAGGGGATGAATTCCTCCCTGGAACCTTCGGGAAAGAACATAGTCCTGCCGACCCATTTAGACAATTGAGCTCGGAACTGTAAGATAATATACGTGCTGATTTAACCCACTGAGTTTGTGATAACTTGTTACAACAGTAATAGGAACCCGATACAGATTCAAAACATGATGCATCCATACAGACAAAGTGCCCAGAAAGATCTTGGCTTGAAGCCAAGGGATGGGTTTGAAGACCCTGCTCCTGCCTCTTTTGAGCACATGAGCAAGAGCACGTGATTCGTCCCCCGCTGTCGCTGTCGCAGCATCCCCCCTCACCCCCACTTACAGAGTCAAACCCTTCCAGGTGTGGTATCCTGGCACAAGAGAAGGTCACGAGTAGATTTTAAGCTCCTTTCCTATTCCAACACAAACACTTTGAGATGCAACCTTGGAATGTGGGACCTTAAGAATCTTCTTTTTTTATTAAAAAAATTTTTTTAATGTTTATTTATTCTTGAGAGAGAGAGAGAGAGAGAGACAGAGTGCAAGGGGGGAGGGTCAGAGAGCGAGACACAGAATCCGAAGCAGGTTCCAGGCTCTGAGCTGCCAGCACAGAGCCCGATGTGGGGCTCGAAACCACAAACTATGAGACCATGACCTGAGCCGAAGTCGGACACTTAACCGACTGAACCACCCGCGTGCCCCCTAAAACCGTTTATTCATTTTTGAGAGAGAGCAAGAGAGAATGAGCATGAGTGGGGGAGGTTCAGAAAAAGGGGGACAAAGGATCTGAAGTGGGCTCTGTGATGTCAGCACACTTGACAGGGCTCGAACCCACAAACCGTGAGATCATGACCTGAGCCTAAGTCAGATGCTCAACCGACTGAGCCAGTCAGCCACCCTGACCCTAACAATCTTCTTGATTGAAACTGTTTTTTGAGAAGGGGAACTAGTGTTTGCTGAGCATTTACTATGTGCCTGGCCAGGTTCTAGGTGTGCTAGGCAGGTGATTTCACAGGTGTAGAGCACAGGGTGTGGCACTGAAATGCTCCGACTTGAAAACAAGCTTGCCTGACGTTGGCAGTGTGACCGTGTATGAGCATCTTCTCTCTGTGCCTCAGTATCTTCATCTGTAAAATGGATAATAATCACATAGGCTTTTGGTGGGAATCACAGGAGTTAATGCATGATACACAGCGGCCACTGACTAAAAGGTCATTATTTAGATATAAGGAAAGAAGTAGAGAAGTGAGGGCGGGCACACACACACACACACACACACACACACACACACACACAGGCAGACTCGCCCCACATCACACAGTAACAGGTGGAAAAGCCAGGTTGGTTCGAGTCTCGAGCCTGTATTTATTCCAAAACACCAGCTAACGACAGTGGTTCTAAACTAGGGGTGACTCTGCCCCCAGGGGCATGTGGCGACATCTGGAGACATTTTTGGTGTAAAAGGAGATGTTACTGGTAGCTGGGGGGTAGAGCCAGGGTTGTGGCTCAACGGGGCACGATGCCCAGGACGGCCTGCACCACGAAGGAGTATCCAGCCCCAATGCCGGCGGTGCGGAGGCTGAAGTTCTAGAAGTTTCTCCAGAAAGTCACGTAAGGGCATCATTAAATTACCGTGTGTTCATCATCTTGGAGGACTTGTGAAAATCCAAATTTCTATCAGACCACTCATCATTTTTTTCTAGAACTCTGAATTTATAGTTTGTGTTGTTATAGGATACATTTAAATATGACTTCATAAAGGGCAGGGGGAGGCAAGAAAGGAAATTAAAACTCACCCAGCACCTTCTGTGACCCAGGCAGTGTGACTGTCACTAAACAAGGGGAGGCTGGTAGCCTCATTTTGCAGACGAGCCAATACGGCTCAGGGAAGCTAAGTGTCACAAGGGGTGAGGGGGCGGCCTGATCGGACCCCAAGCCCATGCCTCTCTCTCAGTGCCATGTGGCACGGGTGAGTTTCCTACTCTTTTTTCCAGAACATAAAAGAAGGAAATGAGGGGGAGCTGGATCTGTGTTTGGAGGGTTTAAAGATCCACCCCCCCCCCCACCCAGATTGGTGAGACAGCTCAAGATGCCCGCAGGAACTCTGGTTTGCAGGAATCTGGCCCCACGGCCCATGATGTGCCATCCAGGCAAACACAGTATTTGAAAGCATATGGCTCCTGAATTAAAGGACATAATGCAGAGACCTGAAGCAGGGCCGAGTGCCTGGCCTGGGACCTCTCTCCCTCCAGGCAGCCATTTCTGGAGGGTGGGAAGGAACTGTGGCCAGGGCAAGGGGCCCCAGTCCTTTCTGTGATACTAGCTGTGACATGGGGGATGATTGCTCACTCTTGTACTCCCACTTTTCCTACCTATAAAATGGGCACATTGATCCAACAGGGTGATGGATGTGACAGTGGTTGCTTATTATTACCGTGTTACGATTACTACGACCACTACTGTTGAAAGACTCGCCTCGGAGCAGCTCTCCGAGGACATCGGGCGTACCTTCTCCAGTCTGTTACCCACACAGCAGCCAAAGTGAGCATTTGGAACGGAAATCACATTCCGTCAGCCCTCTGGTCAGACTCTCCCACACTCTGCCCCTGTGCTTGGATCCAACAGCTAACCTAACGGTTCCCTCCAGTTCCCTCCTCCTCTCTCACTTCCCTTCCCTTTCATGCCACTCCCGCCATATACATGTCCTCACTCTTTCCAGAACTGAGCTTAATACGGTAGCCCTCGTCTCATGTGGTTGTTGAGAGCCGGACATGTAGCCAGTCTGAACTGAGATGTACTGTTAAGTATAAAGTACACACCAATTCCCAAGACTGAGTACAGAAAAAAAAATTTAGAATGCCCATTAACACAGGTTATATAATGATTCCGTGCTGAACCAATGTTTTGGATGTATGGGGCTGAATACAACACATTCTCAAAAGCAATTTTACCGGTTTCTTTTTTACTTTTCTTAACGTGGCCACCAGAAGCATTTGCATTTGTGGCTTGAATTCTCTCTTTTTAAAAAAATTTTTGGGGCACCTGGGTGGCTCAGTCGGTTGAGCGTCCGGCTTCGGCTCAAGTCATGACCTCGCGGTTTGTGAGTTCGAGCCCCACGTCGGGCTCTGTGCTGACAGCTCAGAGCCTGGAGCCTGCTTCGGATTCTGTGTCTCCCTCTGGCTCTGCCCCTCCCCTGCTCATGCTCTGTGTCTCTCTTTCAATAATAAATAAATGTTAAAAAAAATTTTTTTTTAAATAAATAAAATTTTTAAGATTTATTTATTTTTAAGAGAGAGAGAGAGAGAGACAGACAGACAGGTGCTCCGAATTCTGCTTCTATTGGGCAGCACTGTTCTAGAACACGCCAGGCAGATTCTTGCCTCGGTTATTCCCTCTGCTAGAAGATTTTCCCTTTAGTTGTCTGCACGTGGGCCACATCCACGCTTGCCTTGTGTACGTTGACCCATTTCATCCTCAGGGCACCTGTGACCCATTTTACATGTGCAGGAAGTGACACAAGAGAGGGTAAGAGGTCAAGGCCACACTGGCAGTTGTGTGGGGACTCAAACCAAGGGGGGCGCTCTGAGCCAAGGTCCTTCCACACTTCATGTTGCCTCCCTGGGAAACATCACTTTTTGCTCCTTCAGAGTCCACGTTTTGGTGCCTAACATCCCCTCTGAATGCTGGCCATCCTGTCCTAAATATGGGCTGAGCAGAAATCCTTCAAGTACTTTTATCAGAGGGAACCTTACCCTCCTTCAAATCAACAGAAAGACAACGGACAGTGTGTGGACACAGTGGGCCACTTTTCCATTTTAGCAGCTTGTTTTCGACACCCGGAGAAGTGAATCATGATCATATAAGTGTATCTCAACGGGAAAAATGCAAATTTAAATACGGTTAATACCAACTCCTTCGGCCCCCACGAGAGTCTGGCCATTAAAACTGTGAGAGAAGAAAGAGAGGTCTGCTCTCCACCCCCACTCCAGCCCCAGTGCGTGGACTCTATGTCCACGTGCACTTTTGACACACGTCCAAATGTCTCACTTCCTGTCTCAAGTAACTCGAGTTTCTTGTTAAGGGAGGTAACGTGGGTAATATACTTAGCATTGTGCCTGGCCCATACTAAGTGCTCAATAGGGGAATGAGGAGGACGGAGAGTTCAGGATGACCTACAGGGCACGTAGGTGGTTGGTGGCTCCATCCACTGAAATAAGGGGATACGGGAGGAAAAGCAGATGTAGAGAGAAAATGCTGATTTTGGACTGGGCGTGTTTTTAGGAACCCGTATGATCTCTTGTGGTGTTGTGCCTTAAGGGAGTAGACACCTGGGTCCGGAGCTTGGGAGGGAAGTGCAGCGGAAGAGCGGGAGCTCCGAGAAGAGTGGACACGGACACAACTAGCGGAGAAGACCATCGTGGGACAGCGTTTGCAGTGAGGAGTGCACGGGCCAAGGGCAGAACTGGGGAGGGCCAGCATCCATGGATCGGAAGAAGAAGAGGGCGGGAGGGGACAGAGGAGGGGCAGCCAGAAAGGTCGGGGAAGATGTAGGAGACACAGCTGCCATAGTCCGAGGAGGAAGAGAACCATCTAGAGCCCCACTAAACGGGACAGAAAGAAGGACAGCAAGGAGGCTCACGTCTGCTCAGGTCCGGTTTTGGTGCAAACCGCTGAAAAATAATTGCTTCTTCTGAGATTTTTGAATTTTGGACTTGCAGACGAGGGAACGTGGGCACGACCAGCACGGAGTCGTGCCATTCTGCGGGGCTGCGGGAAAGGACTGCTTTTGGCAGATGCCTCCAGCCATCAGTCCCTTTAGGGTCAGCCTCAGCGGCAGAGAACCGCCTGGCCCCCGCGCACGCCCTTCCCAGAATGGCCCACTTCCGACGACTGCTGGTGGAGGGGTAGAAAGGCCTGGGCCACAGCACGGCCCAATCTAACGGGCCATTTCAGCTGCAGACTCCCCATGGGGCTGGCTGAGCTGCCCTTGGGCTTGTATCACAGCCCAACCTCTCCCTCTGCCCTCTCCGTGCCTCTCAATGGGTGAGGACCCCTGACCAACGTCCCTCATCCCAAACTGCACCTCGGCATCGGATTCTGGACAAGCCACCCTGTGACGGCCTGTACTTTACACATGTCAGCTCACCCGTCCGGGGATGGCTAATGGTCACGTCTACACTACCATGTCTAAGACTGACCCCCGATCTACTTCACTTCACCACCTCAGTTAACAGCAGCTTCATGCTTGGGGTCTCTCGGCTCTGGTCTTGCTTTCATATCGCACGTCCAGCCTGCCAGAGCATTCTGCCCATGAAAACTTACAAAGGCTGCTGTGTTGGGAAGCCACCATTTCTCATCACTTCCTCCACCGCCACCCTGGTCCAAGCGGCCACTGCCATTTGCCTGAATGGTTGTACGAACCTCCTGACTGGTTTCCCAGCTTTTACCCTTGGCCTCCTACAGGCTGTTGTAACACGCAGTCAAGGACATCCTTTTAATAACCACATGCGAAGCAACCGCTTGAGCTAAAGCCGACCCAAGAACATCCTTTTAAAAAGGAGCTTCGAGGGGCGCCTGGGTGGCTCGGTGGGTGAGCGTCCAGCTCTTGATTTCAGTTCAGGTCATGATTTCACAGTTCATGGGATCAAGCCCCACACTGGGCTCTGCACTGACTGTGAAGAACCTGCTTGGATTCTCTCTCCCTGTCTCCCTCTCTCTTTCTCGTTGCCTCTTCCCTGCTCGTACATGTGTGCGCGCTCTCTCTCTCTCTCTCAAAATTAAACACACATTAAAAACATAAAATGTTTTTATGTGCATTTAAGTGACAGAAGCTGTCACTCCTCAGCCCCAAATCCCCAGAAGGCTGCCATCTCTCCCAAAGAGAAAGCCCAAAGCCCTTGAAACGGCCTCTGGAGCAGTCCACGGTCCGCTGTTTCCCGGTCCTCCATCAATACAATTTTGTCTCCAATTGTTCTTTCTTCACTCACTCCCTGCCCTCACTGGCCTCCTTGCTGTTCTTTCAACAGATCAGATGTGTTCCTGCCCCAGGGCCTTTGCACTAGTTGTTCCCTCTGCTTGGTGGGCTCTTTCTCCAGCTATCTGCATGTCTCATTCCCACGCACCCTTCCCGTCTTTGCCCAGTTGTCACTTTGCCACCAAGACCTTCGCTGACAACCCCAGGTCCAATTCAATACCTCCCCAGACGGGCTTCCCACCCACCTTCCCTGCTCTAATTTTCGCCACAGCGCTTATCGCATTTCAGCACACGTTATAGAGGACTTTTCACACTGTTTTATGTCTCCCTCCACTATAGCAAAGGCTCCACGGTGACAAGTGTTTTTGTCTCTTGTTTTTATTATATCCCCAGCACCTATAGGAATGCCTGGCGCATGGTCCCATCAGTAACTATTTGAATGAATAGATGGATTCAACCTTTGTAAGGCCAGCTATTACTGTTGTAATAGTAGGTACTATTACTATTGTTATCTTTAATTTTCAGATGAGGCCAGAGATTAGGCAGCCTGCCCAAGGCCACACTGTTCGTAAGAGGTAGAGTTAGCACCTAAGCCGTGGTGACTTCTTGTTCTAAGACTTTGACTTTCAATCACTGTTGTGGGCTGAATTGTGTCATCCCCTCCTGGTCCCCACCCCTGGGCAAAATTCATATGTTGAAGTTCGAACCTCCAGGGCCTCAGGGTGTGACTGTATTTGGAGACAGGGAGTCTAAAGAGGTGATTAAGGCAAAATGAGATCACCTGGGTGGGCCCCATCCATTATGACTGGTGTCCTCATAAGAGAAGGCAATCAGGACACACACACACACACACACACACACACACACACACACACAGGATGACCACATGAGGACACAGGGAGAAGACGGTTGTCTACCAGGCAAGGAGAGAGGCCTCAGAAGAAACTGCCCTACTGACACTTTGATCTTGGACTTCCAGACTCCAGAACCGCGAGGCAGTACATTTCTGTTGTTTAAAGCTCCCCGTCCGCGGTACTTGGCCATGGCGGCTGAGCAGACTAATCCAGTCACTATTCAGGCTGAGTACACAGGTGGCTTGTGGTCTGGTCCTGTGTGCCTCTGAGTCCCCTCTCAAACGCCAGCTCCCCTATAACCCCACTGGCCACCTGGGCCACCTGCCACTTTCCATACATCCTGCAATCTCACGCGCTTGAACCGTAGGAAATGTTACCACTGCCCGAATGCCCCATCCCGGCCCCCAACTCTCTCACAAAAATGTCCACATGTGAATCCCCAGAATCCGTGAACAGGTTAGCTGGCATGCCAAGAGGGACTTTGCAGGCATGATTAAGTTACGAAACTTGAGATGGGGAGGCTATTCTGGACTATCCCATCCAATGTAATCACAGGGTCCTTTTACAAAGGAGGCAGGAGGTCAGAGATGAGAGAGAAGATGCCATGCTGGTGGCTCTGAGGGACGAGGAGGGGACACAAGACAAGGGATGTGGGTGGTCTCGCAGGGGGAAAAGGCACGAAGTCAAACCCCCCCAGAGTCAGAGGGAGTCATCCCTGCCCAGTGAAAGTGATTTCAGACTCTGACCTCAGAACCGTAGGAGGGGAAATTGATGTGGTTCTCAGCCACCAAATTAGCGGTCGTCTGTGGCGGCGGCCACAGGAATCAAGCACAGCCCTGCCTCACCATGACCTGTCCCCCCAAACTGCGTTCTACCGATTCCCGAAAATCTAGGCACTGAACGTGCCCCTTTTATGCCCTCTGAGCCTCCTGGGCGGGGGCAACAGCTCCTCGCCCTGCACCCACGCTGCCACCTAGCTCACATCTATGTTGTAGGGGTAGCTGGGTCTCAAAACAGAAGCTTCACTTGGACTCGGAGAAGCAACGGAGGCAGAGACACCAAAGGCGGCTTCGAGTCTCTGCATCAGGACGCACAGGGAAGGCAGCGTCAACTCACAGCTCTTGAGCCCCTCGCCCACTTTAAGACAAGAAACGGGTCAGGGAGAGGGGCGCCTGGGTGGCTCAGTCGCTTAAGCGTCCGAGTCTTGGGTTCGGCTCGGATCGCAATCTCACGGTTCGTGAGTTCGAGCCCCACATAGGGCTCTGTGCTCCTGCTCCCTCTGCCCCTCCCCTGCTCTCTCTCTCTCTCTCTCAAAATAAACAAATAAACTTAAAAAAATAAAAAAAGAGAAGTGGGTGAAGGAGCAAAGGAAGGAGGAAGGCTGTTGATGGGTCGTGACCCCCCCCCCCCAACCACAGGAGAGGGACAGGGTGCTCCACTCACTCCGTCTCATAGTGCCTGGGGGTGTGACAGTCATGTCATAGGGCGCAAGATGATTCAGTTAGTGACCTCACCCTGGATTCCATCAGCGTGGGTCCCAAGTGCATCCTATGTGCCCCTGTAAGCGGCAGGGGGTGGCCGCCAGAGGAGAAGGCACTATGAAGATGGGGCAGAGATCACGGGCTGTGGCTGCACACGGAGGAAAGCCAGCAGCCACAGGAAGCCAGGAGAGGGGCAGGGAGCGGATTCTCCCCCAGGGCTTCTGGAGGAGCCGGGCCTGGCCCAAGCTTTTATTTCCAACTTCTGCCCCCTAAAACTGTGAGAAAAGAAAAATTTCTGTTCCTGAAAGGCTCCAGTTTGTGGTCCTGTGTCACAGCGGCCACAGGAGACAGTCCCCTCAGACGGCGAATCAGGCTCTCACCCCAGGGGCTGTGAGGATCAGCTAAGGGTCAGCTTCCCCTGCCAGGTTCCCAGGGTTCGCTCAAGTGTCAGCGAGGAGGGAGGCGGCTGCTGGCCGACACCACAGAAAGAACCAGAAGCTGGGCACCTGTCACTCACGTCAGGAACTGCAGAACCGGAAATTTCCACCTTTCTGTTGAAAACCCAGGCTTATGCCTTGAAACTCTGGAGGGCCCAGATTCTTTCTCCGGATTTGCATTTGCTTGTGGACTGCTTCTGAGGGACGAGCCCTTCTGGAGAAGGCCTGGCAGAAAACCCTAAGGAGATAAGCTTGCTAATTAACTCTGCCGGAGACTGTGGGAAGGAGATAAGCAGGGAAACTGAGCGTTAGGGAAAACGAGGGAGGGAGAACAGGAGGAAAGATGAGACCTCACAGCTGGGGAGCCGTGGGTTCAAGTCCTGACGGGCCTCCTGCATGCCAGGTGATGTGGGCAAAGCAGGCTCTCTGGAGTGCAGGTGCCCTCATCGGGGACAGGAGGTCTCCTCTGCAGGGTGCCGGGAGGACCAGGGTGCACGAGGCAAAGTACCGAGCACTGAACAGGTGCTCGACTTCAGGAAGAAAATATCAACGTTAAAAGTTCCCCTTGGTCTTCCTGGTAAGCGGAACGTGTACCTCAGCCTGGCAAGTAGCCCGCCACCCGTCGATCTGCTTGGCATTAAGTGTTAGATGGTGAAAGACTGATTTCCAAGCGCCCTGGCCCTGCCCCTACGGCCACCTGGAGGTAAGGAAACACTTTCCTGCCAACTGTGTGCTGCGATAGCTTCCTAAGGCTACTGAAACAGATCACCGCAGACTTGGTGGCTTAGAATCCCAGAAATGGATTCTTTCCCGGTTCTGGAGGCCAGAGTTGAGTCTGGGTGCAGGGAGGGTTAGTTTTCTCTGAAGGCCCCAAGGAGGGAACTGTCCTGAGGCTCTCTGAGCTTCAGGTGTTGCTGGCTGTCCCCGGATTCCGTGGCTAGAGCCACGTCACTCGAGTCTCTGCCTCTGTCTTCACATCACCTCCTCCTCTGTGTGTCTCCGTGGGAATCTTCCCATCTTCTAGGGACACCCATCATCGGCTTTCAGGCCCACCGTAAATCCAGGATGATTTCATCTTGAGATCCTTAATGAATCACATCTACAAAGACCTATTTTTTTAAAAATTTTTTTTAACCTTTTATTTATTTTTGAGACAGAGAGAGACAGAGCATGAATGGGGGAGGGTCAGAGAGAGGGAGACACAGAATCTGAAACAGGCTCCAGGCTCCGAGCCGTCAGCACAGCCCGACGCGGGGCTCGAACTCATGGACCGCGAGATCATGACCTGAGCCGAAGTTGGCCGCTCAACCGACTGAGCCACCCAGGCGCCCCTACAAAGACCTATTTTTAAACAAGGTCACATTTTGGGGGTCTGGGTGGCTCAGGTGGTTTCGTGTCTGACTCATGGTTTCGGCTCAGGTGATGATCTCACGGTCCATGCGTTCAAGCCCCACGATGGACTCCATGCTGATAGTACAGAGCCTGCTCGGGATTCTCTCTCTCCCTGTCTCTTTGCCCCTCCCCTGCACACTCCCTCACTCTCTCTCTCTCTCTCTTAAAATAAATAAATAAACTTAATAAATAAATAAGGTCACACTCTGAGGTTCTGAGCAGACATGAAGCTTGGGGGTGCACCACTCGCCCTACTGCAGTATTAGGAGCACAAACGTTGCCTTGTCACTGACTTCAGGAGCAGGTGCCACCTGGGAGCTACGACAGCAGAGCCTCTTGGAGCGTCAGCCCCCTCGTGTGCAAACTGGGAATGCGGCGGTCTGCCCTGGGGGGCTGGTCTGAGGGCTGGGTGAGCTGGCCTGAGTGAAACGCTCAGCACGAACCTGAAACGCCCACTAGATACACGACTGCCCTCGCTGCCACTGTGATCGTCATTGTCACCGTGACTTTTACTATTGCCCTGAGGGTCTGTGCCAGAGACGTCAACGGCCAGTGCTCTGTTTGGCTAGCTCGCTGGTGTGGGTCTTTGGGCAGCCACGGAGCTGCTCACTAAGTCTGGAAGCTTCCACAGACAGGAGTGGTTTGGGCTGGACTGGCTGCTTAGAAATCGTCCAGAAAACATGTTAAAATGCCATTTCTGGGGCCCCGTGGGTGGCTCAGTCAGTTAAGCGTCTGACTTTGGCTCAGGTCATGATCTCACGGTTCGTGAGTTTGAGCCCCGCATTGGGCGGTCAGCACAGAGCATGCTTGGGATCCTCTGCCCCCTCCTCTCTCTGCCCCTCCCCCACTCATGCTCTCCCCCCCTCTCCCTCTCCCTCTCCCTCTCTGTCTTTCTCAAAAATGAATAAACATTAAAAACAATGCCATCCCTGTTGCCTGCCCAGTGGCCTGGACAGTGTGCCAGGGTTACGTCTGACCACAGATGGGGGCTTCTGACGGGTAGCCACCCAGCCGGAGAACTCCTAATCTGGGTCAGCCCCTCCTTTCCCTGGTGGGGAAACTGAGACCCATAGAGGAACATGGCCTTGCCCAAATCACTGCAGATTTTGGCAAAGGTGCTGTGAGATTCCAAAGCATCCACAGATGGTCTCTCTTGAGCCCCACATCCTCCCTGTGGGTTCTCTGTGTTGTCTCCTGTCCTGGCCGGGAATTAGGGCTCAGAGAAGTGACTGATGAAGGTCACATGGTTGGCTCAAGGTCAATTCACCTAAAGCCAAAGATGTAAAATGCATTACTGAATAAGAATACAGTAATGAGAAAAACCAGTCCGCACGACAGGCAGGAACCCTGGCTATCTGAACCTTTGCTATCCACACTCTTGTTCCCCAAACACAGAATAAAGGAAGATAAATGTGTTGATGTCTCCTTGCTATCCAAACCCAGTAACTTTTTACGTGAATCTCTGAAACCGAATGGATTTGGAGAGGGAGCAAGACCTGGATGAGAATATACTTTATGTCACTCGGCTGGGCCTTCCTGCTCCCCCGTAACTTTCACCTGCAACAGCAGAGAGCCAAGAAAACAAAAGGAAAGTTCTTCAAAATTCGCTTAGGCAGACAAAATAAGGAACAACACAGAAATCTAAAGAAGCCGTTAAAATCATTCTTTTCTGTACAGAATTTTGTAGATTCATAACAGACAGTGAAAGAAATAAGGTACGTTCAGCAAATTGTTTTTCTGTATGATTTGGCTTTTAGCAATGTGATCTTGGATGTGTTGACTTTTGATGAATTAACTGTCAGCAAATTGTTTCGCTTCCTGCATGGTCAGTGGGTGGAGGGGTGGACATAGGAAGTTAGTGTCATATGTTGACATCATCTAAATAATCAGGTCTTTGACATTTCCCCCAAATCTCCCTTTACCATTGCATCTGTCTTGTTATCAAATGTTCCTCAACGTATCCTGGCTTGCATGTGCCATATCCTCCCGGTGGGACCCTGGCCTTTCTCACTTGTGAGAATCTCCCTCGGGGGCACACTGTGTGTGTGTGTGTGTGTGTGTGTGTGTGTGTGTGTGTGTGTGTGTGAGAGAGAGAGAGAGAGAGAGAGAGAGAGAGAGAGAGAGAACACGAGCATTCTATCTTCAGGCCTGGAAGGATGCCTGCTCCCAAGTATGCACTCAAAAACTATTTGGGAGATGGGTGAATGAATGAAATATACGTGTTTCTCTCTAAAATGAGAGTCCGTAATTGTCGCCTCTTGCCTATTCTATGGCTACAACTTCTGGAGAGACTGTCAAATGGTCCCAGTTCTTTGCAGCCTCTCCCGTGAGAGGCAAAGTCGCTCTCTCCACCTCCTGGTTCTGGGCTGGCCCTCGTTACCTGTTTTATCCAAAAGTGACACTGAGTTCTAAGCCTGGGCCTCACGAGGTTTCGCACACTTCTGGCCTTGTAGCTTTGATCCATCACGTGAACAAGCCAGGCTAGTCAGGTGGATGGGGACGGACGTGTGGCCGGGTCACCCTTCTCAATGACGGACCAGCGGTCTGTGTAGCTGGATTAGCTGGCGTCCAGCCAACCCGCCAGCCAAGCGCAGACGTGTGAGGGCCCGCACAGCAAAACTACCACGGTGACCTACAGACTTGGAGCGGTAAACGGTCACGCGCGGTCCCCTAGGTTTGGGGATATTTGTTGTCTCATTTTGCCCGTCTTTGTAATTTCCCTATCTGTGGGGATTTCTCTTACTTATGCTATTACATTTGATTTTCTCCTGTTAATCTGTCTCATGTCAATTCGATTCTTACTCCAGCTGGAAGGACCTTAAAGGGGACAGGAGTTCTTGCTTCCTCTATCGAAGGTCCTAAGAACCCAGGCTCTGGAGTCACACAACCTGAACTGCAATCTTGGCTCATCAGCTGTGTGACTTTTGGGAAAACACTCAACCTCTCTGGGCTTCAGCTTCCTATCCAACCCCACCCCCACTCCCATGATAGTTTCTTTTTCTTTCCCTGAAATTGCCTCTAATCCTGGCCTCCAAGCTCCTGGGCGGGACACTTCTTATTCCTCTTTGTGCTCCCAGGGATGAATGCACTGCTCAAGAAGACTTCACGAATCCCCGTCTCTGTCTGCAGCATGCGTTCTCAGCTGGGGTAAAAATTGGTTCTCAGTTGGTAAAAAAAAAAATTGGTAAAAAAAAATGCGTTCTCAGCTGGGGTCTCAGCTGGGGTAAAAATCGGTTCTCGGGGGTGAGAGTGGCAGCAAAAAATCTGAAGTATCACAATGGTTTGTGGAGCTTCAAAGTTCAGTTCTACCCGACACAATCTTATTTCTTTGCATTTAATTCTCTTCTTAGGGAGAAATTGATTTTAATGAAAATTCGCCTATCCCGCGCTTGCTCAGGCTGGGGGGTCGGCCGCAGCCTCCCCCTACTTCTGCTGCTGAGGCACCTGCACCTTTCCTGCCGAGTCCCTTCGCCATGCCCACACCTCTGCAAACAGGCCATTCATCCAGTTCCCTTTAAATTCCCAGCTCCCAGTACCTTCCTGTTGGACCTTGACCTAATTTCAAGCTTATGCAATAGTTAAGCGTTTACAGGGTAGTTTTCAGAAGGGCATCTCCCAAATCCTACGTGGTACCGGGCATGGAGGCTGGGTCTCCGGCTGGCACTGGGACTGCTAAGAATTGGGACTGGGACTCGCGACCCTCCAGTTAGAGCCCACCATCTGTGTGAACACACTGTAGGGACGTGGATGTGTCCCGAGCAATGATGGCTACGTGTTTAACCGGGTTCGTGAGGCATTCTCATTTAACTGTCATGAAGCCAGGTTCAAAAACGAGGGCCACACACTGATTTGGCGTCAGGATCTCTCTCTTGATTTGTAGGTCTGTTTTAATGTAGATACACTCATTTCTCCTACCCAGTGAATTCTGCACGGTTAGAAAATTAATTTCCTTGCCATTCTGTTTTGCACATGGTTTCCTAACTTCCGAGGGGAACTGAGTCATCTGATTTGACCCCATCGAAGCTCTGGACCACTTAATGCAAGCGGGTGGGCCATCATCTTTCCAGATCCAACCAATGTGATAGATAGGGGAGTCCTTTTTCCCTGCCCACACGCACCCATCAGGCATTCGTACGTCCCCATCAGGGTAGCTCTAGCTTTCTGGAGCGTCCAGCTCCTAAACTGTACCTTCCAAGCGCAGTGACCATGCTCAGTGTTTCCGGGTAGATGGTGGTGTGTCTGTCCCACCCCCCACCCCCAGCACCGAAACCGGCCTTAGAGAGTTTAACTTCCTGCCGGGCACAGAGCCCCAGCAGCTAAGACTTTTCACACTGTAATTGAGTGCTTGGGGACATCTCCTTTTCCTCAAAGATAAGCTCTTTTATGGCGCCTCATTTATTAGCTGTCTCGGCCACTGCCTTGGGGTTATGCGCACAAATAAAATATGTAGCAGGAAACCGCCTTCCCTGTTCCTGTCTTGCCTTGCACCTAATTTCAATTCCCTGTCAAGCCTCCTTGAATTGATTTGCTCATCACAGAAGCTGCCCCAGGCAAATGCCTGCTTTCTTTCCTGGGAGGATGATCCATTTCCCTTAATCCTGGAGGGACAGCCTCAGATGGGGAGTCACACAGCCCTTTATCTCTCAGCATTTCTGAGCCACAATTTCCCAGTGTGGTTCCTCTTGGGATCCGCTCCCTCCTGTCCGCTGAAGATGATCTCCTGACCCAAATGGCAGCCTCCCTTGGGTAATTTCCCTGGGGCTTAAGCTGTACATTGTTGATGTGAGTTCAAGAGAAGTTTCTAAAGCCTGGCCAATCTCGTAGCTAAACTAGTGGCTAGCGGGTGAGGCCTGGCTGCTGGGGAACACGGTGGGGCGTGGGGAGCAGAGGGTAGGAGCCCACAGTGATATGGAATCAGGAAGGGCAGATGGACCTCCCTTTAGGGAGACTCCCAGGTGCTGAGGGAAGAGCTTACGGTCGAAACTGCCAGAAACTCAGCAGGTTCTGTGATTTGAAGAAAACCAGTGAAATCGACACTGCCGTAGGAAGAGTGAGGACTTGGGACAAAACACAAGACGAAGCTTAGCAGTTTGGGTCAG
This sequence comes from Panthera tigris, assembly GCF_018350195.1. Lineage (NCBI taxonomy): Eukaryota > Metazoa > Chordata > Mammalia > Carnivora > Felidae > Panthera > Panthera tigris. Next base: position 197,439,600 of record NC_056663.1, on the reverse strand, counting down.
GAAAGCACTTCAGGTTTGTGGATCGTCCCAGTTAGCCTATCTGTGAAGGAGACGGGGAGAAGACGTCCAGTGAGATAAAACATCTACATTCATTGTTCTTGCTGGGAAAACAGGTGTTATGGAAGAAGGTAACCCAAAAACACTACAATCACACTATGAAACCCAAAGCTTCCCCTCAGTGGCTGCACTTGTCCTGTGTGTGCACACCTGCATACGTGAGTGTGCATATGTGCGTACTTGTGTGCATGTGTACACGTGGTGCATGTGTGTAGATGTGCATGTTGTGTGTGCACATGCACATATATGTAAATGTGTGTGTGCATATGCGTGCACACGCACCTGTATGTACTCGTGTGCGTGTATGCATGTGTGTGCATGTGTGTGCATGTATGTACCTGTGTGTATGTATTGCACATGTGCTCACATGGCTCTGCATGTGTGCACAAACATGTACACATATGCACCTGCGTGTGTATGTATGTGCACATATGTGCATGCATGGAAACGTGGGTGTGCACATGTGTGTACCTGTGTGCGTGTATGTATGTGAATGCTGATTTTCGATTAAGAGGTTGAGAGAGGCTCCCCCAGGCCTGATGTCTGATTTTCATTCCAGCCTATAAGCCCCGTGGGAGCAGAGGCTGTCCTGGTCTGCGCCCCGGTGTTCCCAGGGCTAGCGGGGAGCCTCTGGCTGCCCCCCTGCAGGGGTTCCCGTGAGAATCCTGACCACACAGGGAGCAAAGGGGGACCCCATAGGACTGAGCACATTTGCCCGTTGAATCTGCTTTAACTGCAATGTGTGCTCCTTGTGGCCCTCCAGTCAATTTGCTGCCCCGCCTGGAAGGTGCCTCCAATCACCACCACAACGTGGTGAGGGTGTGTGTGCCCGGGTGTGTGCACACACACACGTGCAGGCCTAATGCCCTCTGCCAGCCATTCCACAGCCCATTCTGCCACCTCCCTATAACATACTGCTGTCCTGAACAGGGGACAGATGCTGTCTGTCCACCAATGTGACAGGACAGGGAGCTTGACGCCCGTGAAAAGCAGCAACACAAAGGGAGAAACAGAAATTCAGTTCTATTTGTTCTGATAGAAACACACTGTTGTTTTCATCCACATAGAAGCCAAAACAAGGAACCACAGCCGCACCCGCCAGACGGATGTGCACAACTGTCAGACCTGCCCTGAAGCCCTTCTCAGCCCCAGCGTGGCCTCTGGTGGGGGCCCCTGAGCACACACAGAGCCAGGGAAAGGCAGGGCCATTTTATAGATGGGGACACTGAGGCCCAAGGAGAGAAGAGGACTTTTCCTGTAGGGAAATGGCAGAGTGGAGGCTGGAAGTGTGTCCTGGGCACGCGGAGGCTCAGAATGCTCCAGACTCCACCCTCAGGCAGCTCCAGTATAAGGTGGTGGCTGGGGTCCTGGGAGTCGGGCGAGTCCAACAAAACTCTCTGCATGCAAGTCGTTCCCATCCCTGCCTCCTCTAGAGCTGCCATGAGCCCAGACGAGTCAGCACGCATCAAGTGCTTGGCCACGTCTGGCACATCCCCAGTGATCAGCAAATCTTGGACATTACTATTACCACTATTATTATTGTTATATCTTCCACGCTAAGTGGTCACTTCTCTGTGGGCACAGACCGTAACTTGAGTATCTCCCGTTCAGCCCAGGCTAGCGCATCTGGCTCGGAGCTCTTGGCAACTGTTATTGTAGCTGTGACGCTGCTCTACGTTATCAGTCACCCCACTCTGGGCGAGCCTGTTACCGGCTAGCTACCATCTGTGGGATGGAAAGGAAGGTCATCATTGCATTCAAATGGGTAGGGAAGTCTCTCTTCCCCTCCTCTCCCAGGTGGGCCTTGCCCCTCGCTCCCATCTGTACAACGAGAACACCCCAGCTCGGTGGTGGCGGTGAGGAAGGAGGCGCTTCTTACCTGGCCCGCTGCAGAAGGAGGCTATGATGGCCAGAATGCACACGATACTCAGGTATGGGATCCAGGGGGCGTGGTCCTGCAAGAGAGCAGGGGTGTGGGCAGGGGTGCAAACAGGACCTGGGTTCCCAGCCCGGCTCCTCCTTGATCTATCTGTGTGACCTTGGGCGGGTCACTTTACATCTCTGAGCCCTGACAGGTATGAGATAAGTTAACTGGTGTCATTCAGTATGTTTAGATGGGCTGTCACCTGTCGGGCAGGGTTGGGGTGGCTTGGCGCTGGGTGTGGAAAGATGTATAGGAAATTGCCCCTGTGCTAGGAGACTGGATGGTTGATAAGCAGAACATGGTGTCACCAGTGCTGGGACATGGGGAGCATGGGAGGAAGGAAGGGTCAGGGCACCCGAGTCCAATCTAGAGAGATTCAGGGATGGGAGGAGAGTGTGTTCACCTCTGAAGGCTGAGCCCGGGTCACACAAGAGGAAAAGGAAAGGATAAAAAGTTTCAGGAGATGGTTGTACGTTAGCAATGCCACAGAGGCACAGGAGAGTACAGCACAGGGGTAAGCAACAAACTTTCAGAGTGGAAGGTGGGGGTAAAGAGAAGAGAGAGCAGCCCTTCCATGTCCAAGTCTATCAGCTCTTGCTGAAGGAGGATCTAGAATTGAGAAGAGCGTTGTGAGGTCTTGCACACTGCATGGCTCACTACTGCACTAAGTTACCATCCATTCATCCATCCACCCATTCATCCATCCATCATCCACCCATACATCCATCCATCTATCATCTATCCAACCACCCATTCATCCAACTACCATCCATCCACACCTTCTTCCATCCATTTATCATCTATCCATCCACCCATTCATCCATCTATCCATCCATATATTCATCCATCCATCCATCCATCCAACCACCTACCCACATATCCATCCATCCATCTATCCACACATCCATCTATCCATCCATCCATCTATCAATCCATCTACCCATCCATAATCTATCCATCCATCCATCCATCCACCCACCCACCCACCCACATATCCATCCATCCATCCATCCATCCATCCATCCATCCATCCATCCACCCACCCACATATCCATCCATCCATCCATCCATCCATCCATCCATCCATCCATCCATCAATCCATCCACACATCCATCCATCCATCTATCCATCCATCAATCCATTCACACATCCATCTATCCATCCATCCATCCATCCATCAATCCATCCATCCATCCATCTATCCAACCACCCATTCATCCAACTACCATCCATCCACACCTTCTTCCATCCATTTATCATCTATCCATCCACCCATTCATCCATCCATCCATCCATCCATCCAACCACCTACCCACATATCCATCCATCCATCTATCCATCCAACCACCTACCCACATATCCATCCATCCATCTATCCACACATCCATCTATCCATCCATCCATCTACCAATCCATCTACCCATCCATAATCTATCTATCCATCCATCCATCCATCCACCCACCCACATATCCATCCATCCATCCATCCATCCATCCATCAATCCATCCACACATCCATCCATCCATCTATCCATCCATCAATCCATTCACACATCCATCTATCCATCCATCCATCCATCCATCCACACATCCATCCATCCATCCATCATCCATCCATCCATCCATCCATCATCCATCCACCCATTCATCATCTATCCATCCATCCATTCATCCATCTATCCATCATCTTTCCATCCATCCATCAACCCGCACATTCATCCATCCATCCATCTATCCAACCACCCATTCATCCAACCATCATCCATCCACACCTTCTTCCATCCATCTATCCCTCCATCTATCATCCATCCATCCATCCATCCATCCACACCTTCTTCGATCAATGTATCATCTATCCGTCCATGCATCCATCCACCCATTCATCCATCCATCCATTCATTCATCCACCTATCCATAATCTACCCATCCATTCATCCATCCATCCATCCATCCATCCACACATCCATCCATCCATCCATCCATCCATCCATCATCCATCCACCCATCCATCCATCATCCATCCACCCATCCACCGATCACTATTCATCATCCATCCATCCATCACCTATCCACCCATCCACCCATCATTCATCCATCCACCCATCCATCCATCCATTCATCCATCCACCCATACATACATACATCTATTTGTTTATTTGGCAGACTGTTCTTAGTTCCTCCTGAGTGGCATGCCCTGGGCTGGGAGGTAGGAATACAGAAATGACACAGGCATGGCGCTTACCCCCACAACTGCCTATTGGAAAAGAGAGATGAGTCAACAGGGAAAGCCAATCCTGTGTGATAAGTGATAGGGCAGGGTTGCCCCTGGGGTCCCTGGGAGCACAGAGAAGGTTGCCTCACTGAGACACTGGGTAAGGGAAGGCTTCCTAGAGGAAGAGGTATCCAAGGGGTATCCAGGTCTTCGTGGGTTTGGAAAGTGAGAGAAGCCAGGTGAGCAGAGGAGGGCCCAGGAAGAGGAAAGGGCAGTCTCTTTGGGGGCTGCTGGGAACAGGGCTGGCAGAGCAGGGAAAGGGGGACATGGGCAGATGAGGGCAGCCAAGCCAGGAAGAGCTCTGAAACCTTGTGGCATGAGGCCTAGAGGGCCCACGTGCTTCAGCAGCCCTTCCAGACATCTGACACAATGTCCCAGAACATCGCCCAACCGGTGAAGGAGCCAGCTTGGTCAGTCTGAGGGGCCTGCAAAGGCACCCTGTGCAGGACACCCCTGCTCTGGCAGCTGGGAAGCAGAGGTCACTGCCAGCACATCACCCCCAAGGGAGACGTGACCACCTCCCTCCTGGTCAGTGCGCCCAGCAGCACGTCCTTTCTGTCTGTCAGGCACTGCCATGCTCACCTTGCCTTTTTCTAGAGGTTTTTGGGACATTAAGACATTTGGCAAATGATCAACACACACAACTTTCCATCTAGGGATTCATTTTTGAAAAGTGCCCAGATTGGCTGACCACCGTGACCTGGCCTCACGCTTCCCTTGGCACTAAGACAGGCAGTGTTCGGTCACTGCGTGCTGTCCTGAGCAGGGCAGGGGCAGAAGGAAACCCCATGATCCTGGAATCTCGTCCCAGCTCTGCTATTTACTAGCTGTGGAACCTTGGGCAGCTTATTCATTAATATTTATGCCTCAGTTTCCTGTCTCCATAAAAGGGGGAAAAAACCACTCTCACCAGGATTAGGTACCTTCTCCGAGCCCCCGTCATGGTTGGGGGCCCTGTTGAGTACTCTAAGTGTGTTTTCTCATTTAGTCCTCCTAACACCCCTGAGTATACGGAAAGCTCTCCCATTTTAGAGATGGGGCCCTGAGGGGCGGAGCTCCTCCTGCTCCTGCTGGAGCCCACGGGCACTTGTGGAAGTGTCTTATATGACAGCTCCTGCTGTGCTGTGTGGAAACATGGGAGCCGGAAGAGGCATCTGAGGGATCCTCTGGTCTCCTCTGTTCCACAGATGGGTTAACTGAGGCTCAGAGAAGGGACATATCTTGGCCGAGATCACACGGCTCATTAGAGGCAGCGACAGGACTGTCCACCCAGTCTCTGTCTCTGAGTCCAGGGCCCCTCACCAACCTTCCTCCACGAGGGCACCAGCTGCTTCTGAGCTGAGATGCCCCTCGGGAAGGCCGTTCTGCAAGAGGTGCCTGCCGGCCTCACAAACTTCCCACGCCAAGGCCCCGGAGTACCGAAGCCGGAAGCCAGCTCCGTGCCGGTGTCCCTCGGGGTACGACGGGTGCATGCTCTCACCTGCAGCGTCAATGTAACGGTGAGGATTCCAAAGAAGAGGGCCATCAGCCCAAAGCCGCCCATGAGGAGGGGTCTCCGTCCCAGGCGCTCAATGACCAAGCCCTAAGTCAGGATCAGAGAGAGGTGGTTATACTTCACTCCTAGCAGCAGGAGGAGGGGAACGTGGTGCCAGGAACCGGCACTGGGGCCAGGGTGAAAGGACGGCTTTGACCTTCAGACAGCCCCGTCACATTCTCCGAGGCCACAGCCAGAAAGGCCAAGGTCTTTATGAGAAAGGGAGGGAGAACAAAGTCACCATTCTTGAGCACCTACTGTGTGCCCACACGTTCCCCTTTCCTCCGAATCTTTCTTGTTAGGGAAGGATGGGCTCATCTGCTAGCTGGTCTGCAAGAGGAAATGAACGGATACGGTTGCCGTAGCCCTTTGCCCACTCTTTGGAGCCAGCTTGTGGGCCGAAAGCAAGGGCTCTCCACTCCTTATGCCCCCGTGTATAGTTTTTAGAGGGGCAGACTCCCAAGGCAGGGGCCCAGGGGTAAGAGCGGACAGAGAAGGTTCTGACGCTTTCCACTCTGCCGGTACCCGGATGGGTCAGTTTCATTCTGGGGTGTGATACCAGGAAGCCCACGTGACTGTGGCTGCTGAAGCCGTGTCCTCGGGCCCAGCTTCCCACAGCTAGGACTGTCATTGACGTCTATCCAGCTGGCCCCTGTGTCTACCTCTCCACTGGGTAAAGGCAGGGCTCTTCATTGAGCTCCTCTAATTGCCAATGACCCTGAAAAACAGTCATGTAGCCGAGTTTCAGAAACAGGCAGACTTGGGCTTATATTCTGGGTCGCTGGCTTTCCAGATGTGTAAGCTTTGGCATATGACTCCCCTTCCCAGAGCCCCAGGGCCTTTATCTGTGCAAGGAGGTCCAAAATACGCTACAACAAGGCTGCCTGGAAGGGGTGGGTGCTTAAATAAGCGGCTGCATTCAAAACACGCAACAAGTCTTCCAATTTGTCAAGTGCCTTCCCTCCTCTTTCTTCCCCCGTCTCATTGCACAGAAAGAGCACACTGAAGGTCAGAGAGGTGAAGTAACTCAGTGGCCATCACACAGCCAGTAAGAAAGAGATAGAGAGAGAAACAGAGAGGGCTGGGGGAGGGGAGTATTGAATTAAGGGCGTCTGAATAAAAATGCACAACTTTTCTCCACTGGGCAATCAGGCAAGGCTTCTGGAGAAGGCAACAGTGGCGGTAGCTCGTCAGGCAGAGGGACCAGTGGGTCAAGTGAGCCATCTGGTTTGGATAAGGGAAAGGAGTGCCACCGCCGGGGGCCATGAAACCGGAACAGGTGCTCCTGTCCGCCAGCCTCAGATGACAGTTCAAAAGCCAGAGCATCAGACTGAACAGTCCCAATCCTGCCTCAAAGCCTGAAGGAGTGTTTCTGCGGGAAACCCCAAAACTCCTCTTTTTTCCTCTTTCCTCACACCCTACTCTGAGGAGGGCGGGTGATAAAAAGGCTTCTGGGTGAGCTCTCCTGGAGCCGCCAAGGGCTGTTGGCCACTCGCCCAAGCACACACCAAAGGTGGGCAGGCATAGCCCCAGGCCGGCTGGGTGCTTGGTATGAACACTGAGGGGACTGGGGAGGGGGCTCTGGCGCAGAAAGTCAGTGGCCTGGGAGGAAACGTCCTTGGCTGACGGCCACATGTCTCAAAAACATCTACAACTTCCTTTCCGGAAGCCTCTCCCTCTGCGGCCTAGGAAGGCAAGGCTGACCCAAGCGCCTCAACTTGGCCTCCTTGACACCTGACCCATCAGAGCAGAGCACAGGTGGCATCCAGATGTGCATGGACCTGAAATGGGCAGACCTGGCTTCAAGTCCTGGCTCTGCACCCAGGACAGGGGGCTCAGTTTCTGGAAGCCTCGGTTTCCCCACCTGACAAACGGAAGTGGTAATACTGTCTTTGCAGCATAGCTACGCAATCAGAGGCGAAGAACTCACGGTGTCTGAAGTAGGCGCGGGAACCACAGAGGCTTCCAGCAAATGGCAGATAATACATCCTTGCAGTCAAGGGGGGGACCGGGTCTGGTCCCAGCTCCTGCCTCTAACTGGCCACGTGGCCTTGAGACAGCCAGTCACCCTTCTGTGTCTTCCTCGCTCCTTTTTTCTGATGCCGATGGGTTAGCGTGGATGATGACCTCTGCCTGAGTGCCTGTGATGTGCCAGATGCTGCATTAAGCGCTTATCAGGCATCAACTTATTTAATTCTCACAGCAACTTTATGAAGTAGGACCGATTATTCGTCAGATTTTACAGGTAAAGAAACTGAGACACAGAGGTTTTGGGAACTTGCCCAAGGTCACGTGGCTGGTAGGAAGCACAGCTGGGATCATCTACAAAGTCTTTTCTGGTTCCTGAGACATTACAATTTTCCAAACTAGAAACAGACCAAGCCCCCACTTTGTAATAGCTTCCTGTGGCACCTGGATGTATAGCACCTGTTCCCTGACCCCTTCCTCACTTGAAGAACGGGAGCTTTGTTATTTCCCAGAACCTAGGAGCGCACACCTGGCAGGTACTGAGCCAGTGTCTGCTGATTGAGTGAAGGTTTATCTTTGTAAGGCAGGTACAACAGTTCACATATTGCAGAAAAGGACGATGAGGACACTAAGATCACTCAGTGGCAAGTTAGGCCCAGTGAGACCCCTGGAGAAAGCAAAGATCAGTGCTTGCTGAGAAAGTTCTAGAGAGAAAGAAGGGCCAGCATCTAAGTCATCTCTCCTCCCCAAACCCTCATGAGTTGAGGTCCTGATACGGGCTGCCAAGGCGGGAGGAACAGGTGCAGGGAAACCGGGCCCCTGGGTGGCAGGTGGGCTGGGGGATGGGGAACGTTAGAGACACCCGCGATCAGAGATTCTGGGATGTGTCAAAAGTCACACAGAGCTACTGAGAGGTAAGGAAGTGTAATACATGCTCCCTCACACTGCAGGGATGGCTGAAAAATACCCATACCCTTGGATTCAGTCATTCACCTTCTGGGTATTTATCCCAAGGAGATAGACATTTGGTGGGAGACTCACGGACAAAGACCTTCAATTGTAGTGTAATTTATACGAATGAGGAAATAGAAACCATCTAGAAGTCTACCAAGAAGTGAATCGGCTCAATAAATACCGGAATATCCTGATGATAATTACAGAATTCACGTATTTTAGAAGAATTTTAAAGAACAGGAAAATCATGAGGCTTCACTTCTGAGGGGAAAGAGCAGGGCACAGAGCTATACCTTGCATATACTCATGTATGCAGTTTTGTAAATCACAATTCTATTGAATGAATATACCCTGGAAAAAATATGCAAAAACAGCTTATAATGGCTAACTCTGGTTAGGGGGAATAGGTGATTATTATTTTTTCTTGTTAGTTTTCAGTCTTTTCCAAGTTTTCTACAATAAGCTTTCCTTTTTTTAAAAAAAATTAATGTTTATTTACTTTTGCGAGAGACAGAGGCAGAGTGCGAGCAGGGGAGGGGCAGAGAGAGGAGACACAGAATATGAAACAGGCTCCAGGGTCTGAGCTGTCAGCACAGAGCTCGACACGGGGCTCAAACCCACAAACTGTGAGATCATGACCTGAGCTGAAGTCGGACACTTAACTGACTGAGCCACCCAGGCGCCCCTACAATAAGCTTTTTCTACTTAAAAAAAAAAAAAAAAGTCTGAGAAACAGACTTAGCTAAAGCATTGGAGACACAAACCCCTCTGCCCTGAGTCACAAATTGTTACTCTTCCCCATCACCAGTGACTTCCAATACCCACATGTGTAAATCTTCACCGTGTAGAATGTTTCTATTACAATCTCAGGATGGCATCGCCATTCTTAAAGTTAACACGACAGAGCCCACAATTCAGCTGGCACCGAAGACGAAGGCAGCCCGTAGGTAGAATGTGTGACAATGTTATCTCCTTGGGTTAAGTGCCCAGTGACAGAGCACTGAAACGACGACAGAAATTACCATGATGAGAACCAGTCACTGCAAGACACAGGGCACTGAAGTTGCTGCCCTGAGATTAACATGTGTTGCATTGTTACGCTGTGATTAATGTGTGCTTGGCATTGACGTTAGCGTTTATTTTTTCTTTTTCTTTTTTTGGTTTGTTTTAGTTTCTCCTAAGGCACCGCCAAGAATTTCAATGTCAGCAAACGTGCCCCCAATACAAACCAGTGGAGAACCACTGTCTTACATCATGATGCCAACAATCAAGTGCTCTGGGGTCGGGGTGGGGCATCTGGTTGTCTCACTTCCCTAAAGTCTCCTGACGAACCAGTAACTGAAGCCAAGGTAGAGCTGGAAACAGTGATTCGGTGATTCGGAAACAGTCTCTCAAGATGTCTAGGAAGACACCAAGGAAACAGCCGTGAAAGCGAAAGACATGAAAACAACTCTGTCCCTCCTAGTGGGAAAACCAATCAGCCTGCAGGGCTCCTTCCTTCAAAATCTCTGCCTCTTTTAAATCGTTTTAATGTGCAGCCTGTTGAAAGGGATTAGGGTAAACACGGTATTTCCACTTAGCATTAAAATCATTAGTGAAAACATTAACTCAAGATGAACAGTGGCCTCTGAAGGTTACTGATGTCAGCTGGGGATGGACTGTCATCCTCCAAGAAATCCCTTCTGGGGACTCCTGACCCACGGAGTCATTCAGCCGTTCAGCAGCCATTTACTCAGCGCTGACTGCCCACCCACAGTGCTAGGATGCTGGTGGAATGACAATGAGAATGTTTTTGTGGTGGTTGTTGTATTTAAACTGCATTTAAAAAAAATTATTTATTTTTGAGAGACAGAGCACAAATGGGGGAGGGGCAGAGATAGAAGGAGACGTAGGATTCAAAGCAGGCTCCAGGCTCCAAGCTGTCAGCACAGAGCCCAATGGGCACTCAACTCACAAACCGTGAGATCATGACCTGAGCCAAAGTCGGATGCTTAACCGGCTGAGCCACCCAGGCGCCCCTGTTGTTAGTATTTAAAAATCAACTATAGGGGCACCTAGGTGGCTCAGTCAGTTGAATATCTGACGTCAGCTCAGGTCATGATTTTGCAGTTTGTGAGTTCAAGCCTCACATTGGGCTCGCTGCTGCCAGTGCAGAGCCTGCTTTGGATCCTCTGCCCCCCGCTCCCACCCACCCCCCCACACTGCCCCCCATCTCTGCCCCTCCCCCACTTGTGCTCTCTCAAAAATAAATAAACATTAAAAAAATCGTCTGTATTGACTTAGATTAAGGTCTTAGATTCAATAAAATGTACCAACTTTAATTGTGCAGTTTGGTATGTTTTCACAAATTTATACACCTATAAAGCCGTGACCACATCAAGATACAGAACATTTCTATCACTCTAAAGTACCCTTGTGCCCCTTTCTCTAGCTGCAAGCAACCACTGATGTGCTTTCCGTGACTCTAGATCAGAGTAGACTAGATTAGGTTAGAATTCCACATTGGTGATCACTGCTCTTTTGAGATTCATCCCTGTTGTATATATTATTCCCTTTCAGTGCTGAGAAGTATTCCATTGAATGGATATACCACAGTCTGTTTCTCCATTCAGCATTTGATGGACATTTGGGCTGTTTCAGTTTGGCGTCTTATGACTAAAGCTGTTGTAAGCATGGGGGTTCAAATCTCTGTGTAGAAATGTGCTTGATCTTGGGTAAATACTTACGAGAAGAATGTCTGGTAGTATGGGTACAATTTTTATGAGAAACTGCCAAACAGTTTTCCAAAGGGTTGTACTATTAGAAATTCCCACCAGCCACGTATGAGAGTTCCAGTGGCTCCACATCTTCATCAACGCTTGGTATCATCAGCCATTTTGATATTAGTCATCCTTATGGTGAACAGTGCTGTCTCGTTGTGGGTTTTAGTTTTAATTTCCCAGATGGCTTGTGGTGTTCAGCAACTTTTCATCCATTTATTGATACTTCTGATTTTTTCTTTTGTACAGTATCTGCCCAAGTCTTTTCCAAGTTCATTTCCAAGTGGCTGATGGTCTTGCTTTTGTTCAATTCTAAGAATCCTTTATATCTTCTGGATTCAAGCCCCCTGTGAGATGTGTGCTTTGTGAACATTCCTCACTCTGGCCTGCCTTCCCATTTCCTTAACAGAGTCTTTGAAATAGTCACAGCTTTTCATTTTGATGAAATCCAATTAATAATTTTAAAAAATGGTTCATGTTTTTTGCGTCCCATCTAAGAAATCTCTGCCTACCCCAAGGCTGCAAAGACTTCCTCCTATGTTCCTTCTAAGGTTTTATAATTTTTCTAAGGTTTTAAAAACTTCTAAGGTTTTATAATTTTAGCCTCTATGTTTCAGTCCACGGTCCACTTTGAGTTAATTTTGTGTGTGGTATGAGAGAAGGGTTGTCTTTTGTGTTTTCCATGTGAATGTCTAGTTTTTATGGTCCTGTTTGTGGTAAGAATGACTTTCCCCATTGAATTACTTTGGCATCTTTTATATTTTTGGATTCTATTCTGTTCCATTGATCTGTATGGCTGCCCTTACACCAACACCATGCTGTCCTGGTTACTATGTACTGAACGTTGTACAGCATTTACTATGTACCAGGCACAGTTCTAGATGCTTTGCATATAGTCATAATTTAATCCTCATAACATCTCCATCGGTACACAGAGACTCAGAGAGGTTGAGCAGCCTGCCCAAGGTCACATGGTGGCAGAAACAGCATTCAGGTCCAGGCAGACTGGTTCCAGACTCTTGTTCTGACCCCCTGCACTGTCCTGCCTCTCATCACTGGCACATATAGATTTATCAAAAGGAAATATGCTGTCTCCCAAGGCTTTCTTTCCTTTGGGTGAGGCGCTGGCACAAGGGCAGAGAGAAGAAGAAGACAGGAGTCCTGGCCCTTGGAGAACCTTCTGGGTTGAATTGTGACCTCCCCAAAAAAGATATGTTGAAGTCCTGACTCCTGGTACCTCAGAATGTGCCTTTGTTTGGAAATCAGGTCTTTATGGAGGTCATCAAAGTCAATGAGGACACGATGGCCGGCCCTAAACCCATGTGACTGGTGCCCTTATAACAAGGGGGAGTTTGGACAGACGCACGCACAGGGAGAACACCAGCTGAGGATGAAGGTCGGGGTCAGGCTGATGCTTCTGCAAGCTGAGGAACACCACGGATTGACCGCAAAGCACCAGATGCTGGGGGAGGGGCCTGGAACAGACACCATCTCCAGGTCTTAGAAGGAATCTGCCCTCTGCCACCTGGGTCTCAGACTTCCGGCCTCCAGAAAGGTGAGAATATGCATTTGCATTGTTCAGGTCCCTCTGCTTGCTGTGCTTTGTTATGCAGCTCTAGAAAACTAACGGTGCGCTCACTGCACATTGTGTTAAATGATTAAACACATGAGGAGAGAAGGAAGGGACCCAGGGAAGGAAAATCTAAAATGTCACTTATTTCAAATGCGACTCAATGCTTCCAAATCTGACTTAAGTGCATTTATAGTATTTTACAGATATTACTTTGAATTTCATACTACTATGAATTTTGTAGGCAGAGATCTGCCTAGGTTGTATTCTTTGTTTACATCTACGGATAAAGGGCATGAAACATTTGGTGGCTGGCAGAATTCCTGACATTTCAGGGGCTGCAGAGCCCTGTAAGGGTTCATTCCTCGACAACATCCTAAGGGAGGCCCTGTTCTTCCTGTCCTTCCAGGCCAGGCCTCTTCTGCTCTGCTCTTCCCATGAAGTCAGTCTCTGCCTGGCTTGATGTGTTCCTGAGCACAGGGGCCACTGTTGGCCTCCGGAAGAGGAAGGGCTGTCCTTGGGGGAGGGGAAAAGAAAGGGGAGTGGAGAGGAAGGGGAAGGGTGGGGAGGAGGAGGACAGGGGAAGGGAGAGGACAGAAGAAAAGGAGAGGAGAGAAGAGAAAAGGAGAGAAGAGAAAAGGAAAAGAAAAGAAAGGAAAGGAAAAGAGAAAAGAAGAGGAAAAGGAAAAGAGAAAAGAAAAGAAAAGAAAAGAAAAGAAAAGAAAAGAAAAGAAAAGAAAAGAAAAGAGCATCTGACTTCTGTCCAGGTCATGATGTCACAGTTCATGGATTCGAGCCCTGAGTCAGGCTCTATGCTGATATTCAGAGCCTGGAGCCTGCTTCAGATTCCGTTTTTCCCTCTCTCTCTTTCCCCCTCTCCTGCTTGTGCTCATGCTCTCTCTCTCTCAAAAATAAATAGGCAAAAAAGGGAAGGGGAGGGGAGGGAGGGGAGGGGAGGGGAGGGAAGGGGAGGGAAGGGAAGGGGAGGGAAGGGAAGGGAAGGGAAGGGAAGGGAAGGGAAGGGAAGGGAAGGGAAGGGAAGGGAAGGGAAGGGAGGGGAAGGGAAGGGAAGGAATCAGGAGGGAAGAGAATGGGGGGCCAGGGTGTTGGTTCCTGGCTCCCTTTCTCCAGGCACATTTTGGCTGGCTGAGTCTCTCCACTGAAGGTCATGGCTCCCGATGGATGGCCTGCCCACCCTACAGACCCACCCACCCGAATTAATCCGTCTAATCCGTCCTCCGACCTGGCTATCTGGACAGCGCCCTCATCCCTTGAGCCTGACCACAATGCACTCCAGCAACCTGCCCCACTTCTCAGCCCCCCTCAATCTGCACCAATGCGTCTCACCGCATCCTTTCCTGTATCAGCCACCATACACTTGACTTAGCTCACACTGCTGTTCCCGGTCTGTCCCCCGACTAGGAGCTCTCCTTCTCCTGGGCAAGGGCTTTTGTCTCCTTTGTCCACTGATGTATCCCACACACCTACACCTGTGCGCGCAGAGTAGGGGCCCCACCAGCACTTGCTGAGCGTTGGCGGAATAAACACTCTGGCTCCAAGTTTCATCTTCCGATTTTCTTGGAAGGCAGGAGGGCATTTTCAGCTTTTTCCATGGCATCTGTCTGGTTCTCTTCTGGAACACTCGTAACCAACAAAAACTGTATTTGTTTGCTCGGCTGCCGGCAAAAGGTTCACAAACTATGCGGTTTAAGTAACAGACATTTCTTCTCTCACGATTCTGGAGGCTGGGAGTCCGAGATCAAGGTGCCAGCAGGGCCGTGCTCCCTCTGAAGGTGCAGGGAAGACTGTTCCAAGGTTGTTCTAGCTGCTGGGAGTTTCTTGTCTTCTGTAGCATGCCTTCAAAATTCACATGATGCTCTGTGTGTGTGTGTGTGTGTGTGTGTGTGTGTGTGTGTAAATTTCCCCCTTTTAATAAGAATGCCAATTATATTGGATTGGTGGTCCCTCTATTCCAGAATGATCTTTCCTTAACTAATTACACCTGTAATGACTACCTCCTGAGGTACCATTAGAGCTTCAACATATAAATTCTGTGGGGATGACAATTCAACCCGTAGTAATAATTAACATTTACTGAGCACCTGTCTATGCCAAGTGCTGTGAATTACTGTATAGCTCTCATGGTAAGACCTGTGGAGGTCTTATTGTATTATTCCCACTTTCCCTTAGAGAAAACAGAGGCTCAGAGAGGTTAACTAACTGGCCCAAGGTCACCCAGCGACCGAGCTCAGGGCCATGAGCCCATGGAGCCCAAACACTCCACCATCCTGCCTGGTTGTCGGTGCCCACTTTCTGCTCCAACAAGCACCAGATCCAGGGGCTCGAGATGCAGCTGTGAACTCTGAAGGTTTTGATTCCGAAACCGTGTGTTCGTTGGGAGGCAGAGGGGGGCGGGGGAACCAGTAGGATTCTTTTTCCCACTTGAATGCTAGACACAGCCCATTCCTGAGTAAGAATGACTTAATGTGGATTGCGCTCCCCCTGGTTAGAGAAGGCAGTCTCCGCTTCTCCTCGAAGGAATGAGGCTCGCGCTCCACAAGGTGCTGCCCCATGTGTCAGCTGACACTCGGGCTCCCACGGCCTGCGTGACACACGGTGGGGGTTCGCTCACAGAGTTAACGCTGCGCCAAGAAAATCGATTTGGAAGACCAGTTGTTTCTGCAAGATGCAATGATTCACAGCTGCCCAAGCCGATGAGCAGTGCCAGGAGCCAAAATTAATTGCGAATCAAATGAACAAAAATGTCTTTCTCAAGTGTCCTGGGTCCCAAAGCCATTTTAACAGACTGTCAAAAACTCGGTAAGAAGAAGAAAGATTGGAAAGTCCTTTCTGATAGGCTGCTGCCTCACAGGGCTGGATGAAACAGTGTCCGTCCGTATCTTGGGAAACGAGGCGATGAACACTTTGGAGAGGCCAAGGGGTTTAGCGAAGATTGGCTGTCAGCACTGCTGCCGTGGCCTTTATGCACACTGACGGCTGCCTCCACGACAGCTCTGTAAGGTGCTGGCTTAGTTTCCTGTGGCTGCCGTAGCGGATTAGCACAGACTCAGCGGGTGAAGGAAATCAGAAGTCTAACATGGGTCTCGTGGGGCAAAAATCACAGCTGCTGGCAGGGCTGTGTTCCTTCTGGGGGCTCTAGGGGAGAATCCGTCCCTTGCCTTTCCAGCTTCCAGAGGCCACCAGCTCTCCTTGGCTGGTGGCCCTTCTTCTACCAGAGACAGCAACTGCCACTCCAACATCTGTTTTTGTCCCTCGTGACCCCCAACCCTGCCTCTTTCACTTTTAAGGACCCTTGTGATGACACTGGGCCACCTGGTGAGTGCAGGATGACCCCCCATCTCCAGATCCGTACCTTAACCACACCTGCAAAGCCTCTTCCGCTGTGTGAGGTTACATGCTTATGCTTCCAAGAATGACGACAGGGACATTTGGCGGGGGGTGGGGGGGACAGTATTCTTACCACACGCAGGCCTGGCTATGTCCATCTTAAAGATGACAAACAAATTCAGAGATGTTGGGCAATTTTCCCCAGACCACTCAGCTGCAGGTGGGTCACTGGGCTCTGAATTCAGAGCTGCTGGGCCCTACAGCCTTAGCTCTTTCTCCCCTCTTTTTCTTAGCTCCACCTCAGACTCCCTGCCTCATGCTGGAGTCAATCTCGAGGTGCTCCAGAGATTAGGCTAAATGCTACCGTGTTAAGAACTGCTCCCAACGAACTCTTCTGCATCTCTGTCTCCTTTAGAAGACACACTGGGAGGGGTGCAGATGACTGGGGCCAGGTGCACAGGGCCAGGCGACAGGCTGCCAGTGCACTTCCCTTCCCATCACTGGGCTCATGTCTGCTGGACCTTCAGGGCTCGCCTTCCTGGGGCCCTCCTCCAGGAAGCCCTCCCAGGAGAGTTCATCCCAGGGCTGCACGTGGTATGTGTCTGTTTCTGGATCTTTCTCCCTAGAACGCGACGACGTCACTGGTGACCCCCTAGCACAAGCATGCTATGGGTGTGCTGGAACTGCTTGTGGAACGGATGCATGCGTGCATGAACGACTCTACCGTGACGGCTATGAAGCCGTCACTCCCCACAGAGGGCCCGCAGGGAGGTTGCTCTGGAACACACATGCCACGTGACCATGACCCACCATGATCCACACTTGAAGGCAGGAGGCAGGCAGACTCCCAGTCTGACCCCTGCCTCTCCCAGGAGGGGGAAGTCACTTTCCCTCCTTCCTGCGATTAGCACTTCCAAGAAGTGCTCTGTCAAATACTGTCAGCTTTTAGTGAAGATGATCCATGGGCCAGAGAGAGGGCACCAGAAGGAGGGCACGTGGGGTCAGGGAGACGGGGTTGGAGGCATCGTTACTCTCTCTGCTCCTCTTTCGAACCAGGGCGACAACCTGACTTTGAGGAGTGATGTGAGTGAGCGTTCCTGAGATCCCAGGTAAAGCACTTCCGGGTCCTGGGGAGCGGCGGGGGCCCTTGATGCCAGCTCTCCCCACTCCCTACTGGCTGTGCGATCCTGAGCAAGCCAGCTCTTTGGGACTTGGTTTCCTCACCTAACAGAAGATTGCGAGAGTCCTCGTAAAACCCTGCTCTCTGCAGGCGTGTTCATCACAGCCTTACTTAAGATGACAAGTGTTGACAAATGGGGTACTTCACACTCTGTGAGCCCACACCGTTTGCCAGGCACCGCTGGCATGTATTCACCTGTTCAATCCTGACCCCATCTCTATAAGGCAAGGGCAACGTCCTTGTTAAAGAAATGAGGAAACCGAGTCACAGAGCTGTTGAATAACTTCGCCAGGGTCACGCAGCTCAAAAGGAACGGAGCTGGGGTCAGAATCCAGGCTCTGCCGTCCAGGCTCCGAAGGGGGACACCCAACAGCCCCAGCCCCACAGACAGCAGTTGGGGCACGGACGGGACCGTCGACTTCCGAAGAGCCACAACCAGCGTTAATTCCCAGGGGCGACGATCAGCATGCTTTTCTGTACACACCTTACACTCCAACAAAACATTTCTCAGACAAGAAAACGGAAAGGAAACCAGAAAGCAATTCTGGCATGAGGTTATGTGAACAAAAGCAGGATTACTACGTGTCAGAACAGAACATCCACCTGTGCACAGAAAGGCCAAGGGGAGATTTTACCACAGGTCCTTGGGTCGTATGATTGTGGATCTCTTCTTCGGTTCTTTCTATTTTTCTGAATTCTACAAATTTACCTTAATGAGCTCATGCTGATTTCTTACAACAACCAAATACTTAACCAAAAAACTCCCAAAACCAACCCTGTAACTTCCTATCATTATCATTCTAGACTGACTGTGCTTTTTCACGGATCACCGTAAACACTGACAGCCACAGACTGGGGAGGGAGTCTGAAACTCAAAAGGAGAATTTTGTGAAACTCCCAGATTGTGAAGCAGTGAGGTATTTTCCTCTAAGAACAAGGCCATGGGAGAAAGCAGAGGGAGACGGAACATCAGTCCCTGACGTCCATTTTTAGAAGCATCTTGTTAGGATGCTCGTTGAGAGCAAGGAGCAAAATAGCGTTCTGTTAGAAGTGAGTCAGAAGTGCCACTGGGAGCCTCTGCCTGTTTGCAGAGGTCAATCCTGCCAGCAGAAGTCGGTGCACGCGAGTGGAAATAAATGAGCTTCTCCATTAAGGTCAGAGAACCTCACTCTGATTCCCCCGCCTCCTCTCTGTCCTTTGGAAGTGAGCCCCGTCGTGTACTACGTGCCCAAAATGTGAGGCACGGACCTCACCCCAACAAGGTAGAAGAGAATCCGACAGCTCATCAAAGGGGAAACCGAAGCTCAGACAGGTTGAAAGCAGTGTCTAGCATCACACGGCCAAGAAGTTCCAGAACCAGGACTCAAGCCTAGTTTGGTCTGATTGCCAGGCCTGTGCGGTTTCTGCTAGATTGTGAAATTGCCAACTTCCTCCCTACAGTGTGTTTATTGTGCATCTTTGAGGTTGACAGTGATGAGTTCTGTGTCTTCTTTTGGACACTTTTGCTTCTTGTTAAACTCTTTTTTAAAAATGTTTATTCATTTATTTTTGAGAGAGAGAGAAGGGGAGAGGGAGAGGGAGAGGGAGAGGGAGAGGGAGAGGGAGAGGGAGAGGGAGAGGGAGAGGGAGAGGGAGAGGGACCACAAGTGGGGACGGGGCAGAGAGAGAGGGAGAGAGAATTACACACAGGCTCCATGCTGTCAGCACAGAACCCAAAGCGGGGGCTCCATCCCACAAACCACGAGGTCACAACTTGAGACAAATCAAGAGTCAGATGCCTAACTGACTGAGCCACCCCAGCGTCCCCTTTGCTTATTATAAAGTCACTCTCTGTTACACTGATCAACGGGAATGTCTTTTCTCCTCTCTTTTCTCTCCAAAGTCCTACATGTTTGGGGTACAAAGGTGACAGCTAATGGTTTAGAAACACTTTTAAAGTCATGGCAATGGACCTGAGGCTCACAGGGACTCTCGCTTGGACCCTCAGGGAGAAATGGCCCTTTCCACTGGGTGTTGATCACACTGTATCATCTGTGACCAGGTGAGAGTTCAAAGAAGGGAGCTATTTATTAAAAGAAAGATAACAGGGGAGCAAAATATAGATGAGAATATTCTCTAGACAGGTAAAACATCATGAGCTGCATGATAAACTCCTAAAACTCAGGTAACTTTGGAGAGACAAAGGACATGCTCCTTTAAAGGCCAGCACATTTATGGTCTGGGGGTCCCCACGGCGCTATGCACCCCCTATGACGTTCTCAGGAATAACTGGTCAGTTCACTTACAGAGAAGATGGCGGCCAAAGTCTCAATGCCACCGGTGCTCAAGGTGATGTATGGGATCTTTTCCGGAGGGACCCCAGCCTTCCCAAAGATGCTATTGGTGTAGAACCAAATCTATAACAAAGGGAAGAAAAACAAGGGAGGAGAGTCAGTGAAAGGCATCTATTTCCAAAATTAAGTTCAGGTCCAAGGTGGTCTCTGAGATTCACAGCTGCATCCAGAGTGGAGCTGTATGATGTGGCCAACTACGTGTTTTCTTCCTGCTCCCTCCTCTCCCCTTTCTTCATCACTAACAGAACTACCACACTGGGGGCAACACGTGCTCAGCCGATGGTGGCAATGAGACAGGAACAGAAATGTTGGCGAGGCTTCTTGGAAGTCTCCTTAAAATGAGCTTTCCATCAAGGACGTGTGATCCCATTTTTTGCCCTTCCTCCCTTCTGCTGTCAAGATGGTGAATGTGATGGCTGGAGCTTCAGCAGCCTTCTTGGATCACTAGGTGACAGGATAGCACTGCTATTAGCCCCCATGGCAACTCCGTGAGAAACAGAAAAGGTCCCTGATCCACAAGATGCTTTAATGTCAACTGCTAGAAAACCGTCACAGTAAATCTATAATGGGGACAATGTGAATGGCGCTCCTAAGGGTTGTGTAACACACAACTTACAAAACTACACATGGAGCCCCTGCTTTGAAATGCAAGACACCTGTTCAGATGCTAGAGTGCGAGGTTAGAAGAAGCCTGTTGTCACTGACTTAGAGTGATGCTGTAATTTACTAGCCAAATCTGGGCACTTTTGAGACTGTTAATAATTAGTCTAGGACAACAGACACAAATCTGGACGCCCTGGGCAAAGCAGGACGCGTGGTCCTGGGACGGCTGGGCCACCCCTCCCAACTTCCCTCATGTGTGGAGGTTTCTGCCACTGGAGACCAAACCTAACCCTAACGACACTCACGGGACCTCCGACAATCACTGTCTGGAGGTTGGAGACCTGGCTCCATGCTGAGGTGGCTGTGTGACCTCAAGCAATGACCTCTGTCCTGCTGGGCTTCCTTCTCCTCCTCAAAGAGGAGAGGGTAACAGGAATTGGGTAAGAATTGTCACTGCTCATTATTAAAGTTTTGGGTCCAGGGGCTGGACACGGGTCATTTGTGTTCTCCTAATCCCAACCGTTCCTCAAAGAGCAAGGGTTTGCTAGAGGACAGAAACCCGTGCTGTCCTTTCCATGACATCTGACAGGGAAACCCACTGTGTGAAGGGCCTCAGAAGCATTTACACACTGATCATTATTAAGAAACATCAGAGCTCGTTGGCTATAACTTGTCAGGCCTGAGCGCAGCCTCTTACTTTGTGTTTGGAAAGAGCTCTTGTTTCTACAGATTTGTCTTGTTACCAGCATTTGTTTACCAAAAAAAATTTCGTGCCTCGGGGGAGAAGACAGAATTTAGGACCTGTACACATATATGCAGATGGATTATGTTTTAGCGACAGGAGTAATTCTTCATAAAGTTACGGGCAACGCTCAGAGCCCAGTAAAAAGGACCGCATGCGTTTCTGTGGGTTTGTGGGATTTGATGCATCTCTGGGCGAAATGCGTTTCAATGCTCCCGTAAGACAAGGACCCTCTCCCCTGTGCCTGCTCGCACTTGACTGAGCTGAGAAATTAGAATTTTAGATTCTACTTTTGCTTTCACATTCACAGAGTACACACGTGGCTCCTGATAAATTCATTAGTTGCTATAGCTCTTGGGGCTGTGACAGAAGCCAAAATTATTCCAGAAAGGCTCAGTCCTTGCTGGATTTGTTTGTATAATCTCCACTCCCTTTTGAAGGTTCACTGTGACCCCCAGCAGATCTGCAGGGCTGGATCAGAGGAGCAGAAACGCCTTTACCCAAAGTCACTGATTTTCGACAGCCAAGGCTCCACGGCCCCTTCCATCCCCCCGCGACCATGAGGACATCACGGTATTCTCAGCCTCAGCCTGGACCCCAGAGCTGCCAGCCTCGGACCCCGCTGGATTTGTGTTCTCCCGCGGAAGCGGTGCCCTGCTTGCCCCGGGGTCTCCTTCCTGGCTTCTCACACCCCCTGCAACCCCCTTCCCCGTTTCCAATTCCCCTTGTAGCCTCAGGCTTCCTCAGAGGGGGTTAAACGTTAGCAAAGGGAATCATTTGCATAAAATTACGAGCTCAAGGTGGGGAGTCATTTCATATGTAAATGTACCTATTCATTGATAGGCAGAAATCAGCCCTGAGGACCACCTCCCCCAGTCCAGGGCCTGTGGGGTGTTCCTGCTGGGCTGGCCCCGTCCCTGGAGGGGTGCGGGGGTGAGGTGGGGGGTGAGGTCTGTGCACGAACTGCCCATCTTAGTGCTGGCTCCCAAACCCATTGCTCTCCCCCTGAATCACCTTCCAGAGCAGGAAGGTAACGGCCTCTGAGGTTTATCTTCCTGCACTGAGGTTTATCTGATCAGGCAGTTTGAGGACGTCGGACGACCCAGAAGTACCAGGAAAGGTGGAGCGTGTCCCACAGCAAACCCTCCCGCGGAGGGTGCTTTGTGTTGACCTCATCCTTGACATAGTCAGGTTCTCAGGTGGCCGACTGTCTCCTCCCCCAGAGAAGGACTGGAAGGACAGCAAGCTGGAGGCCCGCGTACCGGATCTGACCCCAGCGCGGCCCCTGGTGAACTGTGGGTCTGTAGGCAAGGGACTACGCGTCTCTAAAGAAGGGAAAAAAGATCTGGCTTTCAGGGTGGTGGTAAACAAGCTGGAAAGTGATGAAGTAAAGCGTCTTTTCTAGAGCTGGTGTACAACAAACGGTGGGTATCATTCCAGAAGATTTCCAGGTCTCTCCTGAGACACCACTGTTCTTTGGTGAAGAAACATGTCACAGTCGTGCGCATGGCTTGGGGAGGAAGTACTTCAGGGTCTGCTTCGCAGCCTGGAGAGGGGGGCGCTGGCCTCCTGACGGCCCGCCTCGGATGCCCCAAAGCCCTCCTCCTTGACTCCCGACACTGCGTGTTAGAGACAAAGCATAGCACCATAATCGCGTTCAACTCTCTCAACAGCTTGTGCAGGTGACAGTGTGGTCAGAGAGACCACACACAGCCCATCACACCAGAGTGCAGACCCAGGCCTGTTCCCTTCCTGCCCCACAGTCCTTCCTGCTGCACGGGCTTTGCTGGGCTGTTAGCGCAGCTGGCTAACTGGAAATGCCTCCTCTAGCCAGCATTTCCCCCGGAATCCCATATATGCCCAGCTGCCTGCAGCTGGCCTCTTCCTGAGAGAGGCGTTTTAACCCATCTCTCTGGCTAACCCTTCAGGAACAAGAAACCACCTGATTTGCCTTTGCCCGGAACAAGGCGATTCTGGCAGAGTATGGGCTCAACACGTGCTTGCAGGGGGTGGTCACCAAACAGTGGCTCCCCCAAACATGTCTGTGTCCCAATCCCAGGAGCCTGTGAATATGTTACACTACCTGGCACAGGAGCTCTGAAGATGTGGTTACGTTTAGGGGTCCTGACAAGGGGAAGTTATCCTGGATTATCTAGGTGAGCTGGAAATGGAGTCATGAGGGTCCTTATAGGACGGAGTTCAGAGAGAGAAGGCGCAAAGGTGGGAGCAGAGGTCAGAGAGAGAAAGAGAGCTGTCAACACACAGGTTGTCTCCACCAATGGTGACGCACGGGATCTACGTTGAAGGATAGAAGACAAAGGAGATCTCGTCGTTTATTGAACACTAGCTCCCAGGGATGGCACCAGTGCTGGGCCTACTGTAGGGCAGGGACCTCCTTTCCCTTCATTTCCTACTCCCATTCAGGAACACGACTGTCTCTCAGCCCAAGGGACAAGGAATCACATAAGGAATGAAGGGCCCTTAGAAAGAAACACTCATGTGCTCACATGCGCCCCTGCTGGGCTCTCTGTGCACCCGCGGGAAGCTTGTGTCCCCTCTGCTCTGTCCATGCAGGGAGGGACCCGTGGAGTTGGGGCTGGGGTTGCTTCCTCTTCCTGTTGACTGGGGAGGTGCCTTAAATCTGGGAATGCAGAATTCATGGCGACTTCTGGGGTCACAACCTCTAATCCTGCTCCACCTGGAGTAGAGGAGACATTGTGATCCCCATCTATCCGATTCCTGTGCCAATCTCTCTAACCTGCTCTGAATTTCAGAGGGGAAAAAAGGCTCATATATTATACCCCCAAATCTATCATCTACGTGTCCTAATTCCATCCTCACACAACCCAGTGGGGTAGGTGTCTTGCCCCCATTTAACAGATGAGGAAAGTGAGGCTCGGCCCAGTGAGGGCTACACGGCCAAGAGTGGCAGAGCTGGGATGTGGGCTCAGGTCCTTCCAACCCTTTCCTGCTCTCTGCTGCCTCTGCTTGCCCTCCTGAGGTGGAATGGGGTGGGGGTTCCATCGGGGGCCGGAAGGGAGCAGGTGCGTCCTGGGAAAGGATAACAACATGCTCTGCAGCAAAGAGAAGCAGACCCCCTGCTCTCCAGACAATTCTAGGCCCAGACCCCAGTCTTCGCAGAGCTGGTGCATCCAGAGCTCAAGTGTCACCCCTCGTTGCCATCAGGGCCCTTGGACCTGACCATGGATGTGCAGGAATGAGCGAGTGACTCCCCCACCTCTCCTGGGCCACTTCACACCCTGATGAGCATCGCTGGATGACCTGATGGGGCGCCTCCAGCACTCAGCAAGGAGGGGCTTCCTCCCGATCCCCTCACTCTTTCTATTTGGAAATCCAGAAAGATACGAAATAAGGACTCAAATTTTAAGGGTGGCCAGAACATGCTAGCTTTTAAAAGCTTTTCTAAGAGTGTTGGATTTCCTATCTTGCTCCTTCCTTTACAGGTAAAAACATAACCCCACCCTGACCCAGCCCTCAACCAGCTGATACCGCCTTTGAGTCGTGTCCCCAATCACATCTCAGTGACCAAGGGCAGAGGGGTTAAGCTTCTAACCTGGGTTCCAGGGCTGGGAGGTGGGGATGTGGGCTGGAACCCAGGCGCCCGGGGTCTCAGGGCAGGGCAGCTCTGTGCTGAGAACTTTATAGACATCCTTTCGTCCATCTTCGTGCCATCATATGGGGGGGGGCACTTTACAGCTGGGGAAACTGAGGCACGGAGCAGTCGTGGCAACTTTCCCCTTAGCCTGTAAGTTCAGAGCTGGGGGTTGAACACCACGGACTCCAGGACATGTCCTCTTGACCAGAACGCTGGGGCAGCCACGCAAAGGGCCTCCGTGCAGCACTCTCCCCATCTGGGGACATCGCAAATCCTTTCAGTGAAGGGTCTCAGTTACAGAGGTAACAGAACATTCAATCCTTCTAATTTGAATTAGGATGTTATTTGGGAAGAAACTTCAAAAACAAAAGCTATTTACAATGCTTCTCAACCTGTGATTAGAAGTTTGGTGCAAGACAGGATTTGGCCTGCAGCGTTCCTGACGACGCATCGACAAAGGAGATAGACCATCAGAGGGCTCCGGGCTCCCCCGGGGGAAGGCATCATGTCTAAGGCCTTCTTCCTCCCTCCCTCCACCCTCCCAGCCTTGCCTCCCTGCCACTTGGTTCTTTATGGAGGGGACGTCTGGTGCTCTGTCAGCCACGGCAGGTGCACCACACAGGGGAACAGCACACACGTGTCCTTGCCCTCACAAATCTGGTGTAGCAGCAAAGGGAGGCGTTACACAGCAGTTGTACAGGTGACAGACCCGAGGGACACACAGCTGCCCGGGAACGCTGTGACGCTTGGGCACCCGCCGAGTGGACCAACCCGGGAGGCCGTGAAACGCCTCCGAGGGTCCAGAATGGGCATCACCAGGCTTATTTGCAGCCTGCGCCCTGAGCCTCTCCACTCTTGTTTTGTGTCCATTTCTAACAAGCTCCAGCGCCTTGTTTCCCAGCCAAGACCGCATAGTGGGAGCAGCCAAGTTTGCAAAAGAGTGGCATCGAGAGAGGGAAGAACACGGTGTTAGAAACAGTCTTGCTGATAAGGGCAAGGGGAGGGGAGATGGAACGTAAGCTCAGCGGTTACCATCTGCGACATGTTCCACGTGCATAACTTCCTATCACCCCCCACAGAAGCTCTGCAGACTGGGCATTAATATCCCCCATTTTCATAATAGGAAACCGAGGCCCAGATGAGTCGGTATGATTGGCTTCCCCTGTTCAAGAGGGAAGGAGTCCAGAGGAAGGAAGGGCAACCCCAGGTGTCGATAAGGATACTATAATCCTGGGTATTCCAGAACATTCAGGAAGTCTCAAGAACACTGGTTTTCCTGCAGCAGGTGTGACAACGGCGTCGGTCCAATTCTCAACCCAAGCATTTGGTGGAAGCAGCCCCCTCCCTGCCCCTGTTCTTCTCACCTCTTCCCCCTCTCTCCCAGTGTTCAGGTGCCTCCCATGTGCCATGGGCAGTTCTGGGTGCTGGAGACACAGGGACCAGGAGAGGTGGCCTTCCCTCACGAGGACAGTCACAGGGAGGGGAGGGACAGCTGTGGGTGTAGGAGCTGCTGTGACCACCCCAGGGAAGGGGAGGGAGTCTGTAACCAGGAGGCTCCTTGCTGGTGAGAGACTGAACATTCACACACAAGTCTGGTTTTCATGCAACAAACTGTTCAGGAAGAAGGCAGCTGCATAAAATGAAGGATTTAAGTCTAATTTTAGAGGAGGGAATTTGAAAGCCATTGTGAGAAGGAGGAAAAAAGAATGCGATGCTGAAAAGGAATTTAGAAACAATTAAATGTTAAATCCAACTTTTGCCTGATTTCTAAGCTTTGTGGAATCTATTCATTGATTCTGTCAGCAAAAATGTACTGAGCAATTTGTAACGTTGGTTTAACCCGGTAATTCTCCACTGGGGGCAATTTTACCCCAGGGGACATTTGGCAACATCTGAAGACATTTTTGGTTGTCACAACTGGTGGGGTAGGTTGTCATCGAATGGGCAGAAGCCAGGGATGCCACAGAACATTCTGTAGTACCCAGGACAGCTCCCCCACCACCCGCACCCGGACAAGGAATTTTCCAGCCCCCAGTGTGCACGGTGCTGAGGCTGAGGGCTGCTGGTTTAGTGCAGGTGCCTGGCTCTTAGGAGATGGGCTGACCAAGCCTGGGCAGGGGCTCCAGGGCAGAAGACCTGGAACCAGGACGTGTGAGTTTGACAGCACGGGCACCCCTCCTATTGTGACCCTGAGCATGTCCTTGGCCCTCTGTAAACCTCAGTTTCCTCCTCTACAAAATGGGGATGGCACCACTTCCTGCAGGACATTTGGGGCTGGAATAAAGTGATAAGTAGGACACACCTAGCAGTATTTGTGACGTCTTAAACCACAGACCACATCCCCCAAATAATTTCTGGCAAAATGAAGGGAATAAAGCAAGTTTTGAAGGGCATTTCAAGATTTTCATCTGTGTTAGCATTCTTTCTTGGCCTCATGCAATATTTGGATTTGGGGGCAAGAGGTGCAGGGGCAGAGCTGGACCGGGTCCCAGGACAGCTGGGCTCTGACACCAAGATTGCTGCTAACCAGTGTTTGTCCTTTTGTACGTAAAACAGAAGAGGTAAGACTTGTCTCGCTGGCTGCCTAAGGATGACCCGGGGACACAGATCAGTGTCCCATATGGGGATGCTCTGAGGGGGCCTTAGGGACCTTCCCTGCTCACGGCTTAAGCAGCCAAACCTTGTGGCCAAATGGCTGGGACTCAAATCCCCTTTCTACCATTTGTAGCTATGTGACTTAGGGAAAGTCTCCCAGTGTCTCTGTGCCTAACAGTGCTGTGTAACTCACAGGGCTGCCATGGGGACAACTTCTGGCTCATGCTAAGTGCTAAGTGAAGGTGTGCTTTATTATTATTACAGCTGAGCAGACAGAGGCTGGGTGCGGGGAAGTGACTGGCCTAGGTTTCCCACTGCAGGTTTGTGGCCACAGTGAGACAGAAAGCCAGGCCTCTGGATACTGGGCCAGAGCATGTTGCTCTATGTCAAATTCAGCATGCCAAGCTACAAGTGTTACTTCTGACTTACAGATTAGAAATAATCCTAAAACAGCAAGAAATAGATGAAGATTATCTCAACATAATAAAGGCCACACTGGAGAAGCCCAGAGCTAACGTCCTACTCCACCGACATCATATTATGATATCACCACACTCATCAAACTGAGAGCCTTCCCTCTAAGATCAGGAACGAGACAAAGATGCCCGCTCTTGCCGCTTCTATTCAACATAGTGCTGGAGGTCCTCGCCCGGGCAGTTAGACAAGAAAAAGAAAAGGCACCCAATTCAGAAAGGAAGAAGTAAAAGCATCACTGTTTGCAAATGACATGATCTTATATGTAGAAAACCCCAAAGATAGCGTGCGTGCACACACACACACACACACACACACACACGCACACACACACACACACGCACAAATTGTTAAAACTAATAATCAAATTCAGTAAAGTTGCAGGATACAGAACATACAAAAATCAGTCATGTTTTTATATACTAACAATGAATTATCCAAAAGGGAAATTAAAATAATTCTAGGGGCTCCTGGGTGACTCAGTCGGTTAAGCGTCTGACTTCAGCTCAGATCATGATCTCACGGTTTGTGAGTTCGAGCCCCGAGTCAGGCTCTGTGCTGACAGCTCAGAGCCTGGAGCCTGCTTTGGATTCTGTGTCTCCCTCTCTCTCTGCCTCTCCACTGCTGGTGCTTAGTCTCTCTCTGTCTCTCAAAAATAAATAAATGTTAAAAAAAAATGAAAAAAAATTCTATTTATAATAACATCAAAAAATACTTAGGAATAAAGTTAAGTAAGGAAATGAAAGACTTTTACACTGTAAACTATAAAACATTATGAAAGAAATTAAATACACAAATAAGTGGAAAAATATTCCATTCATGGATTGGAAGATTTAATATTGTCCAAATGGCCACCCCACCCAAAATGATCTACAGATTCAATGCCTTCAATGCCATCCCCATCAAAATCCCAATGGCATATTTTCCAGAAATAGAAAAAAAAATCCTAAAATTCATATGGAACCATAAAAGACAATGAATAGCCAAAAGAATCTTGAAAAAGAACAAAATTGGAGGCATCCCATTTCCTCTTTTCAAAAGATATTACAAAGTGACGGTAGTTAAAACAGTGTGATACTGGCATAAAGGCAGGCACGCAAACTAATGGGACAGAACAGAGAGCCCAGAGGTAAACTCATTGATGCCCAACTGACCTTGGACAAGGGTGCCAAGAACATTCAATGGGAAAAGGATAGTTTGGCAAATGGTGTTGGAAAAATTGGATATCCACGTACAAAAGAATGAAATTGGACCCTTATGTTTACTCAAAATGGATTAAGGATTTAAACATAAGAACTATGAAGGTCCTAGAAGAAAACGTAGTGGAAAAACTTCATAGCATTGGTCTTTTTTGGATACGACACCAAAAGCAAAAATTAGCAAGACTGGCTACATCACACTGTCAGTGGGAATGGAAACTTGTGCAGCCACCACGGAAAACAGTATGGGGGGGTCCTCAAAGAATTAGAAACCGAACTGCCACATGAGTCAGTATCCCACTTCCGGGTTTTGGTCTGGATTGAAATCAGGATCTCAGAGAGATGCCTGCACTCCACATCCAGTGCAGCAGTATTCGCAACAGCCGAGGCGTGGAAACATCCCAAGTGTTTGTCGATGGATGAACTGATAGAGGAAATGTGGTGCGTGTACGCACAGACGGATATTAGCCAGCCTCAAAAAAATAAAAAATAAAAATAAGAAAAGAAGGAAATCCTGCAACTTGTAACAACCTGGGTGACCCTGGTAGACGTTACGTCGAGGGAAGCGGGCTGGTCACAGAAGGACAGGTACCACATGCTTCCACTTACACGATGGATCTAAAACAGGCAAACTCATAGGAGCAGAGAGCGGGGCGAGTGGTGGTCGCCAGGGGCTGGGGGAGGAGGAAACGGGGAGCTGACAATCAACGGTACGGAGCTCCCGTCAAGCAAGATGAACGAGCTCTGGAGATGTGCTGTGCAAAGCCCGTCCCACAGTTAACAAGACTCCAGTGCACACTTAGACGTTTGCTAAGGAGGTAGATCTCATGTCAAATGTGCTCACGACAATAACAAAAGACACGAAAGGCAATCAGTATGAGGAGGGCGGGATGCCCCGAGCTGAGACCTCACTACCGCTGGTCCCCAGAGCAGAAGACAAGGTTTTTCCCCATCCTAGGCCTATGCAGCGGGGTTTACAGACACACCCTAGTGGGATTTATACAGGAAATTTTATAGGGAACGCGAATCAGAAATTTATGTCCCGGGAGAGGAGAGAATTCTGTTTAGAAATGTCATGGCTCTCAATCCAAATGCCTCATTGAATACAGATTCCATATGTGGCTTTTACGACTCCAAATGTTAGCTTGAGGAAACGGAGACGCTCCCTCTCTACCTTCTCAGAACAGGGAGGGTGGCTCTGAGCCTGGAGCTGTGAAGTGCAGGAAACAGCAGGCGGTGTCCAAGGCCATGCTGTTTGCCCCGGGCACCTCCTCCTTCTGCTGGCTTTCAACAGACCAAGGAAAAAGGTAAAAATAAGTAAGTTGCAAGTCGATTTCAGCTCATCCCAATGTTTCCAAAAATAGAATCAAGAGTGGTTCAAATGAGGCGTTGTAACTTTCCATGCTGTCACCTTGCCCTCTCTGGACAGGGACGCCTCCCTCTCATCTCATGTCACCTCCCCCTACATACCCCAGACACTGCCATGCAGACTTTTAGGGGATGCCGGGCTTATGGAGCTATTTTATCTGGGGCTCTTTAGAAGGTCCCCTTTTTCCTCCTTCTGGACCCAGCCACACTTCTCCTGAGCTATGTGAGTACCTCTACACTGCCCTGCCAGCTGGCTTGCACACCTTCATAAATGGGGAACTCACCACTGCACAACACAACCCATTATTTTCCAGAAGCAGCAATGATAACGATCCCGAGTCTGCTCCCTGGTCCTGGGATTCTTGGATTCTACCCTCAGGAGCCACCAGGAGGGAAGGGGCCAGCTGCGTCTGTCCGTGGGTTTGGGGAACTTCACAGAAGATTCCGCCCGCCTCCGCCCGATCTCCCTGCCCACGTTAACTCAGGCCCTGGGAAAGTTTTCCTTTCAAGCCCGAGGTCCTCCCACACCAAAGTCCCACGTTGAAGCCAGCCCAGCCAAGAGTACTTTTATTTAAATCATCTCTCACTTACAGCTTCCTAACTCCTACTCTATTAAGAAACACGAGTTTTAGGGATCACTAAATTAAACAATGGTGTTTATTAAGGGGTGACTGTGTTGCTGCTGCTTTGAACACTTTGCGTGAATTCTTTCTTTCGGTATTACATCATCCCATTTTACAGATGACAAAACTGAGGATCAATCAGATCACGTGACTGCCTGATGGCACAGAGCCAGTGCAGGTGGCAGAGCCAGGACCGGATCCAGGCACTGAGGCCTGAGCCCTGACCCCCCCCCCCACCCCGTTACCTCCCCCTGGTACCGCCCTTTGTGCAGGGACGCTCACCGCGTTGAGACCGCAGAGCTGGTAGCTGGCCATGGTGACGACCACAGTGATGACCTGCCAGCGGACGAAGGGACTCCGTAGCAGCTCCAGCACGGACACCAGGTGGATGTTCCTCTGCAAGCGGCTCTCTGCCAGGACCTCCTCCACCTCTCGGGAGACATCCTCTTTGCCCAGGAAGGTTCGGAAGGCTGCACACAGGGACCATCACAGACTTTCAGGAGGGATTAGGATGTTTGCAGTGGACGGTCCCACCACCCAGACACACACCTTGTCAGGGACAGAGCTGGCAGGGGCCTTTGAAAGCGAGGAGTCCCGAGCCTTTGTTTAAAAACAGAGCAGGGGCGCCTGGGTGGCTCAGTCAGGTCAGCACCTGACTTCGACTCAGGTCATGATCTCGTGGCTCGTGAGTTCGAGACCCATGTCGGGCTCTGTGCTGACAGCTCGGAGCCTGGAGCCTGCTTCTGATTCTGTGTCTCCCTCTCTCTCTGCCCTTCCCCTGCTCGTGCTCTGCCCCTCTCTCAAAAATAAATTTTAAATAAAATTTTTAAAAACTTAAAAAAAAATAGGAAAACAGAGGCCCAGAGATGTGCAATGACT
This sequence comes from Panthera tigris, assembly GCF_018350195.1. Classification (NCBI taxonomy): domain Eukaryota; kingdom Metazoa; phylum Chordata; class Mammalia; order Carnivora; family Felidae; genus Panthera; species Panthera tigris. The sequence goes on along the minus strand of NC_056663.1, from coordinate 197,407,601 downwards.
TGCCCAAGGTCACCTAGTTGGCTAGGAGAAGAGCCAGGAGGAAACACTGGTCTCCTGGGGGCACTGGGTTCAAATCCCCTGCTACCACAGTGCATCTGTCCGTGGTTTGTAAGCATTCCTGCCTCACACGGCTGCTATAGTAACCGGATGACGTATATACACTAAACCCGGGCTCAGAGCTTCACACACAGGACGTATTCCTTTGAAAAGTATTTACTGAGCACCTCCCGTTTGCCTGGACCTGTGTGCTCTCCTCATTGGAGGCACTCAGATGGTCAGACTGCCTGCTTCTTGGCCAGGATTCTGGGAGGAGATTCTGTCATCGGAAGGAGAACTGAACTAAATGACCTCCAGGGCCCTTTCCATATGACCCTCTGAGACACAGGAACCTTGCGTGGAAATACTCTCAAAGGGCTAATCTTCCTAGCACTCAAACTCACCCATGTGACTTGGGCCTTTTCCAGGCTGAACACTGCAAATTTCCAGCCTCAGCGAACCTGCCATTTCTGACTAAGCCTTTAATGGTGCAAACCTCCACATATACATGTATAAAGGTGGGCTTATGGATTAGACCCCTGACAGCATAATAATCAGATAATAGCAGATGCTTTCAGAACACGGGTTTAAATGTTCAGTGCTCTGACATTTATCCTCCTCCAGAGAAAGGTGGCCGTGGTGGCGGCTCCCGTGGACAGTCCATTCCAGACACAGTGGGCATCATCCTTAAAAACACTGCACTACAGCACAGGGCATATGAAATTGCTCTTCTTAAGTAGCAAAACAAAATCCCCAACACACACACACACACACACACACACACACACACACACACACACACACACACACACACACAAAACAAAAAGGCTGTTAAAACTTCCTCCAGATTCTACAAAAAGCAAGCCCATGAGACTCTGGGGTGTTATTTCCAACAGTACACTGAAAACTGCTTCAGAATGTTTCTTTAATAAGCTATGATTTAATACTTTTGCTAGTTCTTATTAAGGATAAATGGGAGAAGTAGCTGAATGAATAACATTTCCATGTCATTCACTTAACTACAGTACTGCTAATACTTCCCCAAAGTTCAAAATGCAACACTCATATGATAAAGTAATCCTGAAGTCTGAGGGCAGGAAAATATTTCTCTCTCCTCCCTGAAATACATGCTTTCCATGTAAAATAAAAGAGAAATCTATAGCCTATTCCCCTCCACCACCCCCCTTTCCCCTTGGCTGCCAGGAAGCTCTCGGCGAAATTCAATGCTCAGCTCTTAACAGAGTTTCCTGGAACAAAAGTCTTCCTTCTTAAAAGCCGCGCTTTCCTTCTTCTTTTAAAGCATCAATTTAATTTCCTGTTGTATATGTGCTCATAAAGACAGTGTCTTTCTACTTGTTCCACACCCCTTCCTCGAAGTTTCCTGTGACTGGGTGAGGACGAGTATCCGGTGAGGGAGAGTATCATGGCGGACACGGAGATGCACCACTCACGTCGCCTTCAGGAAAGGACTCCCCACCGTAGCTGTGAGCGCGTGGTTGACTGACACCACCCTGCCCCCGCCCTTGGCTTTGTGGATATGCACTCAACCTTGAAGCCCAGGTGATGCTGTTCCCACGGTGACTCCCGGCCCATGAGTGGGCACGGTGGGGACGCAAGGGCACAGCCGTGTTCACCCGGTGGGGATGCCGCAACGCACGAGTGTTGCTCCAGAGCTCCCCACTGGGTGTGCAGAGACCCGGCCGGGGGGTGTCCCGGTCTGAGGCTGTCCTGCTCTATCCTGCCTCCTCCCTCTCCCTTTCTCAGTGTTACTCTCCAATGAAACTTCCGCACTCTTGGCTCCTCCTCAGCACCTGCTTCCTGGAGAAGCTGACTGCAGCGATGAGCCGCTCCAAAGCAAAAACAATCAGTTTGGCTCTGTTCTCAGCTTTCAAAGTGCCAAGCTGCTTTGGTTCTTATTACCTTCTCCTGACCTGTGAGCACAGCCCACTAGCGGCTTTCCTGGCCTGGCTGCCTCATGTCCCGTACAGCTCCCCCCGTAAACCTGTCCTCCACGCCGCGGCACCAGTCCCCTCCCTCAGCTCCCACCCTGCCGCGTCACTCCCGAGCGCATCAGTGGCTCATCTTTCCTCCACCCCTTGTGCTTCTCGGCTGTCTGCACCTGGCCATGCTGCTCCCTCTGCCAGGAACGCACTCCCAGCCTTTCCTTGCCTGGCTGCTCCTTCCCTCCCTCCCTCCCAGATGGCCGAGGGGACAGGAGAGCGTGCCTGGCCACTCCGGGTCCTCCCGGTCCCCTGTGCCTTCCCATCTCAGCGCCGTCCCTAGCACCTCCTCTTTCCGCTTGCTGCGCACACCTTGAGGCCTAGCGCCTGGTGCCTGCTGGGGGAGGGGCACGGTTTGCGTTTGTAGGTCTGAGCGCCGAGCCCGCCCTTCCCACTCCCGCACTCCTGGCCTCTCGGGCGGATAACTCTGTGGCAGGCACGGTCCTGTGCATTGTGGGGCATTTAGCGGCATCCCTGGCCTCTACCCGCCAGATGCCGGAGGAGCTCGGCACCAGGGACCATCAGAGCTGCCTCCAAGCGTCGTTCACGAGAGCCGACACGTGGAGACACACCTGAGTGTCTGCTGATGGGCGGAGGCGTACGGAGATAACACACACACGTGCACTTACACACACGCAGACACATGCACACACACATACTTACATGCACACACGTATACTTACATGCACACACACAGACACATGCACACACGTATACTTACACACTCAGAACGCACACATGTATACTTACTCAGAATGCACACATGTATACTGCACACGTATACTTACACACACACACGCTCACATGTATACTTACAAACATGCACATGTATACTTGCACGTGTATTCACACATGTACACTTACACACATGCACCTGCACACGTATACTTACACACACGCGCGCGCACATGCACACACACATACTTACATACCCAGACACATGCACACACGTATACTCACACACACACACACGCACATGTATACTTACATACATGCACATGTATACTTGCACACACACACACACACACACACACACAATGGAATATTATTCAGCTACAAAAAGAGGGAAATCCTGCCATTCCCAACAATGGGATACCTTGTTGTGATACCTTGAGGGCATCACACTAAGTGAGACAAATCAGACAGAGAAAGACAAACACTGCATGATCTCACATGCGGAATCTAAAAACAACACAAAACAAAAACCCCTCCCCAAACCAAACTCACAGATACTGGTGGTTTCCAGAGGTGGGGGTGGGGGGGCGAGCACACGGGTGAAGGCGGGCGAAAGTACAAACTTCCACTTACAAAAGAAACAGGCCCTGGGGGCGTGCACACATTGTGACCACATGACTACAGTTAATACTGTAGCGTATATTCCAAAGCTGTTGAAAGAACAGACCTTAAAAGTTCTCATCACAGGAAAAAGTTGTAAGTGTGTGGGGGCACATGTCGCTGGGCCTATTTTGTGGGGACCGCTTCATGTTATATACAAATATTGAATCGCCATGTTGGACACATGAGACTAATATAACGCCATATGTAACGCCAACATATAATGCCAGTGTCCATTATATCTCAATGAACAAAATAATTTAAGAAAATGTCTCCAGACACCGCCAAATGTCGCCAGTTCAGAACCACCGTTTCAAACAGGCTTCCGATTCCTCCCAGGAGGACGTCACACCAGAGCAGGCCCTGTCCTACCCCCGCCAGCCCGTCGCCCTTCTCCCCGGCAGGACCTGGCCCCTGTGCGCTTCCCTACTTTCCAGATAACCTCCCCCCTCCCCACCTGCCCCACTACACTCCTTTCTGTTGGTGATCACTCCTAATAATTATGGCCCCGTGGGATTCAGTTCTGGGGTCCTTCCCACCCCATATGTATCCTCTGGCAGGGGGCTCACAAATGTCCTTTTGAAAACAGCAAACAGTAGTAACAGGAAAGCCGAGCTGGAGTCCTGAGGGGCACCAGGGAGGGGTGCATTCGTGCTGTCAGAAGAGAGAGGGCCCTTGAGCAGGGAGCCAAAAGACAGCAAGTTGCCTCACACATCCCGGCACTCAGGAGAAACACTGGTACTTTTACTTCTTTTCTCTCTCCAGAATGTTCTTTTGGCCTTTCTGCATTTGACTAGCCTTGTTCTTTGAGCCTCAGCTCAGATACCCTCTCCTCCGGGAAGCTTTCCCTGATTTCCCCTGGTGGGAAGTGAGGGAGGGGCGGGCCAGGTGAGAGCACAGGATGGAGGACCTGCCTACAGGTCTCATCTTGTCACCGAGCCCCACTGATGCCACCTTCCTGCTCTCGAGTCGTGTGCCCCTCTCAGGCCCCAGGTCCTGTCTCAGTTCAGTCTCAGCACCTCTCTGTGGGCTCCTCGTGCTGGTCTCCGTCCCCCAAGACGACCTTTTCCTGCACTCGAGCCTTGGCTGTCCTGCCCCAGCCAGCAGGGCCCGAACTCACTCTGCCCGGTGGAGGCCCTGCCCACAAGCCCCTCCACCTCAAGACTGTCCCCTCCCATCTGTCCTGACTGAGAAGGACCTCCACCCAACCCCACGACACTCCTCTGTGCCTCACACATGCTCCTTCTGCCACTTTGTGGCCTGTCTGGAACATTCTTTTCTGGGACCCGCTCAGCCGCCATGTCTTCCGGAAGCCCTCCCAGCCCCGGTCACGGCTAACTAAGCACCTTCTCCTCACTCCTGGCCGTGACAACGTGTCCACGCAGCTGCCATGCCCACCCCGTGATGCCCCCAAGCAGGAGGGTACCCTGGGAAGTGTGTGGGCCGCGGGGTCAGAGTCGCCTGCCCCTCCTGCGTGACCTGTGTGACCCTAGGCAGCGGCTGCTTCTCTCTGAACTGTCCTTCCATGGAACGGAAACCATAAAACCTACCTCTGGGGTGTTTTTGAGAATAGAAAACAACGTATGTGAAGTGCCTGGCACGTAAATGGTGTCCGATGAACAACAGTTACCGCTGTTATTTTATTTCTTCTCTGCAGAGCCGGGCACCAAGTGTGTTTTCCACTGATGTGTTTCGAATGAAGAGCAAACACTGAGACTTGGGGGTGACAGGGGAGGGCACGTTAGGGGCACAGAAGTGGGGCTGTGGCGCGGCGGACAGGAACAGAGGGACACGGCAGTGAGCATGACAGAAGGCAGTCAGTGAGGGAGCCAGCATCCGAGCACAGTGTGGCTGACAGGCGACGGGCTCCCGCAGCCCTCAGCCACCCCGCGGGGCAATGCACACAGGCTGCCAGGGCACCGGGCATGTGCTTGCCGCCTCATGGGCGCCTGGCACAGGCTCCATCCGCGGTGGGAGACCCTCCCGGGCTTCAGGCCCCTGCAGGGCTCCGCCGATACCGGGAGGACCTCGCCGTGACCCGGCCCACCCGTGGCACCCGGCTGGGCACAGAATCCTGCAGGTGGGAAGGGGGCGGACTGCTTCCGATCTGCGGCTTCCTGCGGTAAAGTCTAATGCCCTCTTTTCTCCGGAGGCCACGCTCCTGCGGTCACGTGGAGACACGGCCTTGAATCCTTCACTGCCTCGGCCTCGAGGCCCACCTGAGGCCGGCCCCACCACCGTCTGGGACGTGTGGGGGAAAGTGGTTTAGCTCTGCCAGGCCCTGCCGACTGGTGGACACTCGTGTTTCAGGAGCCCCGGGCTGATGGCAGACTCCCATCGGTCCGAAGGAACGCACAACCCTTGCTTGGGGAGGAAGCATCGGTTTTTTACAGGGACAGTCTCAGGGCTGGTTGACAGAAACTGCGGCCCCGCCCAGAGCCAATTCTCAGCATGTATTGGCTCCAGGCAGTGTGCCAAGTATAGGAGTTGGAGAAAGGAACAAAAGCTATGGACGCTGAAGAGGCTGCGTCCTCTTCAAAGTCACTCACATTTCCCAACATGCATTTTGTGGAATACCAACTCCCAGAGAAGCTCCACGGAATAAGATTCCTCGGTCAAAGAAGTTCAGTGTCACTGTATGCTCTATCTCTTGGTTCAAACTTTATCTCAGAATAATAAACGTTCTGATAAGTCCTGCACAAAGACACCCGTTTAACTTTGTTTTGCTCCATAGTTCCTAAATCCATTTGCTGGAGCACCTGAGGAAGTACGCCAGGAAATTTTCCTCTGCCTTTATGTGACATGTGTCACAGTGGGAGTGAATCTAGGCTGTCCCCATGGCTGGAGGGAGAATCCCATGGAGGACACTGATCAGAGGGTGGAGGCAAATATCACAGTTTGCTTGCTATCTTTGTCTTTTAAGGGACACCTTGAAAAGCAGAAAGAACCTGTGGTAGGCAGAATAATGTCCTCCCAAACAAGTCCATATTCTAATCCCCAGAACCTGTGTATATGTTAGCTTCTAGGGCCACAGATACGATCCAGATAATGATCCTGTGACAGGGAGGTTATCCTGGATTGTCTGGGTGGGCCCAGCGTCATCCCTGTGCGAGGGAGACAGGAGGTCAGAGTCAGAGAGGATGTGCTGGGAACAGAGCGTGGAGGGGATACACTTTAAAGGTGGAGGAGGGGCCACCAGCCAAGGAATGGGGGCGCCTCTGGAAGCCGGAAAGGGCAAGAAACGCTTCTCCCCTGGAGCCTCTAGAAGGAATGCAGCCCTGCAGCCCCTTGGTCTTAGCCCAGTGAGACCTATCTTGGAGTTCTGACCTCGAGAAGTGTAAGATAATAAATTGGTACTTTTTTAAAGGAATTGCCAAAAAGTCTCGATCTGGCAGCTCAAACTAAACCACTAAGTAAGTACCAACTTTCTTTCATCTATTCCTGTATTGTTTTAAGCCACTAGGTTTGTGGTAATTTGTTAGAACAGCCACAGAAAACTGTTTTAATTAGACAGCTGCACCCCCCACCCCCCAACTCACTTCCGGTGCGGCATGGGAAAAGCATGTGATCTCTCTGCAAGGTGGAGCTGAGGTCACCCAGGTCTCCAGTCATTAGGACAGCTCCTTGGGGTGACGCTGCAGAGCACCAGCCCAGAGCCTGGCTCACTGCAGATGCAAAACACATACTGTCCCCTTTGCGGGGGATAAGCCAGCATTATGCAAAACCTAATAAGGGAAAATTGGGGGTGTGTCTGCCCAGTGCTGTCTGAGGTCTGGGAGGGAGGGGTTGGAAGGGACAGGGGTCACAAACTCCAGCTGAGCAGCCACAAGCCTGGTGTTTAGGCTCACAGCTCTAGAGCCCGGCTGCTAGGCCTGGAGCCCGTGTTATGCCATGTCCTGGTTGGGTGACCACGGCTGAGCTGCTCAGCCTCTCTGTGCCCTAATAATGCCTGGCTGGCAGACTGTGGCTTGCAGACCAGGTGGGGGGCATGCACCTGGAGAGGCGCCCAGCCCCGGAAAGTGCTCACTGGGTGTCCTATGGCAGTTGGGGGGGGGGTGCCTGTTGGGGTGGGGCCCATGGACTTCCTCCCTAAAGGTCAGTCCGGCCTCTCGGCAATTCCTTCCCGGGTCGCGTCTGTCCGGGCGCACCAGAACAGAGGACAGGACCATCCTGGCATCTAATTCTGCCTGAGTGGTCACGGCTGCCCGGAGCTCGACAGGTACGGATCCTGAGGTCGTCTTCCCCGTCCGGTGGGGAAGGGTGTGGGTGCTGGGTCAGGGAGGAGTCTGGCAGAGCAGGGTGCTGGCTCACATGCCACATGTTAGCTGTACTGTGTGGACGACACGGGCCATGACCTCCACTGGACAGGCCTGGGAGCCTGCTCCCGGCCGGAGCCCGGATGGCCTCGGGGATTTGGAATTGGGCTGGTGCGCCGACCGGGGAAATGGGTGATGAGCGGGACACGGTGCAGTCCAGCTTCTTTCATTCACGATCACCGAGGGCCGAGCCCCAACGTTCTGCCCGCCCAGCTTCACACGGGCAACGCGAAACAAAGACGGGAAGAAGAGCAGGTGTTCTCGACGGGTGTGACTCGCATCCCTCAAGTCTCCAGATCAGGGAGGTGGTGTCTGAGGTTGTGCCCGCGCCTGGCCAGCTCAGAGAAAGAGCTGGAAGCTGACTGCAGCCCCAGTCAGGCCCTCCAGTACCCGTCCCCCCCCCCCCCCAGAGAAAAAATGGGAAGAGGTGTGCGGCAGAGAGGAAAGGCGGAGGTGGGCGGGGAGCACAGACTGAACTGGGTTCCGTCCAGCCTCTGCTGCCCCTAGCCTGGCACCTGGGCCCGCCTCCCACACCTCTGTTTCCTCGGGATCCGGGGGATCAGAGCGAGTGCCTGACCCTGCACTGTGCCTGCCATAGCACGAGCGTCGTTTGCCGGCCCCTGTGACCAGCTGTGTCATGATGTCATGGGGTGGTTAAGGGCCCCCACTCTGCGGCCACACTGCCGGGGGCTCAAATCCTCACTTCTCCCCTTGTCACCTCATCTGAGGCCAGGTGAGTTACTTCCTGTTTCTGTGCCTCAGTTTCATCATCTGTAAAATGGACACGGTTGCGGCGAGGCTGTCTGCGGGATGAAACGTCAGCACACACCAAGTCCTCAGAAGTGCCACCGCTGCTCCCAGTGGGCCGGGAGCACCAGGGGTCTGTTAACTATCCCAGGAGGCACCTGCCACACCCCCACTTTATTCTCCTTTTCTTCCTTTCTAGCCTGACGGGGTTCTACTGGGTGTTGAACGGTGTCCCCATAAACATACGTTGAAGCCCTAACCTGGTAATGATGAACGTGACCTTATCTGGAAACAGGGTCTTTGCCGATGTGATCAGTATTTCAGTTAAGATGAGGTCGCCCTGGAGTAGGGTGGGCCCTCGATAAGAAGGAGAGAAGAGACACAGAGACGGACACGCGGGGAAGACAGCCACGTGAGGACGGAGGCAGGGCCTGGACAGAGGCAGCCACAGCCACAGGGTGCCAAGGCCGGCAGGCAAACACTGGAAGCTGGGAAAGCAAGCAGGTCTTGAGGACAGGTTGACTTTGGACTTCTGGTTTCTAGAACTGGAGGGAACACCTGTTGTTTGAAGTCCCCAGTTTGTGGCGCTGTGTTACGGTCGCCACTGCCCCCGATCGACCCTGCTAGCGTTTATCACCTGCTAGAGTGAAGCACGCGGCAGCCTGGAGACGTCCCTCTTGTGGCCCCGAGGGGCCCTGTGACAAGGCAGGCACAGGGGCTGCAGGTGGAGTGGGGGGCCACGACCCTCTGCAGCCATGTGCCTGGCACAGTGCATACCCCCTCTTCTGAGAGGAGCACACCTCAGGGCTTCTGAAACTGGGGGGTTTCACTGAAACATTAGTTTTCAGCAGCATCTGGGATTGAAGTTTGAGTTCAATACCAACAGCAGTAGGATCCAAGCGGGGAACGTAGCAGAAGACTAGGGAAGTCCTGTTTGTACTGTCACAGCACTGCATTAGGGACTGATCCCGGAGCCTTCCCAGGGACCACATAAGGGTGGTGGGGGCTCCACCACGAGGGGGAGCCGGCAGGGTGCCCCTCACCTCTGCTTCCAGCACAGAGTGATACATTTCCGCCTACTTGTCCAATGCACGGGTCAGAGGACCTGGGAACGGTACTGTCTGGTTTTAACTGAGTTAACCCTGATAAACGTACAGGCGGCTTATACAGGATCCTCCAAAGAAGGCCCGGATTAGGGTAAAACGGAGGTGCGTGCGCAAAGACAGGAGCTCAGCAGCCACCCCTGTCCCGGGTGTGAGCCCGTTGTCAGCCTCAGGACCTTGTGACAGTGGCTGTCTAGCCGAGGTTCCACCTACTAAGACATGAGTCACCGACCTCTTCAAGGTAAAGGTGACATTCTAAGGAGAGCGAGAAAGTAGCAGCTTTTCAAAGGAGGTCGCCCTGTGGAAAAGGTGCCATCACTGTGCTGCTTGGGACCCCAAGGGATGCACATGTGTTGCCGGTTCAAACTCCCAAACAAACCCTCTGCAAACTGCTGTAAAAAGTGTTTCTGTTTTGAAATATTCCAAATGAAGGGGCACCTGGGTGGCTCAGTCAGTTGAGCGTCCGACTTCGGCTCAGGTCATGATTTCACGGTCCATGAGTTCGAGTCCCGCGTCAGGCTGTGTGCTGACAGCTCGGAGCCTGCTTCAGATTCTGTGTCCCCCTCTCTCTCTGCCCCTAACCCACTCACATTCTGTCTCTGTCTCTCTCAAAAATAAATACACATTGAAATATTCCAAATGAAGAGTTTCAGTGGCTGAATTACGGTTGTTAAAATATAAAAAGGCAACCCTGTCTCATGGTTTTGCAGAAACAACTGAGTGCCTCTGGAAGGCGGGAATCTCTCCGCTGCAGGTGCCCCTTCCCAGACGCTTCATTCCTAGCAGACGGGACTGCAAGACAATTCCAATTTCCAAATGCGTTAGGTTCAGCCAGCCTTGCTGCCGTCTTTCATTTGGATCCACATTGTTTTCTAAGCTCTTTCTGAGGTCTCATCACCATGAAGTCCAATGTTGCAGCAATCCTGACTAACCCTTGCTGAGGGTCACTCTGGGCCAGCCACCGTTCCACAAGCTTCATGGGCCTTTTCTTATTTAACTTTCATATAACTGTCCCCTGAAAGAGACACCGCAGGGTCCCTACTCTGCAGGTGAGGAGAGAGATGCAACTTGCCGGTGGTCAGCACTAGGATCCCTGAGAGCGGAGCCTGAGACAAGGATTGGGTGTAAGACGGTGATACACGTGGTGGTTGCAGAAAGCAGGTGTGAGGGGGTGGGGGGAGTGAAGTGGGAAAGGGGGAGCCACCCAAGGTGAGTCATCGAGGAGGCCACCATGAACGACGGGGTCCGTTGTGCTGGACTTCTGAGTAGAGCACGGAACATTGTTCTCTCCGAACTGTCCCACGGGTGAGGCTGGGCATTCGTCTGCCCACTCCTGCCTCCAGGGGGCATTAACTCGCACGCGTGCGCATTATACTGTGGAGGGGCCGAGCTGGGTCCAGGCCATCTGAGCGTGCAGTCAGACACCTGCTGTGCTGGAGGTGCAGAGAGCTCAGCCTGCGTCTGCGCTCACACGGGGCTGCCCCACAGCTGGGCTGAAATCAGAGTGGGGAGAAGGATGGTGCAATGGGGCCACCAGAGGAAGCCACTAGTGTCACCACTGGTGAATGGGGCAGCTGGGAGTAGAGCTCAACCAGGGGCTCCGAAGCCCTGCTCTGGATGCTCGGTTATGCTCCCTGGGAACTTAGAACGAGACCTTTCAGACCTCTGAAACAAAGTCCTCCCACCCTCTCCTCCCCTCTCCCTCTCTTCGCTCCTTTCCTCTCTTCCTTCCTTCCTCCCTCCCCTCACTCCCGACCTTTCTTCCTAGGTCTCATTCTATATCCAGAATTCCTGATGAGCCTAGAAGCATCCTCTGGCTTCCTCTCACCCATCCGTTGGCCCATCACCAGAGTGAGCAAATGCCTATGTTGTAAATCAGCACCAATTTCATTATACTTGGGAATCACAGAGAGGATTGGTTTGAAACTAACTCTTGCAGTCTTTCTTTACCCAGAGCCCCCTCCTTCCAATCTCTAGGGGAAGGCCTGGAATCTGCCCATGGAGCTGGGACTCCAGTCACAAAGGGGCAGAAACCATGCAGTGAGGGGACAAAGCACACGTACTTGTCCTGAGGCTGGCAAATGGCTGTCATGGCCGCTCCTGTCATCACTGTGGTCCTACCAGATTAAGGCAGGTGCTTATGCTGGTGGTGTAAGGCTTATGACACTTCATGCCAGAGGCTGGGACTTATTCAAGGCCTGGCATACAGCAGGTGCTCAAACCAGGTTGGATGAATGTGACTGGTCCCTCCTCATTTGCTCAGTGTGGAGAAGGGGATCCTCTGGGAGGAGAAGCCTGGATGTGGAGAGTGTTGGACTCCTTGGCCCTGAGGTCAGAACAAGGACCAATGGCAGCAGCCGTGCTGTGTCAGGTGTCAGCTCACCACAAGGAAGAATGTCTGACTGATGTGGCCAAGGGCAGATTGGGCGGTTCACAAGCAGTGAGCCCCCCATCCCTGGAGGTGTGCAAGGAGAGGCGTGATGACCACCTGTCAGAGATGTTGTGGGAGGGATCCCGGCATTGCACAGGAAGAAGGACGAGGTCTCCCAAGCAAGTGGAGAACCCGAGAAGGGTGCAGGTCCCATGGAAGACTGGGGAGAATGAAGCCATGGCATGTTGGGAGCGGGGAGCGGATGCGTCAGAAACTTCTAGTTTTAACTAGCTGTCCTTGCAGAGAGGGGAAATGACCTTGGAAACTCACAGTCAGTGAGCCCATTTCAAAAAGACATTTGCTTATGGAAAATAACCCTCCCGGAGGGGTCTGTTCCCTTGAATCTCCAAGTCACTTAAATAGTTCATCTGATCTACTTGGGTCATCTGATCTGCTCAGGCTTCCATCCTCGCCCTTGCGCTTGAAAGTAAAGGCTTCCCAAAGCTCACACCTCATTCGTATTTCTGGTCATGTTCTGATCACTAATTCCAAAGAACTTGAAAAAGGAATGAGAGTTTGCATTTCCCAACTGGAGAGAAAACCCTCTGGGTGGCATGGTCAATTTCTAGGCTGGGAGAGGGAGCCATTATGTAATCAGATTTTGTACCAGTTACAGACTCATCTTCATTCAAGGGGGGCATCAAGAGACCAAGCAGGGGAAAGGAGGCTGACATTGTGCATCCACAACGTGCCAGACATTGGACTAGGTGTCTTACAGGCCTCAGCAAGATAACCTAGCGTTCCCTTCTCTGAGCCTCAGAGGAATTAGGAAATGATCCCAGGTAGAAAGTGAGGGAGGCAGTGTTCCAACCCAATCTTTCTTTGCACGCACCTCAGAGAATGATGAAAAGAAACCACGGAGCTGAGAGGCTAAAAGAACCAAATTCAGTTCATTTCAATTAACCTGCAGCTTTTCAGAGCTTGCTACATGCCAGGGGATGCAAACGTTTCCTGTGTTGAGCAAAGATTCTGCCCAGAAGGAGTTCTCCAGTGGGAGACAGAACACAGCTCACTCAACTCCAGGTGGATGGTGCTGGATGCGGGGCCTGCAGGAGCCACACAAACCCCTGCGAGGTCAGTGTGCTTGCTGCCTTTTAACAGGTGGGGAAACTGAGGCTCAGAGGGGTGAGTGATGTGCCCAAGTCACGCAGCCGAGCTGCCATCTCCAGTCTCGTGGTGCTTCATGCCCGAGGGGCTGACGCAAGCATGACTCAGGGGCTGATTCAGAGAGCGGATCTCCTATCACACATCCCTTGCCCGAGAGGGTAGTTGTGCCATTGGGCAAATGCAAGGTCCTCTTTCCCAAGAGCGCTCTGTAGATGTCTGCTGGAATTCTGCCTTTGCGATGATTGCTTTCGCATGTAATAAAGTTAGCGTTTGCATTCGTATTGTCAGGAGTGACCTCCATAGCTGTGCCTTATGGTTTTTTTTTCCATTAGTGAATGAATAATTTATCATTGCAAAGTTAAAAAGACTCTTCTACTGTGGTAAGGTCACTGGACAGGAGGTCTGGCACTGAACACATTTTAAGTGCACAACACGGTATTGCTGAGGACAGGCACCATGCTACACAGCAGATCTCTTGAACTTACTCATCTTGCATAAACTTTACACCCACTGATGGCAGCTCCCCATTTCCCCCTCCCTCCCAGCCCCTGGCAACCACTATTCCGCTGTTGGGATCCATGAATTGACTATTTCAGAGTTAATTGAGGTCTGACGGCACTTCTCCTTCTCTGACTGGCTTATTTCAGGCAGCGTGAGGTCTTCCAGATTCATCCATATTGTGACACGTTGCAGGATTTCCTTCTTTTTTAAAGCCGAATAATATTCCATTGTGTGTGTATAACACATCTTCTTCAACCATACATCTATCAATGGACATTTAGGTGATTTCTACATCTTGGTTACTGTGAATAGTAAATACTTAAATCCTGCAATGAACATTTAAGAGTGCTGATATCTCTGTGAGATCCTGATTTCAATGCTTTGGGATAAATGTCCAGACATGGGACTGCTGGGTCACATGTGATTTCCGTTTCTCATTTCTAGAGAACCACCATACTGTTTTCCAGAGTGGCTGCACCATTTTGGATTCCCACCAACAGTGTGCAAGGGTTCCAATTTCTCCACATCCTCGCCAACACTTGCCTTTGCATTTCTGATAATAGCCATCCTGTCAGTGTGAAGTGATATCTCACTGTGGTTTTGATTTGCATTTCCCTGATGATTAGTGATGCTGAATTTTTTTCCATGTACCCATTGGTAAAGTGTATGTCTTCTTTGGAGAAATATCTATCCAAGTTCTTTGCCCAGTTTTAAATAAGGTTATTAGATATTTGGCTATTGAATTGCAGAAGTTCCTTATATTTTTTGGATATTAATCCCTTATTAGATATATGTTTTGCTAATATTTTCTACCATTCCATAGGTTACCTTTGCCCCTGTTGATTACTTCCTTTGCTGTGAAGATGCATTGTAATCTGACACAGTTCTCCTATCCCTTTTTGCTGTCTCTGCTTTCATCACATCCAAGAAATCACTGCCAAAACCAATATTCTGAAGCTTTCTGCCTGTTTTCTTCTAGCAATTTTATGGTTTCAGGACTTACATTTAAGTCTACAATTTATTTTGAGTTGATTTTTGTGTATGGTGTTAGCTAAGGGTCCAACTTCATTCTTTTGCATAGAGATGACCAGTTTTCCAGTTATCTAGCATCCAGAAGACACTACAGTCCACAGTCAACATCATGTTCAATGGTGGGAGACTGAAAGCCTTTTCTCTAAGGTCAGGAAGAAGGCAAGGATAGCCACTCTCATCACTTCTATTCAGAAATCCTAGCCAGAGCGACTAGGTGAGAAAAAGAAAGAAAAGGCATCCAAATTAGAAAGGAAGAAGTAAAATTATCCTTGCTTGCAGACTACATGACTGTATAAAGACTTCACCAAAAAATCTGCTAGAACTAAACAAATGGATTCAGTCAAGTTGTAGGACACAAAAGCAACAGGCAAAAATCAGTTGCATTTCTACACACTAACAAAAAATTACCCAAAGAGGAAATTCAAAAAATCATCTCCTTTACAATTGCATCAAAAAGAAGAAAATACTTAGGAATAAGGTTGACTAAGGAGGAGAAACACTTATATGCTGAAAATTATAAAACACTGATGAAAAAAAATTAAAGGAGACACAAAGAAATGGAAAGACATCCTATGTTCATGGATTGGAAGATTTAATATTGTTAAAATGACCATATTACCTACAGATTCAATGCCATCCTATTAAAATCTCAATGGCATATTTTGCAGAAATAGAAAAATTAATAAACCACCGGAGACCAGGAATGGCCAAAACAACCCTGAGAAAGAAGAACAAAGCAGGATGCATCATGCTTCCTGATCTCAACATACACTGCAAAGCTACAGTACGTCCAACAGTATGATAGGGGCATAAAAAAGACAGACACATAGACCAGTGGAACAGAAGACAGAGACCAGAAACAAGCCCGCGGTGGTACAGCCGACTGATCTTCAACAAGCTGTGGTCCTCAAATGGGCAAAATGGCAAGGTGGTCCAGGGTTCACGCTGGGGTGAGAGAGAGCTGGGGCACAACAGATGTCCCCCCACATGACTTGGGGAGTCACTTGGCAGCTAAAACCTCAGTTGTCTTCTGCAATGAATTAGAGTGAACAGCGCCAACACCAACAAGACTAGCCAACGTTCCTAGAAGGCTACTCTGTTTCAGAGGGTACTCGTGAGAATCAATCGACCGACATGTGTCTGTTAGGTGATAAGCCAGGGATTATCCTTGATGGACAACAGCTGTTAGTAGCAGATTTCCCAGGTAGAAACAGTGGAAGTATTCATTAAAAATAAGAACAAAAACAAAAACGAGCCAACGGCAACAACAAAAACAGGCATCCTCCCTGGTCAGTGTTTTCCCTAAGAAGCCGTATGTATTCATGGGTTTTTGATCAACTCTCCACCATGTGGGTGGATTCCTGCCCTGTCCCTTCACCCCCTTATGTCAACTCATCCTTCCACCCCAGCACAACTGCCACCTTTTTCCAGGAAGCTGTCCTGGTGTCCCCCCACCAGCCCCATGGAGCTCTGTGCCCTTTCCTTCGTAGCTCCTGACACGGGGCCATCTCACACTCGTTGTGACGTGAACCTGGTTCCCGTCTGACCCCCTCGCTGACTGCTTGCTTCAGGACTCGGGGGCCCTGTCTGGTTTGGCTCCATACTCTATCCCCCGGGGTTTAGCACTGTGCCTGGCACACAACCAAAACTCCATAAATACGTGCGCACGGAATGAACAGTGACTCCAGGAGATGACCCACAATTCAGACTCCTTTACGATGGCCTCTCCCGAGCTGCACTTCAGGCTCATGCTTTCAGCTCCTACTGAGGGTCCACACGAGGAAAATCAGAGAAATGTTAACTAACTAGAATGTAAATAAAAAATTGAAACTAAAAGAGAAAAGAAAAATCGTTGAAAAGTATTTTTTGCAACTGCTTTGACTTTAGTTTAAGACTCGATTACATGTCCCAAGACTCCCTCTGGAGGGTCCCTTGTAATAAGCGGTTTTCAGAGTCGTGTGTAACTCAACTCTCTCTCTCCTGAGGAACTGATATGCTTGTCATAAAGAAAGAATCTGTGGAGAAACCGGTTCCTTTCTTGCCCTGGCTTCCAGGACGCTCAGAGACTAACGACAGGATGCTTCCCATGACAGAGTCAATTTCCAGGCACTGTTCTAAGCCCTTCATGTGGACCAAATCACTTAAGAATTCAAAACAATCCAATAAGACTAGTGCCTCAGACAGGGGAACCAAATGAAAGGCTGCACAGAGCTAGAGAACAGCAATGCAGGGCTGTGAGCCCGATCCACCTGGCTCAGAAAAGCTGAGCTCCTAACCTGCACCGTGTGCCACCACCTGGTATATCTGATGAATCTGGCAGGGGCTCTTCCTTCTCCTTCCAGGGCCCTGAGGTCAATCTATAACACACACGCTCACCCCCCTCCCCCCCCCCCCACACACACAGCGCCTATGTGCTTTGTCAGCTGTCTCAGCTTTCCCTTGATTTCTGTAAGGCAGAAGATGAAGTCACTAATACTTAATGAAAAAGAGAAAACAAGAGGCCTGGAAGGTGTGGCCTGGCGGGGTGGACCTTCACCCTCCAGTATCTCCATCCCTATGAAAAGGACCCTGTGGCCAGACTCCCTCTCAGCTTTGCGGTGCTCTCCCACATGCCAGAGAGAAGGATTATAAAAGTTACTGCCACTCTTCCTCCAACAAACCACGGACACGGGAACGGAAGGCTGATGGCAGGGGCTGGGTGCAGACAACCATGGTTGACCGGCAGGTTAGACCCCAACGGGGCCACCATCAAATGTGTGACAGCATCATGAAGCTGATAGGGTTTGGGTGGGCTGGTCCTCCCCCAAACTTGGCCCAAAGCTCCCCTCCTGGTCCTTTGGGGGACAGGAGGGGGCGATGACAAGCACGGTGGATCACGGGCAGGAGAAAGGGCTCTGTCCCAGCCCAAGCCCTGACTTGCCTGGTGGCTTCAGACGAGACTCACCGATCCGGTCTCAGTTCCACCTCAGCACAATGAAGGCACTGCACTGGCATGACCTCATTTCTAATTTCTGAAGGCTACAGGAGGCCTCCTTGTCTAAGCTGAGCTCAGCTACTCCCCTCCAGTCACATTCCACTGGAGCCAAACATCCTCATGCTTTTGGGTCACATCACGTGTTTCCCAGATTCTGTGGTTTTATAGACAAACATCCAGACTTTGGTCTCAGACAAGCTTGAGTTCAAGAACTGGCCCCACCACTTACCAACTGAGTGGCTTCTGGCAGGTCATCCCAACCTTCCCAGCCTCTATTTTCTCAACTGGAATGTGGGGGTAAGAACATAATCTCTCAGAGTTGGAGAACGCTATGAGAGGTAGGCCACTGGCACATGCCCGCGTGCCCCAGGCCCTTAGCACGTGACAAGTCCATTTGTCCTCCCTTCTCTCACAACACTGCATAGATTTAGGATGCCTTCTGCCTGTGTCTATAAAAAAGAAGTTTATTTACTTTTGAGAGACAGAGAGTGCAAGCAGGGAGGGATGGGAGGGAGGACAGAGGACCCAAAGCAAGCTCTATGCTGACAGTAGCAAGCCTGATGTGGGACCTGAACTCACAAACTGAGCCACGAGATCATGACCTGAGCCAAAGTCAGATGCTCAACCGACTGAGCCACCCAGGCACCCAGTCCTCTGCCTGTGTCTTAAGTTGGCATCATTTATTTATGTAGCCAACACACATTTATTGAGGCCCTACTATATTCCAAAAGATAGGTCGCCACGCCCTAATGTCATTACTAGTGCTTGAGATTTGATTTTAGAGAAAGGGCAGCCTTCAGATAGTTTGTTGTTAGACATTGTTCAGACGGTCTCCGCATCTGACTAGACCCGCTGTGAACTGGAGCCTTCAAAGCATGAAGAGCCTATGCCTTTACTGAGCACTTTGTAGAAACGCCTTCTCCGGTTCCTTCCGTCTGAGGACACATCCAAACATCCCCGCCTGCATGCCTTCCGCCACCTGGGGAGGGGCTGCAAGGAAGACATGGAATGGGGCTTTAATTTTGTTTTTATTTATTTATTTTGAGAGACAGCACGCATGCAGGAGGGGCAGAGAGAGGGAGAAGCTGAGAGTCCCAAGCAGCATCTGCACTGTCCGCACAGAGCCCAGCTTGGGGGTCGGACCCACGAACTGTGAGATCACAACCTGAGCCCAATTCAAGAGTCAGACGCTTAACCGACAGAGCCACCCAGGCGCTGGGACTTTATATCTATGCTTTGCGTGGACTTCAAAGTCCTTGCCCCCAGGAAGACCCCTCGGGTGCAGAGGTAGAAACTTCCCAGGCATAAGCATCAGAAGGTCCAGAGTAATGATCTGACACATCTCCCCGGTAGAACCACCGGCCTGTGGAATAAGGCTGCCTCGCTCTGGTCTCTCCCTCTTAGCCTTGTCCTCGGGTCGAATCTGCTCCGTGTTTCCGGGGCCAGTGAGCCTCTGACTGCCGCGGAGCACAGGGCTGGAAGGAGCGGCGTGCTGCAGAGACCGGAGCACACCCTTTGGTGCTAGGGGCGCCCTGGCTGAACAACTGCTCAGGGGGCACCTACTGCGTGCCAGGCCCTGCTCTCCACGCTGGGTGGGGCTTCAGCCCGGAGCTAACAGGAAAAGTCTCCGCCCTCAGGGAGCTCCCGGAGGAAACCTACCAAACAAATTAGCACATGAACGTACAATGTCCGGTACTCAGTACTAAGAAGAAAATCAACCGGGGTGAGTGACAGTGAAGCGGAGAGAACGCCGACTGAGTTACCGTAATTGGGGAAGCTGTTCTGGGGGAGACGCCCCTTCAGCAGAGACCCACACGGGGTGTTGGGGGGGACCGGTGTGCAGACGTCTGGGGAAGGGGCCTTCTGGCGGAAGGAGCCCGCGCCAAGGGCCGAGGGGAGCTCTGCCTGGGGCATCCCACCATTTCCCAGCTGCGTCAGAGTCTGCCCCCTGTGTGGCCTGCAGATCACACTCCCTGGGCTCCCACGGAGCTGATTCCCGGTGCGCCCACCCGTGAGCGGCGCTGACGTGGGTCCTAAGGGAGGAGGAAGAAAGAGTCTCTCCCGCCCCTGGTCCAGCCCCCAGCACCATGACTTCTGGTGGCTCCTGCCTCGGAGACTGAGGCCCCCACGTCCTCTGTGGCCACGACACCGGCCACACTCGCACCGGCAGCTCCGGCATCCTCTTGGCAGCCACGACGTGCTGGCTACAGTGTCGGTGAGGTGAGGCGGGGGGACCCTGCCTGACTCCTCCTGCTCCCCCTGCCCCACACCCCCCTGCATTCAGTACTTCTCTGAAGGGCTCTTCCTGACTTCCCCAGTGGAACACCGACCAGGGCGTTAGCTCTGTGACCTCGACATCCCTCTGCATCTTTGTGTCCTCATCTGTGAAAAAGGAGCAGGAACACCGCAGGCGGTTTTTGATGAGGGTTAAAGCAGTGCGTGCAGCATACTTAACCTCCGTTAGCTTCCTGGCGCTGCTGTAACAAATCGCCACAAACGTGGTGACTTCGGACAACGTGGATGTATCCTCTCGCGGTTCTGGAAGTCAGAATCTGCAGTGGGTCTCAGTGCGCTAAAATCAAGGTGTTGCGAGGGCTGTTCCTTCTGGAGGCTCTAGGGGAGGGTGTATATCCTTGCCTTTTCCAGATTCCATCGTCGGCTGGCATTCCTTGGCTTGTGGCCCCTTCCTTCATCTGCAAAGCCAGCAACCTCGGGCCAAACCCTTCTCGTGCTGCTGCCCTGTCTGGCTCTCTCTCTCTCTCTGGCTCTCTCTCTCTCTCTCTCTCTCTCTCTCTCGCCTGCCTTCCTCTCCCAGGACAAGAATCCTGGTGTTTACGCGGGCCTGCTTGGATAATCCAGGCTAATCGCCCCATCTCAAAAGTCAGCTGGTTAGCAACCTTAATTCCATCTGTGATCTCAATTCCTTTGTCCTGTAACCTATGACATCCACAGGTTCTGGGAACTAGGATGAGGACATCCTTCAGAGGGGATATTGTTCTGCCTCCCACACTAGCACATGCTAGGAACTCAAATGGTAGAGACAATTTTGAACCCAGTTCGTATTCATCGTTCTGTGTCATCTTACTATCCCTCAGATGGAAGGCAGCCACTCCAGCAAGGACCCTTGTGACCACCCTGTTGTGTGTGCCTGTGGGTAGCAGACCCTGGCACTTGCTTTCAGGAGCCCTGGGACCGAAACTACTTCTGTCCCAACATGCCACGTTCTGACCTCAGAAGCCGGTGCTGGACTAGCCTGAACAAAGCATCTCGCCCGGTTCTGATTACATGGGCGGAGAAGCCACAGAGAGGTGGTGTGACAGGACCAGGGCTCCTGACCCTGGCCAGTGTGGAACAGTGGATTCTGTGGTCTCTCTCAGTATCTGCCATCTGAAAGGGCTCGCCAAGACGGATGCCTGGGAAAGAACTGGCAGGAACACTCCGGTGGTGCACATGTTGTTCCGGACGTGTGCTGTTGAGCATTTTCTGCCAGCGGGATCTCCCCTGCAGACAATCCAGTCAAAGCTGATGAGTCTCGGGGCCCCGAGTTTGGGGCTCAAGAGTCTCCCTTCCACTCTCCCCTGTAGGGAGCTCCTCAGCTCATAAAACATTAAATGGGCATCCCTGTCATTTCATTAAATGCCCATTCTGTGAAGAATGAGTTACGGGATATTTGGGGAGCTGTTCTGGGATGTGTTCCACTCCCCAGATACACCCAAGGATCCCCCTCTACTCATTAGAGCGGCAGGATCTCAATCAGTGAGTCCTGAGAGGGGGCAAATATTTCATGCTGCCTCCTCCTAGGAGGTGGGGCTGTTCTTCCAGAACCTCATCTCCATCCTTCTCATACAGGACCTTGTGAGAGGCCAGATGGGAGGGAACTCTTCTGGGAGTCAGGGGCCTGGTTTTTGAGTTCCAGCTCCATAAATGGTCAGGCTAGGCTGTCAAGCGAGTTAGTTCCCAAACCTCTCTGGGTTGAGTTGCTCATCTGTGGAAAAAGGACAGGCCCAGCTGTCTTCACCCTGCCCAGGAATTCTGGGAAATTCAGTACTGTTAATGACCTTTCACAGGTGAATGGTCTTCAACAGATCAGAGCACACTTTCGAGGCCTTGATTTCTTTTCTTGTCTATTCAATCCATAGCCAACAACAGTCTGTTCTGGATGCAGGGGACATGGCACTTAAGGAGACACAGTCCCTGCCCTGGAGAGGCTCACTGTATGGGAAGGGAGAGCGGCAGAAAGAGGCAGTGATGCCACAGTGTGGCCAGTACTGGGGGAGATGACTAGGCTAGTAAGGGATGGCGTGGGACCGTGATGGCTAAGGTTATGTGCCAGCACGTCTGGGCCACGGCACCCAGACACAGCTGATCCTTGAACTGCATGGGTCCACTTAGATGTGCATTTTTAAATAAATACAGTACACATTTGCATTTTCTCATCCTTACAATTTTCTTTTCTCTAGCTTACTTCCTGGTAAAAATACAACATATAATATATATATATAACATCCCAAATATGTGTCAATTAACTATTCCTGTTATCGGCAAGGCTTCTGGTCAACAGTTGGTTATTAGTAGTTAAGTTTTTGAGGAATCGAAAGTCATACATGGCTTTTCAACCATGCAGGGGGTCAGCAGCCCAGCCCCCACATTTTTTTACAGTCAACTATATTTGGTCAAACACCACACGTGGTGTTTGTGGTCTAGACGTTGTGGTGAAGATAGTTTTTAGACGAGAGTAACATTTACATCAGTAGACTCTGAGCAAAGCAGATTATTCCCCATAATGTGAGTGGGCCTCATCCAATCAGTCGAAGGCCTGAAGAGAAAAGACCTAGCTCCACGGAGGAAGAGGGAGCTCTGCCACCAGATGGCCTCAGACCCACTCTTCCCTGGGGCTCCAGCCTGCCAGGCCGCCCTGCAGATTTGGACTTGCTGATGGCCACAATCATATGAGCCAATTCCGTGAAATAAGTCTCTCTCTCTGTATGTGTATGTGTACATATATTTTATGTTTACACAGACATACACTCTGCCGGTTCTGTCTCTCTGCAGAACCCTGACTAACACAGGGCCATCCCGACCCTGCTGGGGACCTCACGGAAGGTGTCCCTCCACCTCACTCCTTAGTTGAGTGCACTGTTCTAGTGGCCTCTAGGAGGGCGGTGGCCAGGAGAACGTGCCCACAGACCCCCGACCGCAGGCGGCGAACACACAGGGGCCACAGCGCTTCGCTCTGCAAACCGTCGCACGGAACGGCCTGCGTGTCCAGGCCATACCGTTCCGGGACTGCTCCCAGACGATGGCAGAGCACAGCAGGGAAACTAAGGCACCCTTGCTCTAGGGACCCAGGGCTCCTCTGGGGCTGACGCTGCCGGCCCCGTCCCTCCCTTCCCCACTGGGGGTCCGACGAGCATCACGGTCCGTCAGCTCCCTCCACGCTCCTTACACAGGCACGAACTCCAATAAAAGCCCCACCGCTTAGTCCACTCGGTATCCGCTCCTCGGAGAACCCGGAGAGACACGGTCAGAGACTCGGACGCCGCCGCCCGAGCCCCGTGGGGAAGCAGTGAGCCTCCTGCAGGCGTAAGCTGCACGAAAGGAAGATGAGCATTTCCCATGAGCAGCATCCCCGGCCTCCGAGGCAGGCCCAGTGTCACAAATAGCCGGAGGACCTTGGTGACGCCCAGTGGCTCTGTGGGACCCCGAGGCCTTGGCGGGGTCCAGGGTGCTCGTGGCCCCTACGGGAGGTTGTTTCCTTCACCCTCTCCACCAGGACCTACTTGATACACCATGAATGTTTGTCAACTGGCCAATTTCAGCCACGTGATTACAACCACTGCACCCGATGCGGCTGCACGTTTTTGCACGTCACAAAGCACTGTCACGCCCGTGATCTCATCTGAGCGTCCTTCTGGGCCCTGGAGATGGGCACCGTGTTCCTCCCATTTCACAGAGGGGAGAGCCGAGTCTGTGTCCGAGACGATGGACAGCTCGCCTGGGCTCGCGGCTACCGAGCGGGGAAGCAGAGGCAGCGCCCAGCCCAGCAGACTCTCCATCTGCCCTGGGCCCACAGCGTGGCACCGTGGCCTCCGGGGGCCCCCCAGACAGCCAGGGCACGTCAGAACAGCAGCGGCGAGATTGCCAGGTACGCGGAGGAAGGAAAGCGCGTTAACGGCTGACACCAAAGTGTCTCTGAGGGCAAGAAGTGACTTGGCTGAGAAAAGTTTCTTGACAAACCTCTTAAGTGGAAGGTGTCTGTCTGCTGAATGTGCGTGCGGTTTAATTCCAGCTTTGGAAGGGAAGGGACGCTAGTGGGAGAGGAATAGGAGTCCCAGGTCCACCTGGGAGGCAGAGGGGACAGTGGGTAGCGGTGAGAGGGGAAGCGGAGGGTGCTGAGTGGTAGAGCCTCGTTCCTGGGGCCCTTTCCGAAACCTTCGATACAGCCCTGAAATGCTCCAGTGACGCAGGGTGTGTGCCTGCTGTTATGGTGTTTGAGGAAAGCAAAGTAGGGGCCAAAGTTCAAGTTGGGGTTTTTACGACGCGAGCCAGAGCGGCATGCAAGGAGGCTGGTGCCCACGATAGTTCAGAGCCCAGAAATGCTCAGGATTTCCAAGATACCTTCAAGAGGTGGACCTTCCCTGTGCCGGAACCTTCCCTGTGCTGGAAAACTGGGGCCGCAGGCAATTCCTCCGGCTCTCGGGGCACGGAGCCCCCCAGCAGACTCAGGGCTGCCCAGATCAGCACCAACCACAGACACGATACGGAAAGCATCCCCCGCTTGGCCGGAACCCTCGGCAATTCTCTGAATTTAAAGGGCTCAGTCACACTCTGGAAGGAAGCGTGTGGGCAACTTCCGGATGGGCCTGTGTGCTCTGGGAGCTCCGGTGGTGGTTTCTGAGCTGTGGTTTCCTGCTCCTTTTGGCCCTTGGGCATTTTGTAGGAAGGCGCCTGGTCCTTTGCCGGACCGCCCAGCCCACGAGCAGGCTCTCCGGCCAGGGAAAAGGGAGCCCCGAGAGACTGTTACTCCAGGGGCAATGGGGGGAGGCGCTCAGAGGTGGCTCATCCCGTCTCACACTATAACCATGAAAACAGCACCAATGGAGGAGGGCCCGATCCTCCAACAGCAGGTGACTGTGCTGCCAGGGGCGGGGATGAGACCTCAGAGGGACCGTGTTTCCTCCCCCTCCTGCCAAGTCCCTCTACCAAGTTCGAGAGGTGGCGCCATCTTGCCAGCTGGCAAGTGTAGGCACAGGGCACTCCAACTGCCCCGCCCCCCTCTCCAGTCATCTCCGGGGGACCCGGCGTGTCAGGAGTCCCCCGGTAAGAGCAGGGCCAGGGCTCCCTTCCCAGGCACATGGCTTCGTTTCCGGCAGATGCATCTGGTGGGCAGGAGGCCGCAGGGACACAGACCGTCCTCCCTCACCAAGAGCCCAGCCAGCACAAGGCACAGCCGTCACAGATCAGTGATCTCACTGCCTGCCTTCCTCCCGTGCTGTCCTGCTCGTTTCTGTTATTTCCACACTTTCATGGTCACGTGGATGTTTTGTATGCTCTATTTCGCCCCACTGAGCACTAGGTCCTAAGGGTGACTTCATAATGCTATAATCGTTTTATAATTGCTAAAACAAGGGAATCAAGTTGGGAGATAGAATTTTTAGGTTTCGAATGCAGATACACAATTACTTAACCCTTCTGTGATGTAACAGATGCAAATGTGGAGTTGAACCCTGGCTCAGATATAGGGAATCACTGTACTACGGAAGAAATTTTCTGGGCCGTAAGTACAGAAACCAAGGGGTCAACTATGTTTTGCTGATATACTTGTGTGTATGCAAATGCCACGTGTCACAATTACAAACACACACACACACACACACACACACACACACAAGGCAGCACACAGCACTTTAACGACCCTGGGTTCGGAGTGAGGCAAACTGGGTTTGAACCCCATTTCTGTCTCTAGCCATCGGGCCGCAGGCCAAGCCCTCAGCCTCTGAATGTGTCCCTCCTGGAGGCCTGTGGCGTCTGAAAGACTCGCACTGGCCAAGGAGGGCAGGTCGGAGGCACTTGACAGTTTACATCAACAGAATGGTGTGGGAAAGAAAAACCCTTGAAAGCTTCATGCACAAAGACCTTTTGCACAACCACTAATTGTAAAGAAAAAGAGAAACAATCAGAATGCCCAGCCATTTAGAGAGTTCAAGTAAAAACAAATGTTTAACTATCTTTAAAATTGAGATAAAGTAGTGTTTCAGTCTTAACTGATTTTCCTCACTTAACCTGATGTATGAGTTTGCTTTGCTCCCGTAATGAATCACCACAAACTAGGGGCTTGCGACAGCACAAAGTTTTTATGTGACAGTTTTGGAGGCCAGAAGTCCAGAATGGGTCCCGTGGGGCTAACACCAAGGTGTCACAGCGCTGTGACCCTTCTGGAGGCTCCAGGGGAGAAACCGGCCTGCTGGCCATTTCCAGCCCCAAGAGGTGCACCTGCAGGACGCCCTCGGTCTCCCTCTACCTCTGACCCCCGCTTCCACGGCCACGTCTCCTTCTCCGACCCCGTCCTTCCTCCCCTTTCACTTATATGGAGCCTTGTGACGCTCCTGGGTTCGTCCAGACAACCCGGGAAAATCGGCCCCACCTCAAGATCCTTATGTTAATCACATCAGCACGGTCCCCGGTGCCGTGTGCACTGCCACTCACAGGGTCTGAGGACCAGGATGTGGTCCCACGTGGGGGCCGTTATTCTGCCAACCACATGTGACAACACAAAAACGGTCATGAGGAGACATGCTCAGGACACAAGAGGGGCGGTGTGCATAAAAGCAGCCTAGTATATGAATCCCCATGATGGTCCCCATGTAAACAAGACAGAAATGTCACGAATGACAGACAAAGCTCTGGTATAAATGACAGTTGATTTGTAAGAGGGATGGAGATGGGAGTGATTTTCCTCCCGCAACGTTAAACAAATTCTTTTATTCCCAGAGCAAAAAATTTCACTCGCTTTAGCCACAGAATCCCTTTCTTTGAAGGCAAGGTGACACAGAAGGGCAGAAGCATACGATCCCCTTTTATGGGCACAACACTTTACAGTTGACAAAGCCCTCCTCCCACACACGCCATTCTTCTTTTTTTAACATGTACTTATTTATTTTGAGAGACAGCATGGGTGCATGTGCGTGCACACTCACGTGAACAGGGGAGGGGAGAGGAGAGAGGGAGAGAGAGAGAGAATCCCAAGCAGGCTCCTCCCTGTCAACACAGAGCCCAAAGTGGGGCTCGATCCCATGAACTGTGATATCATGACCTTGGTTGCTTAACCAACTGAGCTAACCAGGCACCCACCCCCCCATACCCCATCCTACTTGAACTTGTCGACCTCGCCCTAAAACAGGACCCGGACTAGGAAACCAAGGCTGGTTGGAGAAGGTTGGTGGGCGGGGCGCTGGGACCTGACGGAGCCTGTCCTTCTGGCAGTTTCCATTGGCTCTTCCCAGTCCCGCCCAGCGCTCAACACATCTAGAAATGAGAACCCCCCACTTCTGTAAGTAGTGTGTTCTATTCTTACATCTCCTTGCTGTGGCTTCTCCCCTCGGTTCTGAATCTTTTACCCCAAATAAGGCTGCTTTTTCTTCCCCTCAAGAGCCTCTCAGTGTCATCTCTTCTTTACATGGAACTGGACAGGCTGGTGGCAGAGAGGATGGCCGCCATCCTGGGCCATGAGTCGGGAGGGGTCTGGGGAGGGCGCTAGAACCTCAGGAGGAACAGGGGATTCTCACATCATGGTGAGTCCTTTAGGGCAGAGCCCGAGACCTGCAGGCTGTGGCTGCTCTGGGCTTTCAGCTAGCTCTGCCTCCGTGCAGAGGGTCCGTGCAGACCCCATAGCCTGGACCTCAGACCTGGCCACCCAGGAAATCCGTGCTCCTCTGGAAGGCAGTTGTCGCAATGGTTTGGGGAAATTTTGTGTTTTCCACTCACCTCTGACATGAATTCATTTAGATATACTTTCTTCTTGCCTTAATAAAAACTAGACCCCTTGTAACCAAGGTAGGGTACTTCACCCCTAGCACAGAAGAGTGAAATCAGCAGTCTTCGACAAAGGCCACCATGGGGCCTCACATCCATTCTCTGGGCATGTGACCTTGCCTCCTGCATGTTTCTGGCCATCTCTGGACTGTGGAACAGCCCCTCAGTCCAGCTCAGGTCACTGAGACATACTATAGATAAGGGGCACTGTGACATTCCCGAAGCACTAGGCATCATTAGAAACGTAACGGGAGGCAGGTGATTGCACCAGAAGGTGGTAGACGGTCCTCACAGGGCTGCCATGGAGGTTTCAGGAATGATAAATGAAGGCGGTTCCCATTAATTTCGGGGCTTTGGCTTAACAGAGTGGGTTCCGGTAGCTTATTTCCACAGCTCACTCGGCCTCACCTTTAAGCATCATACAGCTGTTGCAACGGTGCCATCGTGAAGGAGCCACCAGAATTCAGAGCGCCCAAAGTGCCTTGGCTCAGCTAGTCCCAGCCAACAAGACTTCAGGAGCTCCCGTTCCACACTGGGGCAGAGCCCGCCAGGGGCCAGATTCTCTCATTCCTTCTCTCCTTCCTTAGGAGCAGCCCTGACTCTTTGTGGCCAGGGCACATTAATTAATTAATTACACTTCCCAGGCTCCCTGGCAGTTAGAAGAGGACAGACAATCACATTCTGACCAAACAGACACAGAGTATGTGAGACTCCAAGGAGAATTCTTAACTATACAGGCAAGTGATAATCCCTCCCTCTCACCCTCCTTCCCCTGGCCAGAATGCAGGTGTGAGAGCAGCCACTTTGGACCATGAGGCAACCTTCTGAGGATGGCAGATGGAGACAATGAAAGGAATGAGGTTCCTGATACCATGGAGAATCATAACAGCTGTAGACCGCCTACCTTCAACACTTTCTGATGTGAGAGAGAAATAAACTTCCAATTTGTCTAAGACGCTGTCATCTGGGGTTTCTATCATAAGGTGGTGGACCTGAGTCCTGACACACACACACCTTTCTCTCCGAAAAGAGCAAAAGAAACAAACTTCCCTTGATCATGATGCCAACCAAAATTACAATGGCAGGCGACAATGGACAGTCTTCCTTTTCTGTTAAGGCCAGGGTCCTAGCCCAGAACTGGCTGCTAAATGCCATGGAAACACACTCCATCCCACCCACAAAATAACAACAACAACGCGAATTGCTTTCTCCTTATCTGAGCTCTCTGCCGAGTCTATATGCCTGACTGGGCTTCTGGCAGCAAAGGCCAATATGGACCACAGGGGAGGGGGTGATGGAGCACGGCCAGGAAGGGAGCTTCCAGAAGTATCACTCCTTCTGGTGATGGGCATCTGCTACCTTTCCTCTCTTGCCTGTATCCTTTTCCTGAAGCTCTCCTCCCGTGGTCCCTGTAATTCTAGTAGAGATGTCAGCCAAACCTCATGGCCCTCCATCCCCAATCACCAGACTAGATAGTAACCTGGACTGGCCAATCAAGGAATTCTAATGCCCAGGGGAGCAATCAGTACAAGGATGGCCATGGGACCTAAGAAGGGCCAATTAGAGTTCTTTCGTTTAGCGGTTGAGATGTGTGCTATGTGAAAAGGAATCTCTCTCCTTAGTGTCATAAAGCCGGAGCCACTCAGGACTGTCTTGATGCCAGGTGGAGAAAGCTCGTCTAAGAAGGAAGCCAATGAATCCTGAGAATGTCTAGGATTTGTTGAGTGAGAGAGAGATGGTACCTTCACGGCTTGGTCTCAGCTCCTGGATCCCACCATGCCTGAAGGAAACCCAGTCCCTCACCCCCTATCACGAGGAAGAACCCTTATTGTTCACTCCTGATACTACTGTCCTCCTAAAAGGGCATTTCATCACTGTGTCCTTCACTCTGTCTCTGCCCACCCCTCGCTCACTCTTCCCCAGGAGATGGGAACGCAGTGGGCTAACTGGTAAGTTGGGGAGAGAGATGGTCTGCATGGCTTAGCTCCTCTCTTTCATTTGAGGATCTGCCTGGCTGGAGGAACACACACTCTCTCTTCTGTGTTCTCGGTTTTTCAGGGCACGCCTGCCCGGGAGCCCATGAGTGAGTACTTAGCTCAGTTCATGAGTACTGCCTTATGAGGCTCTCCTGGCCCTCAGACCTAATGCCAATTGACCGAGGAGTCTTTATCCACATGGAAGGCGGCATTTTTATCCACTCCTCTATCCATCTTTCGTCTGCTGTCAAACTTGGGCCGGAAAGAGGGGTGTTAATTTGGGGGGACCTCAAATACCACTCATACAGCCAGGACTTCAAAGGTTCCTTTTTGCTCAGGCTGCATTGTCTAGCTCTTACAACCCAAGGGGTCCTGATCAATGCAACTTTCCTGACCCCAGTGACTGAAGCATTGCCCTATCACATTGCCTGTGCTAACATTTCATTTCTATCAGTTAAATATCCCCCCTTTCTCACAGTGCAAGTTTGGGCTGTCTCCCCTACTTTTAGGTTCTGGGGGCTTCTCCTCAACTGACAAGAGGGGCGTCAATAAATGAGACCCAGCTGGAGCTAGGGATGGGGGCGGGGTGGGGTAGGAAAGCCTGGAAGGGGGCTGCTGTGGTGTGGATGGGTTGCGTCGATGGCCCCGGTTCATGACCTCCCGACGTGTGTGTCCTTGCTCTGTAACTGCTACCCCCTCCCGCTCCGACTGTGGGTTTAACCACGGGAGTTACGGTGGCCAGAAGGATTTTAGCTGATTTGAAGCTCGAGAAGCCGCTCGTGTTTTCCACCTCCTCTCTGGGCTCTGTGCTCTCGGTGAGAATGCGCCCGGGGCCCGGTCTGCTGGAGGATGAGCACGCGGCCCAGAGGTGAGACCGGCCTGGATCCGCCAGCTGACCACCAGCCACGCTGGACAACTTCTGCTAAGGCAAGAGGAACCGCAAGGTCAGGCCCTGTCGGGATGGACAGAACTTCACAGCCCGCTGCAGACCTGGGACGATAAATGCCATTGTCTTAAGCCGGCGAGCTTCAAGGCGGTTTGCTCTGTGGTGTTGTCTCAGTAGCTGACCGCTGCGGGACCCCTTCCCCCCAAATTACCAACAGACCAGACAAGGCGCATCTCCCATCGAGCCAGGCAACACAACGGAGTGTGCTTTACTTGCGCTCAGGGCTTCCAGAGCCAGACTATCAGTGCCACCATGTGCAAGCTCCGTGTCCTTTGTCAACTTATCCCGTCTTCGGTTTTTGGTTTGTTTGTTTTGTTTTAAAACGAGAGTAATAATGTGATCTGCTTTCCACGGTTGGGAGGTTTTAAGGGTCTAATACATGCGAAGTGCTCAGGATGATAACAGTTCTCAATACAGATGAGCTACCAATGGGGACGTCCATCTCTCTTACCCTTCCCCTCGCCTCCTGGGGGGCTGGGATGCCGTCTTGGGTCCCCCGCTCTCCCCATCACCTGGCAGAGTGCCAGCACAAATACCTGTTGTTTGCTGAGTGTCTGGAGTGAAACCCCACTTTTATTGGCACAGATGCGAATTTCAAAATTCTCTTTCAACCTAGGCCAGCGTCTCTGTTCTTTGTATAAAGCACACATGTAATATTTATCATTTTTCTTAATAACTAGACTTCTCCCTCCCTCCCTCCTGTGCTGGGAAGCAAACCTTTTAAGCCGTCTTCACTGTCTGCACATACACTCACTGCCCATTCCAAACGTACGTAATTGATGCATTTCCTGCGGGTTCTTGCCGACGAGGCCAGGAGGGATGGGACTGGAGGAATCGTCACCTTCCACCGACCCCCAGCCTGGCTGCTTTTGGCACTAGGATCCCCTGGCTCTTTCTCAGCCACATTAGTGTCGCTCCAGAGCCTTCCCCATCTGACAATCAGCCGCCTCCTCTGCAGCCTGACTTCTGGATGGCTGGTCTCCCCACAGGCCCCATGGGAAGTCCCCTGGAACACGACCCCCTGATGCCCCTCTGAGCGTGAGTGGGGTGGGAGGTAAAGTCTCCTCTGGTTCCAGTCCTTTTCCTGATGCTCACGGCTGTAGGATGGGGAGGGCCAGGGGCCCCTGACGGGGGACAGGCCTCAAGTTCCACCCCCACCGTATGCACGGAACCGTGAGATCATGACCTGAACCAAAACCAGGAGTCAGACGCTTAACCGACTAAACCACCCATGTGCTCCCTCCCCCGCCCCCAATCATATTTTTAAAGGCCTCTAGAAACCAAAAACCAAGAACCACAGCCTTGGGCAGATCACCTCAGCCCTGTAAGCCTCGGTTCCTTTGCCTAAACAGTGAAAGTAATGATAATATTTCCTGATGTCATGTTTTTACAGGAATGCTGTAAATGAGAAAATGGATCCCAGCCACAAACTGCTAGGCAAGTGGAGGCAACTGTTAATATCTCGTTTGTTAATTCAGAAAATACTGAGGCTGTGTGGATTTAAAAAGGGTTGCACAAATTGTATTAAGTAAAGGCTACGTAATTCTCAATTTTTTTCTTGGACGTGGACACTAGTGCAATTTAGATCAGAGGACAGGGTACGGATAAGGAAAGGGACCGAGTTCTCAGAATGACAGCAAATGCTCCTGCAAACCTTATATATATCATGTAATTTCATCACCCTTATGACAAGCCCAGAGGGAGGTTCCTATCGTTTCCTTCCACAGATGAAGGTTAGAAGACCAGGTCAGGCGGCAGAGCTGGGGACGGGAGGGCAGCCCTGGTGCACCCAGCCCCTCCTGCTTAACGGGGGTGCCGTCAGTGTCTCCTTTTACAAGAAGACGGGGGTGTTCATTCTACGTCGTCTGTGTCTGGGCAAAATGGTTTTGCCTTTCCGGGGCACTGTGGGAACGCCTCTGATTCTGAATGCTTTGCATCTGACCCGGCACCTCACCGTTCAGGAGCTTTAAGGACAGCGAACTAAGACCAGTCCCAAGCCCCATCGTGGATGTCCTGTTTCTCTCCTGTAGAGTGAGCACGCTCTGTCTCCCTCGCAGGCTGCTGGCACCCAGCCCCGTGCTGGCGGGACACGGGTGCTCCTTCTGCACTTGTGTATTTCCTTTCCTTGGGAATGTTAGGACAGCAGAACCCGGGAGTGAAGAAGAGAGGAGGGGTGAGGAGAGAGCCAAGAAAGACCTAAACCGCTAAGAAGTCAGGCTGTCTCTGAGGTTGGGACCAATGGGGAGACAGACACCACCCAGAAGCGAGCAGACCTGGGTCTTATCCTTCTCTGTCTTGGGTTTCCCAGCTTCCCTGTGTGATGTGTGTCCCCGCTGCAGGCTGCCGGGAGGATGAATCAATACAGGGTGTCCAGGGGCACCCAGCACAGTGCCTGCAGAGAGGGATGGCCCCAGGTTCCAGAGTGCCCTGCAGCGCTGACCCCCACGAACAGGCTGGAGCTATGCAGGAAAGGCCACGGGTGCCCTACCTTTCTCGGCTCCGGCCTGGTCGTGCTTCTCAAAGAGCAGGTAGCGGGGGCTCTCGGGGAGAAAAGGCAGGGTCACCAGCTGGACCAAGGCAGGGACAGCGATCACTCCAAACAGGTATGGCCAGGTGCTCTCCTGAAGGGAGAAAGAGGAGGCCGATGAATGGCTGTGGCCTTCAGTCATCCGGCTGCGGGTGGGCCCCTGGGCCAAGCGGTGTCAGCTCTGTGCAGAAGACCCTCCAGCACCAGTGGGATCCCCACGAACAAAGGCTGAGAGAGGGAACGGACGCTGGTTTAGCACCAGCCCCACGGGTCTGGCATTGTCCACGCACGAGGTCGGTCCATTCTCAGAACCACCTGTGAGGTGGTGACCTGTGAGATTTAGGGGGACCAAGACCACTCAGGGATATCAGAGCTGACCAATGCCAGGACTCTGGGAGGGCATCATGGTGAGCCTGAACGGGCTCCACTCCTTCCTGGTCGTGTGGCCCCGGAAACCATGCCCGTGGCCCCTCGAAATCTCGGTCTCTTCACCTGTGGGACGGGGACAGCCACGGCCACCTTGCAGCTTGTCCCAAGAGTGCAATCGGATAGCACTTGGGCTGTGGGGCCTGGTGCACAGCAGGTGCACAGAAGAAACTGCTGTCTCCATTGATGCCAGTCCCCAGACGCCTCCCAGGCCGGAGAGACCCCACCCAGGCTGGTCCTGTCCCAGGACACACGGGGAAGGTAGTGGCTGGAGCTTCCCTGATTCCCGCGGGTGAGCGTGGTGGGGCTGGCGGGGATTCTTCCCGGTCCGGGGCCAGGGAAAGCAAGCAGGGCCCTACAGCCTGAGCTACACAAGGGGCATCTGGGCCACTGGGAGCAGCGCCAGTCGCCTTAACGCCGCTGAAGCGCAGCAGCGGCTGTTCCTAGATGATTAAGGCAGCTTCTTCCTGAGCCGCTTTGTTTTTCAACTCCAGTTTACCAAGGAAGCTCTCCCCATGCCTCTGCTGGAAGAGAATGCCAATGGGAGGCAGTTCTGATGGAGAGAAAGCAAAATGCTCAATGCCAAATTCTTGACATGCTTTATTTCCTTAGAAAGAGAAAGGAGACCAGCAAGGAGGCACGTTCACCTGAAGAGACTTTGCAAGATGGGCCAAGGGAGGCTCAGCCGGCTTCAGGTCAGGTCCTACTGGAAGCATGTCCCTGGGGTCCCGAGCACCCTTGGGGACAGAATCCCCTCTAGTGTTCTCCCAGGGCTGGCTCCCTACAGAGGCCCTTGAGGCCAGAGGCCCCGGTAAGTTCTCAGTCCCCAAATCACAAGAGGGTGCAGCAGGCGGGGACCCCTGGAGCACAGAGCAGGCCAAGTGGCTGGAGAAGGACTATGACCAGGTCCTGATCTTCAAGGGACCTTCGATCCTACCGCCCTCTCTGTGTAAAATAGCAATTTATGTTCACAAAACTCCTCTGATGTCACCACCGCCCTGAGGGAACCTCCAGGCCAATGTCAGCTCTGGGTTTGGTGAGAACTCGGGGTGAGAGACAAGACCGGGTTGGGGGTGGGGCAAAAGGCAGACTAGTGGTGATGGGGGGGAGGGGAGGACTGCCAGAGGGAGCTGGGATGGTCAGGGACTGCCCACAGGTATGGGCTTCCAATATTTTGGATTAGAAAAGAGCCACGGCCATGCAACTTTGTGAACACACTAAAAACCACTTTAAAAGGATGGATTTTACAGTAGGTGAGTTATATCTCAATTTTTTTGAAAGACCAAGGAACAAAGAAAAATGATGTACACATAAGTAGAATTTTGGCTATGCCTTTTTTGGTGTGAGTATGTTGTTGTTGATTCTGTTTTTCCTTCGAGTTTACCTGCTGTCTCAGTAACAGCAAACACAGAAAGCTTGTGGGGGGGGGGGCAGGTGCGGTGGGAAGACAGGGCAATTAACCCAATTAAGCTCCTATTAATGTGCCAGGCGTGGCGTGGGCTTGTCACACAATTGTCTCATTTCGCCTCCCAGCAGCCAGAGAGGCCAGAGCTGTTGCTGCACGTTCGAGATGTGAAGACAGAAAAGCCCACACGGAGGCCTGCCAGCCAGGAGGTGCAGAGAAGGAAGTAGCCAAGCCCTTCCCCTAGCATCTAAAGAGAGGCGACCTTCCAGGGTAAGATCCTTGGAGCTGCGGAAGGGCGGAAGGAGAGGAGCTGGAAGGGCAGATCTGGAGTAGGAATAGCACCTACGACTGTGCAGAGGCCTGATCCACCCGGATTCACTGGGAAACGAGAACCGCAGTGGGAATGTAGGGCCAGGGGATGCTAGAGACACGGGAGTACAGACACTGGAGGCTGGTCATGGGCGGTCTGCAGCCATTCCCTGGCACTTGGATGTGGCTCTGAGGACATCCAGGAGCTGTGCAAGGGTCTGCACACCCAAATGGGATGCACACCCTCCACTTCCTTGCGTCCACAGTCCGGCATTTCTGTCACGCTGTCAGTGAGTGCACGGAGTGGATTTCTAGTATTACTGACAAGCCAAGTCTCTGGTATAGCCTGGGATCCGTGATGTCGTAAATGGAAGGACGTGTAGAATCTTTCCTAAGGACATGGCTGCGCTCTGGTCTCTACCTCCAGAGAAAAGCAGGTATTACTGACCTCAGGGCGGGTGACCCCTAGCTTGGGATGCTAACAGTGTTTGCAGCGGGGAAGGAGAAGGGCAGGAATATTCAGAGTAGAGCTCGGGCGACATTTTACTCAGGGAGGGCCGAGCCTAGCCAACAGTGGAGTTCATGAACTCAGTGCCTACAAAATCCCAAATCCCATAGCCGTCTGACCTTGAATTCTGCCTCGATCCCCAGTTCTCTGTGGCCCTTGGCAACCTGACTGCTTATGCTTCAGTCTTCCTGTCTGTACAATGGGGATAACACTAATGCCTCTTCACAGGTTGTCAGGAGGGTTACGTGAGCTAATAGATTTATCAAGTGCCCAGCACAGGACCCTGTGCGCTGCAAGCATTCAACAGACAAGAGTGGTCTTTATCATGAACTGTGGTGAGAAGCACATTACGTAGATTATCTCCCTGAATTTCCACAATAGCCCTCTGAGGTACAGACCAGGATCACGCTCATGTTACAGAAATATTCACTGCAGCACAGAGAGGTTAAGTGGTTCATTGAAGCCACAATCCCATCACAGAGCCATGACTAAACAATAGGTCTTGGGCCCAAGAATCTAAGTTCTAATCCACGAAGCCTGACCACAGGTGCCTCAGTCACCGGCGGGGGGGGGGGGGGGGGGGCAGGGGGAGTGGGGGGAGCACGAGGCTTCCCGACCCAGGGGATCTGATCTTCTTCCATTGCTTCAGGCCAAAGAATCCTCAGTGGCCCTCCACGGTGCTCTTGGGCATTTGGTCCTACACAGAGCCAAGGACTCAGCATTTCACACCACACTTAGAGGGCAGAGACCGTGCCCAGTACAGAGTATCTACAGGAGAAACACATGAGTATGGGAAGTGGCTTTTGTACGCACTGGTCACCTTCACACAGACCCCCTTGGCAAGAGCAGAGGACAGCCTCTAACTTTCTTTGTTAGAAACTGTTCAAAACAGAAGGCATGTTTTAAATTTTTTAATGTTCATTTATTTATTTGGAGAGAGAGAAAGAGAGATCAAGCAGGGGAGGGGCAGAGAGAGAGGGAAAGAGAGAGAATCCCAAGCAGGCTCCATGCTGCCAGTGCAGAGCCCGATGCGGGGCTTGAACTCACAGACCATGAGATCATGACTTGAGCCGAAATCATGAGTGGGCCACTTAACCGACTGAGCCACCCAGGCACCCTGAGAAGGCGTGTTGTAAAGAATATGTATCACTCGCCTAGCACAGGACCACGAGGGGCTACGGAAAGTCAATCTCAGATGAGTCTTTGTAATGCTGGTTAGGGCCTCCTGCGTTCCATAGAGCACAAGGTCAGAGTTCTTACACCTGCTCATTTCACTCGGGAGGAGAGAAAAATGCATCATCTTGTTGGCCAGGGTGACTTTCAATTCCCTCTCAGGTAAAGTGAGTGGGTCACACAATAACCCAACGACCGTGTTCTTGAATCTGCAAGGTTTCCTTTGTAAAACAGACCTCCTGGTCACATTGCCCGTGAGCTGTTGATGACTTCAGGCCTTTCCATAAACAATATCCTCCCAGACTCTGATACGACTGCACAAAATGTTGAGTAGAGTTGGAACCAGTGACCTTACCCCAAGTCAAGTTCTTCTGAAGGACATCACTGTGTGCCCTCCATGTGCAGACGAGCAGGACAGGGACAGTGACACTGGCAGGCACACATGCCACCAATGAGACAGGCTCCCGGGGCCACAACTCAGTGCTTCTGGCAGCAAGAAGGGGAAGAAGGAAGCCTGTCCCACAAAGCCAGCCAGGGATGAAATGAAGTATTTTTCTATTTCATCATATTTAGCATCTGATGATGGTAACGGCTAAATGTTTATGGAGCGTTCCATGTGCCAAGCTCCACACTCGGTGCTCCACAAATACAACACGTGTTAAAGATACACAATTCATGATGCCGTCAAAGTACAACCTGGTTTTTATCTCCTACGTTTCTTTAAAGTTTAATTGGTGGGGGGGGGAGGGCGTGCCTGGGTGGCTCAGTTGGCTAAGCGTCTGACTTCAGCTCAGGTCATGATCTCACGGTTTGTGAGTTTCAGCCCCACATCGGGCTCTGTGCTGACAGCTCGGAGCCTGGAGCCTGCTTGGGATTCTGTGTCTCCCTCTCTCTCTTCCCCTCCCCCCACTCATGCTCTCTCTCTTAAAAATAAATAAACATTAAACATTTAAAAAAATAATAAAGTTTAATTGGCGAGGGGTGCTCTTCTCTGCCCCACCCCGGGGCCTCAACCTTAGGAGATAGTCTCGGGGTGACAGTTTCAAAATAACAATCAAAATCAACCTGAGTGAACGGCAGGTTTTCCGTCTCCTAGTCCAAGCCTGCTCTGGACTTGGAGCCACGGTGGAAAGAATTGGAGGAAAGGGGGTTGGGAGGGGGAGGCGGGGAGGGGGCTGCTTCTCATTTCCCTCCCTCTCCTTTCTTCCCTCTGCCACTTCCGGCCAGTGTGCTCTCCCTCCGGTCCATCCCTGGGACCACCCCTCCCCGTGGAGTTCCTCTGACCCAGGAGTTTGCATCTCCTCTGCAGCCAGGAGGAATCCAGGGTCAAGGCTACGGTGCGCTGTCGTGAAAGCTGCACCAGTACTGGTACTGAAATCCAGCCCGCGCTGGTCTCCAAGCTAAGGGCCCACGGAGCAGGCTTACTAATTACGCCTCTCATTTTCTGTATTACTGATGCTTTGGCATCTTGGGTCCTTACTGATCCTGTAGGTTTCCCCTTCCCGTCATAGTAAACAACTTGCCTGACAGCATGTCTTTCCCTTGCAAACCAACCAGAGCCCACGCCCCCAGTGACTTCCTTTATCCAACTGTCACACATAAGCTCATGTTCTTCCCACCCTAAGTTACCGGAAGGTCAGATACCAGACACCCAGACAGCCCCTGCGGCCCAGAGCTGGCCTGAGATCATTCAAACCATGCAGTCCTAAACTTGTTCCAGCTGCCTACCCTGCCCTGCCCATTCCTTGATGCAGAAACCACAACAAAGCTCAGGCCTTGTTCTCCCCTCCCTCCTGCTTCCTGATGGACCCCGGTGCCCGCCCTGTGTGGCCCTGCATGGGGTGGCACCAGAATGGTGAATAACAAACTCTTCTTCCAAAAGCAGCGGCCACATGTCTGTCACCTCAGCATAGCCGATAAAAGCCAATCCCAGGTACGTTTTGGGGGCAGCGGGGCCACCCCTCCCCCAGACACACGCAGGTTCTTGCTGCAGGCGACCGCACACTTCGCTCTGAGCCCCCGGCCCTTCCAGGCCACCTCTCCTGGTTCTCCTCCAGCTTCCTTGAGCACCTGGGGACGTGAGCCCAGCCTTTTTTCTATCTCCAGGACTTCCCCTAGGACGATGGGTCTTAAACTTAGCTGTGCATTGGAATCCCCTGGAGAGATTTAAAAACTGCTCATGCCCATTGTCTCCCACACTTGGAGATTTGAGGCTGGCTGGTCTGGGAGTGTGGCCTGGGTGCCAGGCCATCTCCAGATGGCCCCAGGGGCAGTGAGAGCCACTGGCCTTGGGTCTCCCCTCTATCCACTGGCAGTGGATGGCGGTGCAGGACCCAGAACTGAGGGGCTCATTCTCCAACGGCCAGGAGTGTGGTTGGCTGTTGACCTTGGAGGATGCTTTTTCCACCGAGGCTGCCCACCCCTCCCCAGAAGCAACCTGCATGCAGGGGCTGGCTGATGTGGGGATGCATAGGCCTGCCTGTCCTCCTCTGTCTGGAAATGGAACAATCGAGGGGCCCTCCAGGTCCAGAGCCAGGCCTGGATCCCTGTATGACTGAGGGCAGCTCACCTTCCCCGTCTGCTGAGTTTGACTCCCTCACTCTCTGGCAGGGGTTGAGCTGAACACACTTCCCCATCAGCTTCCTGCCCACCAACGTCCATCTCAGGGTCTCTTTGCCAGGACACCCAACCCAATCCCACCTGTGGACCCAATGCCTCCAAAGGTCCACGTCCAGCCCTCGTCTCTGCCTGGGGCTCCGCTCATGGCCAGTCGCCTGGGGGCAGCGCCACTGATAACTCTTGGTTCCACGTCCGAGCACAGGGGCTGTCACCTCCCGGCCCACCCAGGCCTACCCCTGGATCCCCACCTGTCCAGGAACCCAATTCAGGAACCTAGTCTCTCCACGCCTGCCGTTGACCCTCAGCTGCCATCTGACTGGCTGCCTGCCCTATGTCCCCGTTGGCTGTTTCTCAACCTTCCTCAAATGCATTCTGCGCCTTCCTCCTTGCTAGGACTGGCCTTGGGGCACATTCTTCCCCCGGTTCGCCTGGATTCCTGCAGCAGAATCTCAACTGTGCCCAAACCCTCCGCATTCCGTTCCATCCCTCACAGCCTCAGTGATCCTTCTGGAAAGTGGATGTGGTGTTCTAAGTTACTTCTCTAAGACCATCCAGTGGCTTCCCTCTGCCCTGAGGGTCAAGCCCAAATCTCTTAGCTGGGAATCCCAAACCCTGTCTAATAAGAACCCTGCTATGACGCCAGCCTTGCCTTGGGCTGGACAGAGGTCCATGCGCCTCGGCTCTGCTCCTGCAGATCGGTGAGCCTCCCTGATTCTAAGAGCTGATGCCACGCCCTTGAATGTGCTGTTCCCTTTCCCGGGAATGCCTCCACCTTACTGTCTACCCTTCCAAGTTTAGCATTCCCACCCATAGATAACATCTCTACCAGGTACAGAATCCCATGAGAGCATTTGTTAACTCATGTAGCAATGGATTTCTTTCCGGGTGTTTCTCTCTGACTAGACCAGCTCCTCGGGCCCTTCCCCTGCCGTGTTCTTTCATGTTTCGGCCCAGTGCCTGGGCATGGCAGGTGTCCAGTTAAAGCTTGCTGACTGAGCGCTGGGTAGGGTGAATGGTGCAGGTCAGTGATGGTGCTGCGAGAGACGGAGACGGTGAAATAACACACATCTCTGCTTAGCTATCATTATTATTTTAAACTTATTTATTTATTTTGAGAGAGAGAGAGAGATTGAAAGAGAGAGAGATTTTGATTGAGAGATTGAGAACATGTGCGAGCAGGGAGGCGCAGAGAGAGGGGGACAGAGAATCTAAAGCGGGCTCTGCGCTCTCACTGCAGAGGCTCAAACGCACGAACTGTGAGACGATGACCTGAGCTAAAATCAAGAGTTGGACACTTCACCGACTGAGCCACTGAGGTGCCCCGTTTATGTTTTTTAATGCTCCAACTTCTCAAATGGCATCCTATTAAAGGGCTGAAATACCATAAGTAATATTCCCCTTTGAGGTACTATTATAATTTCCAGACTATAAAGGGGAAAACTGAGGCCCAGAAAGGTCAGGCAATTCATGCACAGTCCACATGAGAAATTGAGGGGTGCAGGCGAATGAGAGCCTGGCTCTTCTGATTCCTGCATGGGGCTCCTTACGTGACATTATTCCCAGCAGGACGCAGTTCTCAGAGCAAAGCGATATACCACATCACCTTCCCTCATGGAGGCTTCTAGGTGAATAGAGAATTTATATGCAGATCATATTAGCTACGACCAGTCCTGCTTCCCCCGGAGAGTTCTACACGGAAGTCATCAGAGATCACTCAAGCTGAACTCCAATGGCTCCTACTATTACCAAAACATCATGAGGACCCCGTCAAGGCAAGACGCCAGAGAAAGCATCAGCCATCCCATAAGGAGAAACAGTGCAGAAACTGGTGCTCACCTTCAGAAGGGATGCTGACTGAGACCTGCGAATGCCCCTTGCTTGTCGAGCTGGGTTTCACAAGGGAATCAGCATCAGTCAACAAACGTGCATGGAATCCTTTGACCACGCCATCCCCATAGCCACCTTTCAGAGAGGGAGGGACCCTGCTGGCCGCAGCTTTGCAGAGCCCTGGGGCGGGGAGCCTGTGCCCAGCTGTGTCTACACCGCCTTGAGACAGGTTTGTCTATTACCATCTCCACTCTAGTCCGTGCGGAAATCAATACCACCTGGCCCTGCAGAGCACAATCCAGCCATTAAAACGGTTCAATTCACTGTGGCAAACGTATGTTCTAGAAATCACTATTTTTTGTATGTATTCAGGTTCTGATTCTATGTCAACAGAACAATAATGGGGATCTTAAGAACATGGGCTTCGCGAGTCCCCTTGCATTTTCCTGTGTGAGAAATAATGCTGAAATTATCTTCCAAGGACACACTTACCCTACTCTCAGCAAGCTGCTGTGAGTTCCAGGTGTGAGGGAAGGACTTGAGCAGTGACCCATAGCGGCTTTTCGAGCCATGCTAGAGCCCCGCCCCTTTTCCTACAACATTTTTCTGCTTTTCAAAGGGTTCAGTTGTCCTCTGCCTTGTGTAGTTCTCAAGCAATCTAATTGGAAAGTAAGGTCAGAAGCTATGATTCTGACCAAGCATTTTACCGATAAGGATACTGAGGTGATCCTGTAGCAAAATCTTCCATAAAATCAAGATGGTCCCTTCTCCATTTTAGACAGAGAAATCCTTGCAGTTTTTAAAGGTTGTTGACCCG
Organism: Panthera tigris; assembly: GCF_018350195.1. Lineage (NCBI taxonomy): Eukaryota > Metazoa > Chordata > Mammalia > Carnivora > Felidae > Panthera > Panthera tigris. The sequence continues at coordinate 197,365,454 of NC_056663.1, read as the reverse complement.
CAGAGGACCTTCCCGGGCCAACCCTCAGTAAGAGACAGGCACCAAGCACGTTGGAATTTGCTGGGTGCTTCATACACAGTAACTTCATCTTCCCAATACCCTTGCCTTCATCCGCATTTTACCGTTGAGGACACTGAGGCATGGAGAAGTTAGGTGATGCAACCACAGTCACACATCTTATAAATGGCTGAGCTGGGACTGACCCCAGGCAGCGTGGTACCCAGCATGGTTCTCTTAACCCCTACACTTTTCTCGTGGACAGACAGGGCACTCCTTTGCTGAGGCAGACCGCATCCCTGACTTTACATTTATAGAGACTGTCCTTCTCTTTCCCCGGGGAATTAGGTCACCGCCATTCTTTTCTAAATAAAACTCCCTGGACTTGAAGCCCATTATTAAGCCCTTCGTCAGGCTTCCGTGGTTCCAGCTGAGTCATTCTGGTTTCTGAGTTTCATTGTTCAGATCCATTCACACCATGGCTTTGTCTATTACCACCTCCACATCCCTCACCATGGGTCATCTGCCATCAGATAGTATCCTCCAAATACAACTCAAGAAAGGAAGATGAATGGGGTTTGTTCTAAGGCTTTAAACTAAAAGGCAGCTGATAGAATGGGAGAAGATATTTGCAAATGACACACGGGATAAAGGGTTAGTATCCAAAATCTCTAAAGAGCTTATCAAACTCAATACCCAAAAAGCAAATAATTCAGTGAAGAAATGGGCAGAAGACATGAATAGATACTCTTCCAAAGAAGACATCCAGAGGGCCAACAGACATGTGAAAAGATGCTCAACATCACTCATCATCAGGGAAATACAAATCACAACCACAATGAGATACCACCTCACAGCTGTCAGAATAGCTAAAATTAACTATTCAGGAAACAACAGATGTTGGCAAGAATGTGGAGAAAGGGGAGCCCTTTTGCACTGCTGGTGGGAATGCAAACTGGTGCAGCCGCTCTGGAAAACAGTGTGGAGGTTCCTCAAAAAGTTAAAAATAGAGCTACCCTATGACCCAGCAATTGCACTACTTGGTATTTATCCAAAGGATAAAACTGCTGATTCGAAGGGGCACATGTACACCAATGTTTATAGCAGCACTATCAACAACAGCCAAAGTGTGGAAAGAGTCCAAATGTCCATCAACTGATGAATGGATAAAGAAGATGTGGTTTATATATACAATGGAATACTACTCAGAGATCAAAAAGAACAAAACCTTGCCATTTGCAATGATGTGGATGGAGCTAGAGTGTATTATGTTAAGCGAAATAAGTCAGTCAAAGACAAATACCGTATGATTCCACTCATATGTGGAATTTAAGAAACAAAACAGGTGAACGTAGGGGAAAGAAAAAAAAGAAACCATGAGAGACTCTTAACTATAGAGAACTAACTGAGGAATGATGGAGGGAGGAGGGTAGGGAATAGGCTAAATGGGTGATGGGCATTAAGGGGGGCACCTGCTGGGATGAGCACTGGGTGTTACATGTAAGTGATGAGTCACTAAATTCTACTCCTGAAATCAGTATTACACTATATGTTAAGTAACTAGAATTTAAATAAAAATTTGAAACAACAAATAATAAAAGCATAAGGACATTGATGTGAATTGCACTTTCCTACTGATGACCTCCATTTGGGGCATATGTACAGTTGAGGCATGATTTTTAGCAGTCAGAGACCAGCCCCAGTTATCAAGAGGTCTGTGACCTTGGATGTCAGTCTCTGCCTTTCACAGCTCCATTCGGCTTTGGGGTTAGACCCAAATTCAAATTCAGGTTCTTTTACTTGCAAGCTATGGGGCTTTGAGCAAATGACTTATTCTCTCTGGAATCACAGTTGTCTCAGCCAGAAAATGAGAGTGGTAATGAAAACTTAACTTCGTAGCATTGCTATAAGGGTGATAGAGGTGATATCCTGAGTGTGGGCCTGGTACATATTTGGGAGCTAACAGATGTTGGTTATCTTTTCCCTTGGCTGTGGGAATGAATCCCCTGAGCCAGTCAGTATAGGTTACCCATCCTAATCAAACAATAGGCTGAGGTTAGATCTGCTGCCCCAAGAGTATGATTTGGTGTCTGGGCTGAGTGTATGGAACTCATGTCTCAGACCCAAGCAGGAAGTCTAGGAGTTGAGGCCCAGCAAAGCTGCTCTCAGAGGCCCCCATCTAATTTATTGGTCACTGCTCCTCCTTCTTCCCCCCCTTGGGGCCTCTGTCCAGCCATCTGGCACCTCTGCCCTGGACACAGACAGCCTGGTGGCCCTTTGCTGAGCCCACTGAGAAGGAGAATGGCGCCCCTCCACCTAAAGGGTGCCGTCTCCTTATCTGTGAGACACTAGGCTGCACTGCACCAGGCTACACACTCCCATCCCCTGTGCCCCTGAGTGCCCTTGACTCTACAAACACATGGGGTGTGAGGCTGGACTTCCAGAGCGATGCTAGGATTTCCTTCCCTTAACTTATTCACACTGTCATTCATTCTGTCCACGCACATGTCCTGAAGGGCAGGGCAGGTCTGAGGACAGTAACAGCGGGAACAGAGTAGCAGATGGCAGGCCTGCACTCAGCTCCTCCCAAGGAATCTCTGCCATAGCTTGCTTGTCTCTGACATGCCCCCTGTTCATAAAGCTGTGGCCAGTGCATCCCAGCCCATCTGGCACCTGTCATACTCTGATAAGCAGAGGCTGTGCTCAGAATTCGTGTTTTCCATGAAGACAGGTCTTTTTCAGAACCTCACCTTTTCTTCTGATCTTTCAAATACCTTAAGTGCTAGAAGACCAAAGCCAAAGAAAATGCAGAGACTTCAAACCAAAGGCCATTTGCTGGCACTGCTTCTTGTCACCAGCCACTCAGCACTGGGGTGTCCCTACTTCTAGGCTGTATGTGATTCAAGTGAGCTGGTGGGTGGCTGTGCCTGAGAGAAAAGGCTGGCTGGGCCAGTGAAGACCTAGCCAGTGCCAGCATAGCCCGTGTCCAGGAGTCTAAGGAGAGGCCACACCCTGTCATGGAAAGAAACTAACAGAAAAAAGCTCATACTGTCTAGCTTGGCAATTCAAGGTGCTCCATGTGGCCACCACTGTCGCCTCAGCTCCTTTCTGGGTCCCTTCCCGTCCCCAGCGATTTCAAGCTCTCTCAAAGAACTCCTGTTCTCTGACACCTCCGAGCCTTTGCACGTGCTGTTTCCATCCCCTGGAAACCCTTCGACTTCCCGTGGCCTGCCGGGTAAATTCTTGCTCCTTCCTTGCAAGCCTCCCTGTGGGGCCTGCCCCGACACCTGCAGGCCGAGTTATCAGCACTGAAAACACACTGACTGCACGCAAAAGCATCTGCAGGCCTGGGGTCTAGGATGTGGGAGCTGGGAGTCTCAGGCTGAGGGGTCTGGCTGCCCTGAGCCAGAGACCCTGAATCGCCTGGGAAGGTGGTGGGTTAATGACAGAGGCCACAAACTCTGAAGCCATGATGCCTGCATTCCTGTCCCAGCTCTGCTGCTCTTTGGCAGAGAAACCTTGGGTAAGTTACTTCAATTCTCTGTGCAGCAGTTTCCTCATCTGCAAAATGGGATCGATGCCAATCAATTGTACCTACTCAGCAGGGTGGTTACGATTAAATAGGTCAGTATGTGTAAAGCGCCTGGAATGTATCTGGCATGGAGTTGGTGTCATGCACACGTTTGATATTATCACGATCATTACTGTTACTCGTGACTGGTGCATCTCTGAGCGAGTCATTGCCTCTGGCCACGGTTTCCTCATCAGTCCACTGAGAACACTGGCTATGCCAGCTCTGTTGTTCCTTCTAGATATAGCGGCTTCTAAATAAATATTTTGAGTGATGCCGTGGTATGCTTTTTGAAGCAACAGATTTCCTGCTGTTTTTGTAATTGTTTGTTTGTTCGTTTGTTTGTTTTTCTTTAATGAGTGAGGATAGGATCTGGAGTCTGGGTAATGGGCCATTCACTAGGTGGCATTTCCCAAAGCTGAGCTCTTTAAGTGGAAACCATCATGTTTACTTGAAGCAAAGTGTGGCTTAAAAAGTATGCATTTCATAGAACAAGTTTTAAGGCTATGCACATCCCCAGGGACACATGGCCATGTTGCCCCACGGGTTCTCGTCTAGTGGAATCACTCTGAGGGAGAGGAGGGGAAAGCCAGGGAGCCCAGACCAGCTTCCAACCTCTGGCATTGCTAAACAAGCTCAAGTCCATCTCCTACTTCCACTTTTTCCTATTTCAATTCCAATTGTTCCGGCACCACTTACTGAAAAGATCATTCTGTCTACTTTGTATTACCTCGCCACCTTGGTTGGATATCCGTTGGTCATCTATGTTTAGATTGAGTTCTGACTTCCCTGTTCTGTTCCATTGATCTATTTTCTATGGTTTTGCCATACAACATTGCAGTTTTGTTTTTGTTTATTTTGAGAGAGAGAAAGCATGAGCAGGGGAGAGGGGCAGAGGGAGAGAGAGAGAATCTTAAGCTGGCTCCACATTCAGTATGGAGCCCAACTTGGGGATCGATCTCATGACCATGAGATCATGACCTGAGCTGAAATCAAGAGTCAGATGCTTAGCCAACTGAGCCACCCCAAAGCCCCCACATTGTAATTTTGTAGTAAATCTTAACATCAGATGGTACAAGACCTCCAATTTTGTTCCTTCTTTTCGAAACTGCTTTGGCTATTCGAGGACCTTTAATATTCATATATATTTTAGAATCAGCTTATCTGTTTTCTACTAAGAAAAAGGGTGAGAAAGGATTTTCATTAGAATTACACTGGAATCACTGATGAGTTTCAGTACTGACATTTTAACCATATTGTTTTCTAGTCCATGAATATGGTATATATGTTTCTTTAGGCCTTTAATTTCTTTCAACTGTTTTGTAGTTTTCAGCATACAGTCTTGTACATGTTTTGATAAATTTATCCCTAAATGTTTCATATTTTAACACTACTGCAAATGATATTTTCTTTTTAATTTCCAATTATTTATTGCTACACATAGAAATACAATTGATCTTTTTCTACTGACTTTGTATCTTGTGACCTGGACAGACTTAATTATTAGTTCTATCAACCTTTTCTGTTAAATCTTTGGGATTTCCTACATAAGTAAACATGTCTTCTGTAAATCAAGGGAGTTTTAAATCTTACTTTGTAAACAAGGTGCATTTTATTTGTATTTCATTTGCTTTATTGCACTGGATAGAACCTTTAGTTCAATGTTGAAATTACTGACGAGAGATGATATCCTCACTTTTTTCCAGTCCTGGGGAAAGTCATTTAATCTTTCACCATGAAGTGTGGTGTTAGCTGTAGGTGTTTAGGTTTTTTGTAGATGCCCATATCAGATTGAGTCTTCTCAATCTTCTTTCTTTGTTTCATTCTGCATAGTTTCTTTTGCTCCATCTTGAAGTTGGCTACTGTCTTCCTCCACAATGTTAATTTACTGTTCATCCCACTCTGTGTGCATTTCATACTCAGTGTTGCCTTTTTCAACCCTAGAAGTTTGGCTCAGGTCTTTGTTTACACCCTTCATTCTTCTCTTCATCTCTGTGCCCTCCCCTTCCTTCTATTGCACCTGGAATGTATGTATACAAGCTGTTTTAGCACCCTAATATGCCAATGTTGTCGTCTCTGAAATTTCTGCTTCTGCTTATATTAGTTACTTTACCTTCTAACTATGGATTATGTCTTCTTGCTGAGTTGCATGCCTGGTAATTTTTTACTGGATGTCAGTCATTGTGAATTTTATGTAGCTTCTTGTGGGTTTTTGATGTATCCCTTTAAGTAGTATCCAGCTTTGTTCTTGGATGCAGTCAAGGTCCCTGAAATCAGTTTGTTCATTTAGAAGTGTTTCAGCCTTGCTAGAGGGGGTCCTGAACATTCTTTATTCCAGGCTAACACGGCCCCACCACTGAGGCCAAATCCCAATGAGAACTCTACTCAATGTCAATATATTGGGAGGTCTTTCCACTCCGGTGAGTTGGAACACTTCCAGATGTGTGTGAACTCCCGCTGTTATTTGACTTACCTCTTCCTCGTCTTCCTCCTTCTGCTTCGGGTTACTTTTTCTGATGCATTTTGCTCAACAAAAGACTTGAGAAGACCTCTTTGCTGATATGCAGAGTTCATTCTGTCTCTCGGTCTTTCTCCTTCTCTCTGTAGCTCCTTCCTCTCCAGCATTTTTCTTGCCAATCATGCCGCCGGGGCGGTTGTAGGGCCTACTTTATTTGCTTCCCTTCTCTCGGGATTGCTGTCTTGCACTGAGAGCCATCCATTTTAAGGAACTGTTGTTTCATAGATTTTGTCTGTTTCTTGGTGGCTTAAGGTGGGAGGGTTAATCATGGATAAAAGCAAAAGTTTGTTTGTTTCTGGAAGAAAAATGTTAGGCCACTTTTCTCTCTGTATCTGGCCCCTGTTTCTTTGATCTCTGTCACATACCACTCTCCCAGTTTACTCCAGTACCCCAGCCATGTTTTCTCTTCCTCAATCTGCCACACTCATCCCTGCCTTTACCATCCTTTGGCCTTGACCTCTTCCCCATCTTTGTAAGCTTGCTCCTTCTGACCAGTCACCTACAATGCCACCTCTCAAAGAAGCCTTCCCTGACCACCCAAGCTCGACTATTCCCACAGGTATTCCCTATCTCATCGCCTTCTGAGTAGGATAGGGAGTAGCACCTGAGGACGTCCCAGGACTGCCAGTGAGTGGGTGATGCTGGAGCCCACATCGATGTAACACCTACTTATTTTTTAATGTTTCCTGTTGTGGTGATTGTTATGTTTTATTTGGTGGGGAGTAGGATGGGGAGGACAGACTTGATGTGATTCTATTTCCAACAACCAGCACCTGTAGCTCTCTTTTGGCTACTGAGTAACTCTTAGTCAAAACTTGGCTTCAAGAGTGTGTGCTGAACAGGAGTTAAACAAGAATCATTGAGGGGTTAAACTACCAGGATAAGAAAGCACAGGTAGAAAGTATGTGTTTGCTTTAGAGAAATATGTCATTCATTCCTAATGGAAAGATGATAGCACTTTCCTCACCTCCAAATTTGTTCTTTTGTAATCCAGACCCTAAACCATTCAAGGCTTTCCAAGGAGAGAACAGGTAGGAACCGAAACTCTAGGTGTTGTTTGAGAGGAAAGAATAAGAGAAAGCACAGGAGTGACCTGAGTCTTTAGGACTGAGAAGGAAGACAAGAGCGTGGACTTTCTGTGATGAGCGTAAAACTGTCCCTGTCTTGTTTAAAGCTCTGTGGAAGTGGCAGGACCTCAGGTGGGGGAGGGCTACATGGACATCTAAGGAGACTGGACCCCGAGGGTCACAGCTGCAAACAACAGCAAGGGTCCTTCAGCCTGGCTGACCAGAGGGAGGACATCCATCACCAGCAGAGCCACCTGCCACCACAAGGACATGCTGGACTGAGCAGGAGGCTGGCCATGCATAATTTGCTCAGCTGATTCCCTCCCAGACAGAAGGAGCCACCGAGGAACCACTGGGAGAAACAGCAGAACACGGGTCAACCTCAGGGCCCTTGTACAACCCTGGGAAGGCAGTGAATGCCCAAGGAAGCCATTCGCAGGAGACTCTTTTTGGCCCCAGTGAGGGTGAACTTGGGTTGGACTGAGTGGAACTTGGGAAGATAAAGACACATGACTTTTCTCGCACCCCATCTCAGGTAGTGGTCTAGGCACTGGGGACAAGTGCTGATCTTGCAACTGGGAGAGGCTAGGATGTCAAAGAAACAAGCAACTTTGGATGACTGAGCTCCCAGAACTCCTCAGCGTCTCTACCCCGGCCCTGCCCCAGCGTCACACGCACAGAGGCTACTAATTACAACTACTTTCCTACCACAACTTTTACCAGAACAGCTCTGAGTTAGACCTATATCGACTGCTTCTTGCTTCCCTCCTTCCCCACCTTTATATGAAACGCTAGTGGACTGTGGACAATCTCAATTTTCAAAAACCACGGCCACTCTTGTCTCTAGTTACAGTGAATCAGTTTCCGCATCTCTGTTGTCATGTTCTGGAATTTGGGGGAGACATTTATTTTGTTCTTGGAATCATTTTGGAATAGGGAATTCTCTTTTTTGTTTTTAAAATATTCATTATCAGTCTCACAACACACATCTCAGGAAGAGAAAAATATAGTAAAAACTCCACATTGGTCTGATTTGGTTCTGAGGACTTAACATTTGCCAGGCTCCACACAGATCTGTGGGGGAAATGTCAAAATGTAATTCTGGGCTCAGTAAAATTTGGCTTAAAAAAAATGGTATATAGGTACTTGGGTTTTTTGAGAACTTTCATTTATCGAAAAGACATGTACTTGTTTTTAAGAAAATAAGCTAAAGATGCCGGAAACCAAATGTTGCAAATGCTTTCCATTGTTCCCAGTGAGAAGAGAAGGTATGTAAATGTTTCACTAGGAATCTTAAACAAACACACACACACACACACACACACATACACACACACACCAAAAATCCTTGCAAAGTATATTTGTCAGAGGGGACAGGAAATTTATAATGGATTTATTTAACATTTGGGTGAATGTTTGCAGAATTGAAGTAGCTAGGGAAATAGCAGGGGTGAGCCCCTGATCAGAAGGCCGACAGGTACAGGGGGCTCTGGTTTCCAAGCTCCAGAGTAGAGCTCATGAAGTTCTCTGTGCTTGAAAAGCCGAGAACTTAATCCAAAACCAGACTGCCTGGGGTTGTGTCCTGACACTTCCCGACTGTGTGGCAATAAATTAACTTCAGTTTGCCCATCTGTAAAATTAAGTACACAGCAGAATGCCTTCTGTGGAGGGACTACTTGGTAAGTGTTTGACAAACAGCAACAGTGACAAAGTCAGGGTTGTTTAAGAGATTTCTGCATTCCAGAAGGGGTCAGGTCAGTGTCTGCTATGATCAATTTCTACTCAAGGGCTGTATGATCCAAATGTCCTCTAACATTTGTTAATGTCTATCGTAAGATGCTTTGCAAAAGCCCACAATCGTACGCATTTATGGTTTTGATGTTCTTTGAGCAAGTCTCTATGATTCATACATTACTTAAATTCTTCAATCCTAAAATTTTAAGTTTTCACGGTGTTCAGGTCACGTATCAGTTACTCTTGTCCGGGGACTTGGCAAGATGGGGCAGAGCTTCAGCTTTGAATCATTCTGTCTCACAGATGCCCACAAAACTATTTTTGCGCTGGCCATGGGTACAGAGGTAGAGAACAAAAACCCAGAGAGGGAAGGTGCTTTGCCCACAGCGTGACTGCTGGGCAGTGACTAGAGGCCCGACTGCGTCACTCTGCCTGTCCCAGAGCCCCACCATATCCTGTCACTTAACAGAGCTGGAGCAGACCGCGAGCCCAGGTGAACCCACGTGAGCCCAGGCGTAGGCATTAGGTGCTACGCCCATCTGGCTGTGACTTCTCGCCTCATGGGTACTCCCTTTTGTAATTTTGGACGTGCTATTTAACTTCTATGATCCTCACTTTATCAGTAAAATAAGGATAATAAACCCTACATTACAGGCTGTTGTGACAATTAAATAGACTGTAAAGTGTTCAGCCTGGTGCTCAGTTCTCAGTAACACACACAGGGTTTATTATTGTTACTATTTCACACAACGCAGAGCACCAGGCCATGATGGGGCCTCCTAGGGCGTTCTAACATAGCTGTCCTGTTGGAAAACTTGTTTAAAACTACATCTGCTTAGACCTAGACTGGGTGGGGGCACAGGCCGCCCTTGGTCTCCACTGTTCTGGGCTGCATGAAGAGGGACCCTGCCTATAAACTCCTGGCCTTCTGTCCCACCCCTTCCTCATCCCACAGCAGAGTTAATGGGTTCTTGGGTGGCAGCCATTGGTCCATATCGGCTGGCAGGGTGGGGCTAACCTAGTAAGGGCTTGTTTTCACAGAGGGTGAGGCCTCTTTCTGCTCCTTCCCCTGGATGAGGATTCAGCTGCACCCCTAGGTGACTAGGTGTCGACTCTGTAGACCCCCATGCTCCCTCGGGGAACAGGGCAGGCTGGCTTGCTGCTCGTGTAGCCAGGACTCGTGTTGAATCCCAATGAGAACAGGTCTGACCTCCATTTCTAAGGGTCCCAAATGTAGATGGGTAGGCATTAACCTTTTCAACCCCAGCAGACATTCTCTAAAGTTTCTAATTCAGGAGGTCTTAGGTAGGGCTCAAGCCCAACGTTTTAAAATAAGTACCATCGGACACTCTGGTGCATACCACCTCTCCTACAAACCTGTGGAAGCAGTGAAAGCTTTGTTACCAGAGGCATTCAAGAGGAGGGTGGGTGCTATTTGAGCCTCGGTCCCCCATTCCGATATGAATACCGCAGGCTTTCCTTAACACTGTTTCCCAATCTAGCATTTTATAATTTGATCATTCTAAAATCAATTTATTTGAAGTCTCCTGGGTGCCTTTTCTGTTTTGGGTATTGAAGGATTACCAAAAAAAAAAAAAAAAAAAGGCATGGAAATTATCTGATAAACAAGGCAGATCACCCATTATCTTCTCTGACTCCTGAGAACGACAGTCCAGGAATACACAGGTATTCGCTGTGAGAACAAGAGAGGAAAAGTGGCAATGGTGGGCAAGCAGGGGGATAGCCAAGTGGGGGAAGGGGCAATCTGAGCCCCCGGGGGACACTGAGGGGAAGCGAGACCCCTGATGCATGGCACAAGGGACCACTGAAGGCAGGTGAGATGGGGTGAAAGAGCACAGACCCTCGTCTGCTGCCCTCACCTTGCAGCCAGTCAGCTCTCTTCCCCACACAGTCTGGCTCATTCTCATAATCAGCGGGACCTTGGTGACTTCAGGTGTGGACATACCAGGCACAGTAACAAAACATGAAGCTGAAAACTAGTAAACAAACCTCAAAGCCCCCAATCCCTGGCCTCTGACCTGTTCCTGCAACTCAGGCACCTCCTGTTCTGTGAAGAGAAACCAACCTCCGAAGAGAAAAGGCATCCCACGCCGCTGTCCGAACACCTCCTGACAAAAATGCTGCTCACATTCTCATCACCCTGGGTGAAACCCCATCCCTCCCCCAGAGCTTCTGCTCAGCCCTCTGAAGTAGGAGCACCAGACATTTGAGAAGTTTCCCAACATGAAGGAGAGAGGCCAAAAGAAACCAACAAAAAGAAAGAAATCTGGAGTAAAAACGGGAAATGTAGGGGCAAAGCCCCATCAATAATAACACCTGATAAATTTGAGAACATCTCCCATAAAGAACAAAACGAGAGAGATATGGAGGAAAAGAAAGGAAAGATTAAAAACAGAATTAGAAGGTCAGTCTATGATCTGACTATAAGGATTTTGAGAAAGAGAAAATAGAAATATAGAAGGGAAAAAACTGTCACAGAAGTGACATACGGAAATGTACCAGAATAAAAGGAGAACTCTGCACAATGAAGGAAAAAGAGCCACACCAAAGGATATAAACTATAAAATTATAAAACGAGAGATAAAACTCTAGAAGCTCCCAGAGGTAAATAATACTTTACCTATGAAGTGAGTAAAATAAGAAAGCCATCAAATTTCTCATCAGCACTCCCTTCAAAATTCTGAGGAATCCCTTCAAAATTCTGAGGAATCCCTCAGAATTCTTCTGAGGAAGAGCAATCCCTTCAAAATTCTGAGGAAAATTATATTCATCAAAGAGTTCTTCAGCCAACCCCACTCTCTATTAGGTATACATATAGTATAATTTTCAGATATGGAAAATCTCAAAAGATTTCCCTTCCCTCATGTTTTCTTAGGAAAGTACTAGAGGAAATGACTCAGCAAAAGAAGAAAATAAACCAAGAAGAGGAAGACGGGGAACCCAAGAAACAGCAGATCCTACCTGCTAGAGAGACACAGGAAACCCAGCAGGACAAGCCTGCATCAGATCCAAACTAGAGACAACTAGTTTAGGTTAAAATAACAGGCCGGAAGACTGAGGTACAAAAATAGAACTGACAGGACATTTGCAATATATTTTAGCATTTTGCAAATTTATTGCTGAACACTTAATATTAAAGCATTTGGAAGAAATCAACTGTAGGTACAAAGAAAACGAAGCAAGTGAGAAATAACAACAAAGGTATCACTAACTCCAGGAGAAACAAAAAGTTGCATGAAAAAGGAAAATGATCAGGGTACATAATAATAATATAAATATTAATTAGTGATTAATAAAAGATTGTGCTATAACTGTATTAGAAGAACAGAGAAAGGGGAGGGGAGAGCGAGTGGTGTAAGGATGCTTGGACCTCAAGTATTACAATAGAACATCAATGAAAATGTCTAAAACAAACGACAGGATTAGTGTTACAACCAATGATTTATATTTAGATTATGATTATATATACATGCATATAGATTTATTATATGAAACTAGCTTAAATTATTTTAAAATATGTGAGAATTGTTAAATAACAGCTAAAGGAGCTGTAAGAGACTCAGCAGGTAAAGTAATGGACCCCTGCTCCTCCCTATGGGTTTTTTAGTAGGACTGGATTCCTTTTTAAACAATTTCCATGTAGTGTTTTGACTAAAACAACGAAAAATTTGTTTTAAGTATCAGGTTGAGATAGAAGTAATTTTTATTTGGGATGCTTTTCTGGAGTTTTGTGCACCCCACTGAGATTCTGGGTGCTGAATCTCTGGTTTATATGCTCAGGGTCCTTTGCTGTGATTCAGCCACACAACCTAACTGTCCTGGGCCTGAGCAACGTGAATGTCTCAGGGAGGTGCTGAGCCACATCCCAGACCTGACAGATAGCTGGGTGTGTGTGTGTGTGTGTGTTATGTTCCACACCAAGCTCTCCTGGGCAGGGGCCCAGGCTAACAGTGTTCAAAGCGTAGAGAGGAATTATTATCGGTGAGGGCCGTTTGAGAAGCTCAGAGGTCAAGTTACACATGAGAGGAGTGTTATTGTTCCAACAGTAGGACTTGAAATCTGCCAGAAGCAACATCTGCCTCATCTAATTATGGAAGCACAGTGTCTGGGTTTGCATCTCCCCTGGGCCCTGCACCTACCAGGTCTCTCAGCCTCCATTAAACTGCACAGATTGGCACCAAAGAAACAGAATAGGCCCTTGTGCCTGGAAGACAATCCTCACCGTCACTAGCCCCTGCTAGTCCCCTTCATCAGGTTAAGCTAATAGAAGAGGCTACTTAGTCTCCTCGATGAAATGCTTTTTCAGTCAGTCAACAATATTAGTGACGTCCACTCCCCACCAGGCAATGCAGGGAGAGAAAGGTGAATCCAAAAGAGAGAGGCTCAGCCCCTCAAGAGATTACAGTCAATGTGAACTCGGAGGGAAGCAGTAAGAAAGGGCACGTCCCAGTGCTGCCCTATCAGACCGAAGGCCCGGGAAACGCTATTATGGGAATTCAACAGAGCGAGTGAAAAGCTTTTGTTGGGAGCACCAGGCCAGGCTCAAGTGGTGTTTAGCCTCTCCTTTCTATTTTCAGAAAGGCTGTTAAATCATATTTCTTTTCCGGAGTTTGTAACTGCTCGAGTTGGGCCTTTCTCAAAGGTTAAGTGATGTGGATTGAAAGAGGTAAGACAGAATAAATGGTACCAGGCAGGGAGGATGGTGGGAGAGCAGAAGGGGCATCCGGGAAAGCATGGATAGTTGAAGGCTGCTAGAGAAGAGATGCGTTAGGATTGGAGACGGGGCCCAAATTCGGGGGCCTTGAATGCCAGACTGAGGAAACGGGCTTCATCGGGTGGACACAGGATCCACTGCATCACCAGGTGGCAAGTGTTTCAGAACACAGTGATAAGCACTTCACATACAGCATGTCTTTCAGTGGCTGCGATAACGCCATCGAGCATGCACTATTGGGCCCATTTTACAGATGCAGAAACTGGGACTCAGAGAACTGCAGGAACTTGTTCAAGGTACACAGCTACAAAGTGGCAGAGGTAGGAAATCGACAGCTTTCTGAATTCCAGGTCGGAGCATTTTCCACCATGCTCTGTGCCCTCCCACTGAGGGGCGTGGCGCAAGCCCACCAAAGCACTGCCAGAAGAAGGTGGTGTGGCGGGCGGGCCTGAAATGGCAGGAGCGTGCGGGGGCGGGCAGAATGTGAGTGTGGCCCCAGCTGACCCGTCCCCCTTATCTCTTGTGGCTTCCCCGGCACTCTTGTTGAGGCACTGTCGGTTTTTTCACACGCCTAGCTCTCTCTCTGTCTTGTTTTTGGTTTTTTGCACCGGCTGTTTGCCTGGCCTGGGGTGGCGTTTCCCCTCCCACCTGGCTACCTAGCCATCCCCTAACCCTCAGGGCGGACACCACCTTCTCAAGGCTTCCCTGGGCCTCCTCTACTGTGCTGGGGCTGCTCCCTGATCCTTTCATCCTCGGGATCCCCCCCTCCATGGGCCTCACTGTCTGCTGTCCCTTCCATCTGCCCCTCCAGCAGTGTGAGCTCCTTGCAGGCAGGAACTTTGCCTGCCTTACTACCTCTGGGGGTCTGATGCACTGTGGACACTCAATAAATACTGGTTTCATTTGAGCAAAACGAGTTGATCAGAATTACTACGGATGTAGGAGATTATAGACTTGAGTCACCTGCAGTGGTCCAGAGGAGGAAGGAACAGGGCCTGAATTGGGGGGCATCAGTGGGAGAAAGGGAGAAAGGGGCTGAATGAGACTGAGACTTGGAGGGAGACAGGCAGCAGCAGCAGGGAGAGGGGAAAAGCCAGGTTCAGAAAGGGTTCCAGCAGAGACATCTCTGGGGAAGGGCTAAGACCTGCTTCCCAGAGATCTGTCTCATCTACTCCCCTGCTTCCTGCTCCTCTCAGCGCCAGGGGCCTCCCCCTACCGGCCACCCTGTCTAAAGCAGCCTGCGTTGCCACCCCCTCCCTCCTCCTGGCTTTGTTCTGCTTCAGAGCATTTATTACTGCGTGATTTCCTAGATGTGTCTCTGATCTGTGTCCTTCAGGACGAGCTGCCCACGGACTGGGAGCGCCTTGATGCAACTGCTTCTGTCGAGTTGGGATCTGCCCAGAAGGCCAAGGCCGAAATGGCAACAGCAGGGGGGATTCCAGTACCCTGTGCTCAAACCCAGCTCTGCTGTCTGCTGTCTGGGTGAACCTGAAACACATTCGTTAATCTCACGCTGTGGCTCAGTTCTCACCTGTGAGATGGGGAGGATATCGACGGTGCCTGATTCCTAGGGTCACTGCACAGACTCCACGAGTAACACGTGGACCGAGCTGAGAGCGGAGGGGCCCACGACAAATGTCAGCTCTTGGCTCTCCGGGCCCAGGTGTGAAGGTGCAGACCTTGCTCTCGGCCTGACCTTTGCCCAACGGCCTCTGCCTTCAAGGCTTTGCCCCACGGCAACTCCAGACTGGTGGTCGGGGCCAAGAGAGTCGCAGGGCAGGAGCCTCTTGGCCAAGCCATCTCCAGAGCCACTCACCTTTCCCCACGCGGGCTTGGGGATTCTCTGCCTTGCAACACCCACTCCAGGCCACGCACCCAGAGGGCAGCTCAATTATTCGCTTTCCCCTGGGCTGTCTTGAAGACGGGACAGCAAAGTTCAGGCAAGCTTCAAAGACTTTCTTTAAGATTCCAGACGGCATGGCTTCAAGAACTGTTAACGCATCTCTGTATCCCTCCAACCTTCCTTGCCTGCAGAGTGAGACGCCAGCTGAGCTGAGGGGCCCAGGTGCCCCAGGCCAGGGACATGCATCACCACATGGCTGTAGCCGCTGGAGCTGTCAAACCAGAAGCTCGAGCAGACAGGAGCCTTGGGGCGACTTCAGTCCAAGCCCCTCTTCTCAGTGATGAGGAGCTCGGGGTCAGGAGAGGTCACTCGCCCAAGGTCACACTACTCTGAGCAGTCCGTGGTCTCAGTCTTGCCCATACACTTATTTCTCAGCAGGTGGCATGGGGGTCTGTTTGTGTGCATGGGGGTGAGGAAGCGTTAGAAAATTCATGGGTTGCGGTATTCACCATTCTAAGGTCACGGAAGGTTTGTGCATTCCTTCCACACTTAGGGAGCATCTCAGTGTCACTGACACCATGTTCAGACCCAGGATAGTTCAAAGATGAGGTCTCTGACCTCGGTGCCTGGAAACGACCAGCAGGGGAAGGACCACTGGACTCTGAAACGGGACGAAGAGAGTGTCTGAGAGGGGACTGTCTGGGGAAGACTGACGTGAGAACGACCAACCCTGAAGGTGCACGGCAAAGAGGTGACGCATGTAGACTGTCCAGCACACATCCTACACCCGCAGGACAACGACACAGAGCTAATACCGAGGGACTGACTCCTAAATGCCAGGCTGAATCATCCTGAGAAGGTAAATTCTCACAACTCTGTGAGTTGTGCACATTTTATCTTCATTTTACTCACAAAGATACTGAAGCACAGAGAGGGTGAGCAACCTGCCCCAAGACACATAGCCAGTAAGTATAAGAGCTGAGATCCTAACCTGCGTGTTGGTCCCAGGGTCCTCGCTCTGAATCACTCTTCTAGGAGTTCACACACTTGACCAGGCATCAGGTGCACCTGGAGGCCTGGTTAAAACACAGATCGCTGAGCTGCAACCCCAGAATTTGAGATTCAGAAGGCATTGGTCTGGGCAGGGACCACAATTCGAGAGGCAGGCTATGAATTACAGCTGAGTCCGGAAGCTAACAGGACTCGAACTGCCCCATCTGAAAAGCCTGAATTATCTAAAAGAGAAGATTCGCGTCTCTGAATGTCATTTGAAGGAGCACGGACATCAGCCTGTGAGCGGCTCTGAAGTGAGCGTGCAGAGGTGACAGTCTCCAATTTTCTCGTTTCCTGTTTCCCTTCAAAGGAAACCCATCCGGGAGCTGCTCCCAGCCCCGCTGAGTGTGTTCTCTGGCTACAGAAAGCATCTGGGTCACACCCAAAATGAGATTCTTCATTTCAAAGAGGAGAGGTGCGATTTCGAAGTCACTGAAGCATAAAAATGTTGGGCTGTTTGGGGCTTGAAATCACTTTAACACAGACCAACGAGTTTCTCCTTACAGTCTTACAAAAATCAAGCTCTCTCTCCTTCCAGGGCTTGAAGCCGAGAGAGCTGTAGATCAAAAGCTCTCAGAAAGTAAGTGCTTTCAGGCGCCCGGGGATTGGGAAGAGGACTGCGCCCCGTCTGGCTTCCTATCCAGGACTCTAAGCTCTGGGGACACCCCCCTTCCCTCTCCGTCAACAAGTCAGGACTTTGGTTCTACTGCACAGAGGTCACGGGCTTCCACGCCAGGAAGCTTAGGCCCCACTGCTTCCTTGCTGCAGTCGCTGGGTGATTACTAAACCTCTCTGAGCCCGAGTTTATAATCTGTAAAACAGAAAGTAGTAATACGTATTTCCAATCCGTGATTAAATCCGTGGTTTAAATGAGATGTTGGCTGACATCAACTTAGCACCAGCTGCACACATGGTTCCAAGGCCCTGGCATGTGTGTCCTTCTCCAAATCTTACAAAGGCCCCGTGAAACAGATGCCATTGTAACCTCATTGAAGAGGTGAGGAAACAGGCTAAGAGAGGTGTAGTAACCTACTCAAAATCCCTCAGTGCTTGGGTGGTGGTGCTGGGACCACAACACGTACGCCCACTGCACCGCCCTGCCCACCCCTCACCGCACGGCTCCACACGGCACTGCCCTCCCTACACCGCCCTGCACCACCCCACACGGCAGCTGGAGCTGTTCCGTGACCTTCTCTCTGGAGCTCATTCTATTACAGAATCACATTTTTCACCCCTTTCTTAATCTCATGGGGAATTTTTCTGCCATGAGATCCTTTCTTTGTATTTTGTAGATCAGCGATAACTACTGTGATGAAATCATGATCATTTCATAATGCCAGGTGTGCATGGTATAACGTTGTAAGAATGAGCTATGTACTTATGCAAACGTGCAGCATTTATCCAGGCTGATCACAAACCGACCTCAGAATAACCGCAATTTGTTTGCCAAAAGAGACATAATGGGTTGCTTTCTCTTTATGCAACAAAACACAACTGGCAATGAGCGACAATAACAAAGTCACATCTACCTGAGGTAGAATTCATAACACTGTTCTAAGTGATTGTTCTGAATATGAAATTAAAATGACAACTTATTTAGAAAACAATCACATTGAGAAAGTGGCATATTACAATCTCAGGAATGTTGGCAAATCTCTGTTCGAAGGAAAAAATGTATAAATAATAATAAAAAAGCAGAAATTTATAAAACTGGAAAGCAGGAAAATCAGTAACAGAGTTTAGTCTTTCAAATAACAAAATTAGAGGCAACGAGTTGGAAGTTTTGTTTTAAAAAAGACAGCAAAGTCCAATAAATCAAATTAGATCAAGTGAGAAGATATATAGACATAGAGGACATTAAAACTTAGAGTTGTATACATAACTGCAGACGTATTTAAAAGTGTCAATGAGATATATAACTTTATTGAAAAGGCAGAAATGAACAAAATTGACCCAAGAAAAAATAGATTAGATTGTTAAAGAAGAAACTGATAAAGCTTCTTCAAAGAATTTCTTCCCGACAAGACTGGGTCGAGACTGTTTTACTAGTAAGTTCTTTTGATACCAACTAATGTTACAGAATCTGCTCTAGAAAGAGTGAAAGGTGAAAAGAGATAAAAAAAAAATATGGGTTCAACATTAAAAGCTCCAGACAGATTTCATCTATTGACGTAAGTATACAAACACTAAACAAGATATGAGTGAATCAAATTTAACAACATGTAAAAATATTCCACAACAACCAAGGAAGACGTATCCCAGGAATGTATGTAGGGATGGTTTAAAATAAGACATTCTAATGTTATAACACATCTGATAATCGACTGGTAACACAAAAGCATCAATAGCTTAATAGAAATCAGGGCATATTTTGCGCATTGCTGATCATCTACAAAAACCAAGATGGGACAGATAATTCCTAACGAGGATAAATAATATCCATTTCAAATTAATAAAAATTAATATAGCCAGTAGTGAAACACAACAGGTGTTCCCAATAAATCAGGAAAAACAAAAATGCCTCCTCCAGTCAACACCGTGGCCAACGCAAGAAGACATGGAGGTCAGTAAAGACTAAGAAGCGTCACTGTTAGAAAAGAAGGGGCCAAACTGGCATTCGCTGCAGATGCTATCAATAAACGTCCATCTGAGTTGTCTAGGTAAGCAAACAAAGAAACAGAACTATGAGCAAGCAGCAGAGACTTCCAGATTACCACACACAGTCAGGAGCTTTCCCATACTTTAACAACTAGTTAGAAACCATAATGGGAAAACCTCCGGTAGCAGCAACCTGCTACAAAATACCTAAGCAATTAATAAGAAAATTACCGTTTCTAGTTCTTAGGAATGCAACAGCAACAAAAACAACTGAGTGGTAGAAAGAAAACCTAAATGCAGAGGGAGGCACGCTTCTCAGCGGAAGTAATAAATTAGGGAAAACAGTCTCGACTGAGTCCAAATTCACGAATCGGTTTAACACAATTCCAATCAAAAGTTCGATTCCAGTGACATTTTTGTTTGTGCTGGGAAAGGAGGAAAGGTTCAGAGTTCCCACGGAGGAACACACGAGTGAATGTTTCTGACACAGTTTTGAAAACGAAGACTGGTGACGGCAGTATGAAATATACACTCAAGTGACAATAATGAAAAAAGCAGGGGTGGGCCCTCACCACAGAAATTCAAGAGGAACAAAGTGGACAGTCCAGAAGCAGAAGCTCATGTGTATCACAAATGGAACGTGTGGGTAAGGCAACCCCAAAAATCAATAGGGGAAAGGTGGTCTGAATTAGTGAGTAGTTGAGGAAGAGTGGGAAGAGAGATGGGGAAATGCTACATTTAAATGCTTTACGCCATGTTCTGGAATAACTCAAAAGATTTTAAGAATTAAATGTAAAAACTGTTCCCATAAAACAACCTACAAATAAATACAGATGAATACTCATTGTATTTCTGAGAGGGGAAGAAATTTCTAAGCTAAAAACAAGTGGAAGAGGGGCGCCTGGGTGTCTCAGTTGGTTAAGCATCCGACTCTTGATTTTGGCTCAGGCCATGATCTCACGGTTCATGAGATCGAGCCCTGCACCAGGCTCCACAGTGTGGAAACTGCTTGGGATTCTCTCTCTCCCTTTCTCTCTGCCCCTCCCCTGCGTGTGTGTGCTCGCTCTCTCTCTGTCTCTCTCTCTCTCTCAAAATAAATAAACAAACTTAAAGAAAAAGTAGAAGAAATCTCAGAGGAGAAGAAAGCCTTTGATACATAAAAATATTTTATAATCCACACATTGAAAATAAAAAGGAAATTAAATGTAAAAAGGAAATGACATAAAGGATATTGTTAATATTCCTAATAGCAAAAGGGATCGTAAAAGTTACTAACAGAATCCTTAACATCCCAGTAGCCGCGTAAGGAAGATGCGTGACTATATAGACCATTTACAGAAGAAACATTTGAAAACCAGCTTATTGTGGTAGGCTCAGCAAGGACCTCCTAAAAGGTATCCACAGTCTAATCCCAGAAACTGGAAGTAAGTTATGTGGCAAAAAAATAATTTTGTAGTTAAGGATCTCCAGATGGGAAGATTATCCTGGAACACTTGGGTGGGCCCTAAGTGCAATCCTTATAAGAGGGAGACACAGGGAAATTTGACCCTGGAAGACCCAGGAAGAAATGTGACCACAGAGAGCTTGGAGTGCAGACAGCCACACAGCTGGAAGAGGCAGGGGACAGAGTCTCCTCTAGGGCCCCTGGAAGAACACAGACCTTCTGACACCTTGATTTTGGCCCCATGAAACTGGTTTGGAATTTCGGCCTCCGGGAATATGAGAGAGCACATCTTAGCCTCTGTTGTGGTGATTTCTTATAGTACCAACAGGAAACTCAGGCACTTATGAAATATCTAATCTCACTAATAAACACAAAATCATACTATAATGTGATGCTATATTATTTCTCCTATAAAATACCAGAGTTATTTAAATGTCTTGTGGATGACAAAGGTATAGGGACAGGTATGCTCTTGAACACTGCTGGTGGGAAAGAAAATGGAGCCAGCCCCTCAGGGGAAAGATTTGATAATATGCATGAAAGCCTTAAATAAATTTATATTCTTTGACCTACTGTTTCCATTTCTGGGGCACTAACCCACATAAATAATTAGAGAGCTGAATAATGATTTATGCAGAGGACTGTTCATCTCAAGTTTTCAAACTGCAGTGTTTCTTTAATAAACACCAGAACAATCCAGATGTCCAGAAAATAAAAGAACAATAAAACAGATGATCATAACTCATAAAACAAAATACTGTACAATTATTAATATTATCATGCCAAATAATTCCCATGACTTCTTCTCCACATAATGTTGCAAAATAATCAGCATATAAAAAGATATACACATGTAATGAACTAAATGCGTGTGTGGGGGCAAGATTATATGATTAAAACTAATGGAAAGAAAAATTAAAAATTAGAATGTTTATCCAGAAATGGTAAAGTATAGAAGCTTTAATGTTTTCATTTTCCAACTTCTTTCACATTATATATAATGGGTATGGATGCATCACGGTCATAAAAATCAAGCACATAAGTTAACAGAAAAGACTTAAAAGATTTATGTGGGGGCGGGGGGTTGGGGGAAATAGGTGACGGGGGTTAAGGAGCGCACCTGTCGTGGTGTTGTACAGAGGTGTTGAATCACTATGTTGCACACCCGAAACTAATATTACGGTGTAGGCTAACTGGAATTTAAATACAAACTTTTTTACAAGGGAAAAAAGATTTATGAAAGAGCTGTCTGTTTCAATATTATTCACAGTGAAAATTCAAAAGGCAAATGAGTTCAATACCCGACAATGGCTTCCTAGACCCCTTTGTGATGGAACCCGATGATGCTAATGAAACGTTTATTTACAGTTTACGAATGTGCTTGTAAAGAATCTTTAGTGATGCAGAGAAAGGAACCTGATATGGTGGTAAGTGATTCTTTAAAAGCAGGACACAAAGCTAGGCACAGTAATCTCGACCGTGTAACAGATACATAGAAACATAGAAGGAAACGGACCAAAATAAAAAGTACCATCCTCCCCTAACATGGCCAAATTTCAAGTGGCTTTACTTCCTTCTTGCTGTTTTTCAAATTTTCTGAGCTGAGCCCACAATATTTCTACAAAAGAACACAACGGATGTCAGTCGTGGGAGAAGTGTGTCCCCAGTAGAACAATGATGAGCCCTGAACTGGCACAGGTCTTCCCTGGCCTGGTAGCTCACCCACCACGGATGTTCCCCAGGTGGTCGAAACCTAGCATTTACGGCCCCAAGTTGTTCCCCTGTCTTCTCCCACTTCTGCCTACAATTTTCATGGAAGTGCCTTTCTTCTTCCTCACTGCAGGAGAAATAGCTAATTAATATGTTTGCAAAATATCCTTTGGAAGCATAAAATGTCACATAAATGTTCAACTCCCACATGTTTTACAATGTGTGTTTGATTAAATTCGCAGCACAAGTGTTAATTCCCACATTCACTTCCCCATCTGGCCTTCTGGCGACTGTGCTAAAAGTCCTCCCACTACTCCCTCCAACCTCTGCATTTCAAAGCAATTGTTTGCATGTAAATGCAGTCCTTCTCCTCTTACTTTTTTTTTTCTTTTCACAAGCTGAGTTGTCCCTGTCTTTGAAGGTAACTGAGAAACAGGATGAACATAGAGAAAATGAGATTCTGACACTCAGTGAAATAACTGTGCGTCTCAGGTAGCCAGAATACCACCAATCCCCACTGAGATGAATGAAAAGTTCTGATCTGACATTCCTTCCTGTACCAGAAGCCCAATATCCGTCTTCCTGGAGCATGGGTTTGAAAATAAGGCATTCACCGAGTTAACAGCCTGTGGCCAGGTCCAAGATGCTGGAAAAATCCAATCTGATGGGAAAAGACAGTCCCTGGGCACCAATGGCACACCTGCTCAGCTGGCTCGGGGCCAGAAGGCGGGCCTGCGCACCTGTTGCTGAGGGAGCACCTGCCTGGGAATCCAGGTACCCGGGGCCTCAAGTCAGCTCCACCTTCAAGTTGCTCTGTGATTTGGACGGTTCCTTTCAGTGACCTTGTCATCTTTGAAGCTGCATCTGTGAAGCTGCTTCTCCTCCGGGGCTCCCTACCTCAGCATCTGGTGCCCCGCTTTACCCGGCTGACCTGCCACACACCAGGAGATATCCTGACTCCTCCCACCTCTAACAAGGCACGCCGCCATTCCCCATCGAGCGTGTCCACTTGTCCCCCGCCACTACTCGAAACCAAGCTCCTGTCTCCCCACCGGACCAGCGCAGTCTCTCCGGGTTTGGCTGGGATCCAATATGCTCTCCACGTGGCAGCCCAAGTCTTTCTTTTAAGTGTACATCTTGTCCTACTGCCACTGGTGGATGATGGCTCAGTGCTCCCGAATGAAGAGAAGCCTCCACAGGTGCCCACGCTCCTCATCAAGGTGTGTGAAAAGTGGCCCACGAGGCAGGATCCAGACCACAAATGGGAGGGTTTTTTTCAAGGTCAACTGGTTTCCAATATTTAAAAATCAAGAAGTAGGGGTACCTGGGTGGCTCAGTCCATTAAGCATCCAACTCTTGCTTTCTGCTCAGGTTAGGATACGACAGTTCGTGAGATTGAGCCCCACGTCTGGCTCTGCACTGGCAGTGCAAAAACTGCTTGGGATTCTCTCTCTCTCCCTCTCTCTGTGCCCCTCCCCTGCTCTCTCCCTCTCTCTCAAAATAAATAAGTAAAACTTTTTTTACAAAAATCAAGAAATTTGACATGAAGATCTGGATTCTAACTTCTCTTGAAAATCAGAAAACTGATCGCCTGCAGCCCAGTATCTGTCACGGAAACAGTAGCAGCTGCTCTCACTGAACAAGGCATGTCCCCCCAGCCATCACAGGGCCACTGAAGCCCCTCATCTTGCCTGCCCTTCACTGTACTCACAGTGTGTGGCCCCCGCTTGCCTTTCCATGCCCCCACCCCTCTCCCTCTCAGTGCCCTAGTGCCCCTGGGGTTTTGCCTCTAGACAAATGACAGGGCCTTCACTCATACTGTGTCCTCTGCCTGAAACACTCTCCTCTGTCTGCCCCCACCCTCCTGGCCTGGGTAAATCCTACCAACCCTCAAGGCATGAGTTTAAATGTCACTTCTCACAGGACAACCAACCATTCCTGGCACCCGCTCTAGGATAGTGTCCTACCTTTCCCCCATCGTGCTGGTCATCTTCGGTTACCTGTCTTTCCTGTGAACTCCCCAAGGGCAAGGACTAGTCTGACCTCTGTACACGGCTACCAGGAACCAGTCCAACACGTGGCACAGAACAGCTGTCTAAAACACTTTCTGGATGAGTGAATAAACTTGCAAACCTCTGGATTTTGTGCACGCACACGTCTGCAAGACAGGATCTACTGGAGGGAAAAGAAGCCGAAGCCAACAGAAATAAAGCATGGGACGGGGACGTGTGCAGGGTGTCTGTTCTGGGGACGTTCTGCACAGTGTCACTGTTTGTCAGAGGAGCTCCCCAGAGGAAGGCGTGCTGGAGTGGAGCTCGAGGACCTGCAAGCATGCCTGCCACCAAGGGGGCCCCTGGCTCGTGGAGGCGGGTGACCTTCCCAGGGTCACACAGTCCATGCGGACCGTGGTCATCATAAAGGTGCAGAATATACCCAGCTTGTGGACGTGCCCAAAGCTGCAGCTCCAGCATCCAGCTCAGTGTTCCAGAGTGTGCTGGACGGGTAAAGGAGTGAGCAAATGACAGGAGAAGACAGAGGTTCACGAAAGACCAAAGGGCCTGCTATGGATGGAATGTTGGTGTCCCCCCAAAAATCACATGTTGAAACTTCACCTCGAGGCAATGATGTTAGGAATGGAGCCTCTGGGAGGTGATCAGGTCATGAGGGTGGAGCCCTGTATGAGAAAGAGGATCTGTCTCCCCATTTGAGGACACAGAGAGAAGGCGGCCGTCCACAAGGCAGGAAGTGGGCCCTCACCAGAACCTGCTCGCGCTGACATCCAGATCCCAGGCTTCCTGCCTCCAGAACTTCAAGGACTAAGTTCTCTCGTTCTTTTTTTATTTTTAATATAATTTATTGTCAAATTGGCTTACATACAACACCCAGTGCTCATCCCAACAAGTGCCCTCCTCAATGCCCATCACCCATTTTCCCCTCTGCCCTGCTCCCCCCCAACCCTCAGTTTGTTCTCTGTATTTAAGAGTCTCTTGTGGTTTGCCTCCCTCCCTCTCTGTTTATAGCTATTTTTCCCCCTTCCCTTCTCCCATGGTCTTCTGGTAAGTTTCTCAAGTTCCACATATGAGTGAAGACATATGATATCTGTCTTTCTCTGACTGACTTATTTCACTTAGCATAATACCTTCCAGTACCATCCATGTTGCTGCAAATGGCATGATTTCATTCTTTCTCATTGCCAAGTAGTATTCCATTGTATACATATAAACTACATCTTTATCCATTCGTCAGTTGATGGATACTTAGGCTCTTTCCATAATTTGGCTATTGTTGAAAGCACTGCTATAAACACTGGGGTCCAAGTGCCCCTATGCATCAGCACTCCTGTATCCCTTGGGTAAATACCTAGTGGTGCTATTGCTGGGTCATTAGGGTAGATCTATTTTTAATTTTTTGAGGAACCTCCACACTGTTTTCCAGAGCGGCTGCACCAGTTTGCATTCCCAACAGTGCAAGAGGGTTCCCGTTTCTCCACATCCTCGCCAGCATCTATAGTTTCCTGATTTTTTCATTTTAGCCACTCTGACCGGTGTGAGGTGGTATCTCAGGGTGGCTTTGATTTGCATTTACCTGATGATGAGTGACGTTGAGCATTTTCTCATGTGTCTGTTGGCCATCTGGATGTCTTCTTTAGAGAAGTGTCTATTCATGTTTTCTGCCCATTTCTTCACTGGATTGTTTTTCGGGTATGGAGTTTGGTAAGTTCTTTATAGATTTTGAATACTAGTCCTTTATCTGATATGTCATTTGCAAATATCTTCTCCCATTCCATTGGTTGCCTTTTAGTTTTACTGATTGCTTCCTTTGCAGTGCAGAAGCTTTTTATCTTGATGAGGTCCCAAAAGCTCATTTTTGCTTTTAATTTCCTTGCCTTTGGAGATGTGATGAGTAAGAAATTGCTGTCGCTGAGGTCAAAGAGGTTGTTGCCTGCTTTCTCCTCTAGGTTTTTGATGGTTTTCTGTCTCACATTTAGGTCTTTCATACATTTTGAGTTTATTTTTGTGTACAGTTTAAGAAAGTGGTCTAGTTAACAGTGCTGGAAGTCCAAGCATCAGCAATCAGACAACAAAATGAAATAAAAAGCATCAAAACTGGCAAAGAAGAAATCAAACTTTCACTTTTCACAGACAACATGATACTCTACTTGGAAAACCTGAAAGATTCCACCAAAAGACTCCTAGAACTGATACATGAATTCAGCAAAGTCGCAGGGTACAAAATCAATACACAGAAATCAGCTGCATTTTTATACACCAATAATGAAGCAACAGAAAGACAAATAAAGAAACTGATCCCATTTACAGTTGCACCAAGAACCATAGAATACCTACGAATAAACCTAACCAAAGATGTAAAAGATCTGTACACTGAAAACTGTAGAAAGCTTATGAAGGAAATTGAAGAAGACACAAAGAAATGGAAAAACATTCCATGCTCATGGATTGGAAGAATAAATATTGTTAAAATGTCAATACCACCCAAAGCAATCTACACATTCAACGCAAACCCAATCAAAATTGCACCGCCATTCTTCTCAAAGCTAGAACAAACAATCCTAAAATTTTTATGGAACCACAAAAGACCCCAAATAACCAAAGTACTATTGAAGAAAAAAACCAAAGCGGGAGGCATCACAATCCCAGACTTTAGCCTGTACTATAGAGCTGTAATCATCATGACAGCATGGTATTGGCAGAAAAACAGACACGTAGACCAATGGAATGGAATAGAGAACCCAGAATTGGACCCACAAACGCACAGCCCACTAATTTTTGACAAAGCAGGAAAGAGCATCCAATGGAAAAAAGACAGTCTCTTTAGCAAATGGCGCTGGGAGAACTGGACAGCGACATGCAGAAGAGTTCTCTTGCTCTCAAGCCGCCCAACCTCTGGTATTTGACAGCAACCTGAGCTGAGACGGGACCCCAGCCTGGTGGCAGAAAGGACCAGACACTGATTTACAAGAGAGGAGTCCAATAAGGAATTGGAATTCCCCCTGAAAGAGAAAAACTTAACCTCTACTGAAGCAGATGCTTATTTACTTTTTCACTCTGGGAGGACAACAGGTCTCTCTGTTGACTTTAAAATATGTTTTTATGGGGCACCTGGGTGGCTCAGTCGGTTGAGTGTCTGACTTTGGCTCAGGTCATGATCTCACGGCTCACGAGTTCAAGCCCTGTGTCGGGCTCTGTGCTGACAGCTCAGAGCCTGGAGCCTGCTGCCTGTGTCTCCCTCTCTCTCTGCTGCCTGTGTCTCCCTCTCTCTCTGCCCCTCCCTCACTCATGTTCTGTCTCTCTCTGTCTCAAAAATAAATAAACATTAAAAAATAAATACATTTTTACATGTAAGAACAGAGGCTGTGATTGTTATAATATTTTTATTTTTGCCACATACATAACATTGACTTTCAGAATTTTAAAATATTTTGAAAACAAAAAGCGAAAGAGCCTCTCTAATGTGGGATCTCACTTTGGTAAGGAGATTGTTTCCCACCTGCTTGCACTAATTCTAGAAATCACCATGCGTGTGGCAACCACAAATATTAAGTGTGCGTTATTTCTGTTTTTGCAAAAGAGAAAAAAATCGTGGCCATAATAACCCCAAAGTGTTGATAATAAAAGATCAGAAGTAGATGCTTCGGAAGTGACCTCCATCAGGTGAAGTATAAAAAGTCACGTACGATGCTATGGAAATGTAGACGTCAAAATGCTGCAAATGGTCAACCTTATGTATATTTTACCACAATAAAAAGTGTTAGCAAACATTCAAAAACATTTTTTTAATGTTGTTATTTATTTTTGAGAAGAGAGACAGAGCACGAGCAGGGGACAGGCAGAGAGAGAGGAAGACACAGAATCCGAAGCAGGCTCCAGGCTCTGAACTGTCGGCACAGAGCCTGACGCAGGGCTCGGACTCGTGAACTGCGAGCTCATGACCTGAGCTGAAGTCAGATGCTTAACCAACTGAGCTACACAGGTGCCCCCAAAAACATTTTTAAGGGATAAATGCCATCCAGCTCCCATAATCTTATCATAATCCTCAGCTTATAAAACCTTCCCTGAATGAGGCAGGGGCTGGCCCTCGGCTTCTTAAGGGTAAGGCATAAAGGGGCTGGTATTCTCCCAGGCTAAGCTCTTACTGTCTTATTGTGATTTAAAAAAAGAAACATATATTTGGTCTCCTGCCCACTTCTAGCACAGAGCTCCCAAAACCCTTAGGATTTCCTAAGAGATGAGAGTAATAAAGGTGTCTCAATAATCATAACAAACCTCTTTAAGCCACACCCGCATTTATGTTAACGAAGTGACTTTGGAAGGCACCTGAGGAAGGGGGCTGGGTAACCATGGAGAAAACCAAGTGACCCGGAACTTCCAGGGAGGGGACAGGACAGAGACTGAGTTCAGTCGCCAATGGCCAATGATATAATCAATCATTCCTTTGTAAGGAAGCCTCCACAAACCCCCCAAAGGATGGGGTTCCAAGAGCTTCAGGTGGGCGAACACAGATTCTGGGAGAGTGACGTCCCAGAGTGGGGAGGGAAACTCCACGCCCCTCCCTCTGCCTTCCCCTGCGTGTCTCCTTTCTCTGGCTGTTCTGAGTTCTACCCTTTTGTGAGAAACCCGTCATCTCGTGGGTCGATGGGTCCCTGTGTTCTGTGAGCTGTTCTAGCAAATTAACCCAACTCAAGGAGAAGGTCGTAGGAACCACTGATTCATGGCCAGTCGGTCGGAAGCACAGGGGACAACCTAGAGTTGCAACTGGCTTCTGAAGTGGGGACAGCCTCGTGGGACTGAGCCCTTACCCTGTGGGGTCTGACACTGCGTCCAGGTAGATGGTGTCAGAATTGCGTGGATTCACAGGACACCCGGCTGGTGTCAGAGAACTGCTTGATGCACGGAAAGAACGCGCACGTGAGAATCAGTGTCGGGATCTTGCTCCCGCTCCCAGAGGACCCAGCGTGTCCCTTCTTAGCTGTGTGAGACACGCCCCATACGTGGGTCTGGAAGCAGACAGACCCAGGTTCCGGTTTCAGCCACGAGTCAGGTCTGACCTCACCTCTCTCTGCTTCCACGTCCACAGCTGCAGAGGGGAGCCGCCCACAGAGCAGCCGTGAGGCTCGGGACGGCACAAACAACGAGCGCGCGAGACGTGCGCATTATCATGAGCACTCCTATCGCTGGAGCAGGGGCGCCGCTCACGGGGCTGGTCAGCTGTGCTCCGCTCAAGCGCCAGACGTGGCAGGCGGCAGGCACCACCCCCATCACCCCGAGATTCACCTCCTCCCGACCCACCCCCCAACCTTCCGCTGTCTGCGGGGAGGCCACGCTCTCCCCCCTCATCCCGGCGGGACGCTCCGACAGCAAGTCATCCCCTTCCCCTCTACCCAGAGAGAGAGCCACAGCCTCCAGGCCTCTCTCTGGTCTCTGTAGGTCCTCCCCTCCCTCATCACCCTCCCCCCACCCCCAACCCGGGCGAGGCTTTCCTTCCTGCCAAGGAGAGAAGGCAAGTCAGCTGTTGAACTGGGATTCAAAGTCAGGCCCTCCTGCTTCCCAAAACAGAAGACTGTGCAACTACATGTTTATGTAGGAAAGACAGAGTGAGGTAGAGCAGAGCAAAACATCTTGGAAAGATGCCCCAAATACAGTAAGTGAAAACAGCCAAGTTGCAGAACAATGCGTGTGGCATGGTTCCATTAAAACAAAAACAACAACAACTATATGTTTATATGAGTTTGTAGAAGCAAAGAAAAACGCCTAAATGAATACAAATTAGCTGCTGACAACAGTTATCGGGTGGGTGGATCTGAACATTCTGTTAAGGTTTGCATTTGTTATGTATTCTTTATGTTCTGGAAAAAAACAAAAAATCAAACGCACTCGAAGGAACTCGATAACTGCCCTCCAGTGGTGAGTGAGAGGCCCGCGTGCTCAGGAACACCACGGACAAGCCTTTGGAGGAAGGGCTCACCTCCAACCACCCCTGGTCCCGGAAGGGATGTGGGAGCTGGGAGGGTGGCATCAAATGACAATAGACACGGCTGGCCGGCGAGCCGCACTTACCTTTCCCAGCAGCTCAGGCAGGCCCAGCAGCTGCCCCACGAACACGCCAACGCAGATGAAGATGGCGGTCACCTGCCCCAGAGAGCCACGGATCGCCTTGGGCGAGATCTCGTTCAGGTACATGGGGAGCGCGCTGAGGGCGATGCCTGTGAAGGAACAACGGCGGCTGTGAGAGGTCTGTCTTCTCTGAGGGAGGAGCACCCCGGTCAGCGAGAGGGCCGTCTCCCTCGAGGGACATGGGTCAGGGCGCCCCCTCTGCCGTGCCCTGACAAGAACAGTGCTGCAGCCACAACACTACCCCAAGCTTTCTGCACAAATCGCTAATGCTTTGACATGCCCTGTATCGTTTAATCCAGAAGGCATGGCTGGGAGGCAGATTTCGTAGAAGGGAAAACAGATGATGATGGTGGCGGCGGTGGTGGTGACAATGGCGGTGGTGGTGGTGGTGGTGATGATGATGAGGGTGATGATGGGGTGGTGGTGGTAGTGACGGAAGTGGTAGCGGCGATCATGGTGGTGATGGTGGTGGTGGTGGTGATGGTGATGGCGGTGGTGATGGTGGCAATAGTGGTGGAAGAGGCAGAAGTGGCGGAAGAGGTGGTGATGATGGTGATGGAGGTGGTAGTGGTCATGGTGGTGGTGGTGGTGGAAGAGGTGGTGGAGAAGGTAGTAGTGATGGTGGCGAGGTGGTGGTGATGGCGGTGGTGGTGATAGTGAAGGTGGTGGTGGTGGTGATGACGACGATGATGATGGTGGTGGTGGTGGTGGTGGTGGTGACGGTGGTCGTGGTGATAGTGAAGGTGGTGGTAGTGATGATGATGATGATGATGGTGGTGATGATGGCGGTGGTGGAAATGGTGATGATGACGGTGATGGTGATGGTGGTGACGGTGACGGTGGTAGTAGTGGAAGAGGTGGTGATGGTGGAGAAGATGATGGTGCCGGTGGAAGAGGCGGTGGTGGTGGTGATGGTGATGGCGGTGGTGGAAGAGGTGGTGGTCATGGTGGTAACGATGGTAGAGGTGGTGGCGGCGGTGGTGGTGATAGTGAAGGTGGTGATGGGGGTGGTGATAATGATGAGGGTGATGATGGGGTGGTGGTGGTAGTGACGGACGTGGTAGCGGCGATCGTGGTGGTGATGGTGGTGGTGATGGTGATGGCGGTGGTGATGGTGGTGATAGTGGTGGAAGAGGCAGAAGTGGCGGAAGAGGTGGTGATGATGGTGATGGAGGTGGTAGCGGTCATGGTGGTGGTGGTGGTGGAAGAGGTGGTGGAGAAGGTAGTGATGGTGGCAAGGTGGTAATGATGGTAGAGGTGGTGGTGATGGCGGTGGTGGTGATAGTGAAGGTGGTGGTGGTGGTGATGACGACGATGATGATGGTGGTGGTGGTGGTGGTGGTGGTGATGGTGGTCGTGGTGATAGTGAAGGTGGTGGTAGTGATGATGATGATGATGGTGGTGATGATGGCGGTGGTGGTGATGGTGGTGGTGATGATGGTGATGGTGGTAGTAGTGGAAGAGGTGGTGATGGTGGAGAAGATGATGGTGCCGGTGGAAGAGGCGGTGGTGGTGGTGGTGGTGGTGGTGATGGCAGTAGTGGCAAAAGAGGTGGTGATGATGGAGAAGGTGATGGCAGTGGTGGAAGAGGTGGTGGTCATGGTGGTAACGATGGTAGAGGTGGTGGTGGTGGTGGTGGTGGTGGTGGTGGTGATAATGCCGATGGAGGAGGTGGTGACAGTGGTGGCGAGAGTGGCAGTGAGAGCGGAGGTAGTGGTAGCAGACGGTACTGGTGGTGTTTAGCAGCCAACACGCCTAGTGCTTACCAAGGAGCGGGATCCTTCTTATCTCTACATTTATTAACTTACCTATTTTTATAGTAACCCACTGAAGTAAATGTACTACTGTTATCCTTATTCTAAATATGAGGAAACTGAGGCACAAATGGAGTAACTTTCCCAAATCACCAAGTGATGGCCAGAGAGGCCCGAAGAGATTATTTTGCCCAACAAGTCAGGTCTCCGATTCTAGAACTTGAGCTTCTCCCACTAGCTGACCGTGTCTCTTTATGTAAGTCACGGGACTCAGGTAGGGTAGATACTATTATACCCATTTTACAACATTTTATAGAGTGCTTGTCAGTTTCAAGAAGCCCAGTTTTCCACCTGTACCTGGGCAAGGCTATTCTCAAATCCCTTTACAGGCCCACAAAGGTCTATAGACCTTATTGCAGGCTGACTCACAGCTCGTCTGGAGCACAGACGGCACACCCAGAGCCACACTGCCTCCCGGGGAGAATCCCTGTAACTTACGGGCCATGAGGCCTTGGCTGGGGGAGTTAGCATCTCTAGGCCTCGGCTTCCCTCTCTGCAAATGGGCTAAGAACTGAGCCTAACTGCACAGGGCGGCTGGGAGAGTTGGCGTCTGCTCACTGTGCAGTGCTCTACAAATCAGTGCCGACAACACTCATTCTTATTGCCTGACTTTTCACCACACTGTGAGGGCATCAAACATTTCTTTCCTGCCCTGGCCTCCCCATGCCTCTCGCACCTCCCGAAACACTCTAGGTACCAATCAACGTGCTTCAAGTTACGCTGAATTCGCCCCAGTCGCTAGCCGTCAGAGAGACCCTTCCTTTAAAAAAAAAAAATTCGGGGCGCCTGGGTGGCTCAGTCAGTTAAGCGTCTGGCTCTTGATTTCAGCTCAGGTCATGATCTTGCAGTTGTGAGATCGAGTCCCGCATCGGGCTCCGTGATAAGCGTGGAGCCTGCTTGGAATTCTCTGTCTCTCTCTCTGGTCCTCACCTGCTCTCTCTCTGTCTCTTTCAAAATAAATTAAAAAAGAAAAAACATTAAAAAAAAAAAAATTAGGAGAGGGACTATGTGACCCAATTTATAAGCTGAGGATCTCTTTCACTGCATCTCAGCCCAGAACAACTTTTCCTGCCTCACCAGAAAGGCAAACATGCTTAAGGTACAAAGAGATGGGAATTATCTGCAAAGTCACAACATAAGCCAGATGCTGTTTGAATTTTTATCCAAAATACACACGCTGAAAACAGCTGGCCTCGTGGAAGCACTGGCTGGCCGGGGACCAGCTTGGCACCTTGCTGCCTGGGGTGGGGAGCACCACAGGGGGAGACACGTACAAGGACTCAAGTCCCAGAGCCCCGGCTTCCTCGCCAGGTGACCTTGATCAAGTCAATTAGCTTCTCCTAGCCTCGGCTTCCTGATCTATAAAATTAGGGTAATAATTGCTGTCTATTTCTGTTGCAGTGGCAATGAAATTATCACACATAAGGCTTCTGCCTCACGTGTGGTCACTTGACAGGCACTTAAAAAACTGTCAGTTTCCTTTCCCCGAAGCTCCTCCTCCCCGCTGGGGCTAATCACCTCTCAAAAAATGAATGAGGAAATGATAAAGCTGGTGGGAAAGAGGCGGCGAGGTGGCGGTGAAGGGCACGGAGCCACAGCTGGGACAGTAATTATACCCCCTTCACACAGGTGCTGTGCACAGGTGAGATGTATGTGAAATGCTTTGCAGGTGCCTGCATACAGTAAGCTGTCGATAAGTGGTGGCCGTTCTCCTCTCCCAGCTGTGAAATGACATGGCAAAATCCGATGCTGGTGGCTAAACCGGGGCCGAATGAGGAGGCAGTCTACATGAAAGCCACCACATGCCAGTTGGCTGGGGGACTGTCCCGGTTTTAGCACTGGAAGTCCTGCGACCCAGGCAAACCAGGGGGTAGGTCATCCGAGGCCCGTAGTGCTGCACCAGCCATCCCACACCCCTGAGTGGCCTCTCTCGACCCACGACCCCCATCTCTTGCCACTCTTCCTCCCCAGGGGCCCCCAGCCTTGGGGTTCGCTGAACCCCAGGCGCATACTGACTGTAGGATATTGGCCTTTGCTGCTCTGTTTATCTGGAACCTTGGTTGTCACAGCCCCATAAGCTGACCCCCGCCTGTGCTTCCTG
Source organism: Panthera tigris (assembly GCF_018350195.1). NCBI lineage: Eukaryota > Metazoa > Chordata > Mammalia > Carnivora > Felidae > Panthera > Panthera tigris. Next base: position 197,331,137 of record NC_056663.1, on the reverse strand, counting down.
TCTTACGAAGCCCCCAGCAAAGTGACCTCATTTGGAAGTTGTTTGCAGATGTACTCAAGTTAAGAGGAGGTCATACCGGATAAGGGTGGGTCCTAAATTCAATCACTGGCATCCTTATAAGAGGTCATGTGAAGATACCGAGAAGGAGGCCATGTGAAGATGGGGACAGGGACAAGAGAGACGCTAGTCAGGGAAGGCCAAGGGGTGCAGAGCACAGAACAGATTCACCCTCAGAGCCTCGGGAAGGAACAAAGCCTGCCCGCACCTTGATGTTGGGCTTCTGGCCTCTGAACTCTAATAGCATGATCTCTATTGTTTGAGGCCCGCCCCCGGGAGACCAGCACACCTCCTCACTGAGGCCTTCCCTGGCCACCTGCTGGAACTGGCCCCTTCCCCAGCTCTTTGTCTCTGCATCCAGTCCTGGCTCCCCCGAGTGCTTAGTGCTTTCTGCATGTTTCTTGTTTGGTATTTACTCGACCGTCTGTTTCCTCACCCACAGCCACAGTGAAGCTCCCTGAGAGCACGGCACCTGCAGCACCAGCCCTGGGACAGACAGGGGCTTGATTAACATGTATTATGGGGGCCTGGGTGGCTCAGTCGGTTAAGGTCAGACTCTTGATTTCGGCTCAGGTCACGATCTTGCGGTATGTAGGTTCAAACCCCGCGTCAGGCTCTGCGCTGATGGTGCAGAGCCTGCTTGGGATCCTCTCTCTGTCTCTGCCTGTCTCTCTGCCTCTCTCTCAGTCTCTCTCTCTCTGCCCCTCCCCTACTCTCTCTCTCTCTCAAAATAAATAAATAAAAAAGAAACAAACCAGGTACTGAATGGGTTCCCGCCCACTACTGCTCTACTGTTATTTGTTTAATCCTGGCTCAGAAAGGCCAGGGTCAGCAGATACCAGCGATCTGGAGTCGCGAACCCTGGCAGGCTGGTCCCTGGTTACAACTGTGGTCTATGGGAGCAGGCCCCCTGGTGGGCAGACAGCGAGCAGAGACTCCGAGAAGTGAGGAGAGGGCAGCATGTCTCGTATCTAAAACATCACAACAGTCCCAATGTACCGAGCCTGCTACACCTTCCAGAAGGCCTTCCCCTTCCTCAGGGTGCACGGTCCGATGGTGTGCAAGGAGCAGTCAGGGCACACGCCCTCACACAGGCGAGCTTAGCTCTCTGATTCCTCTCAGAGTCCAATTGGATTGTCAGCTCTTAGCCCCCAAAAAGCAGAAGGGACCTCGGAAAACATTTTCTAGGGAAATCAGAGATGCTGACAGAAATACTCTAGGGACACCTGGAAATGTACATTTTCCTACTGGGGTAAAGAAAAAGTTGAGTCCAGTCCAAAGTATTTACTGAATGTAGTAAGTCTTGACTTTTGAAAATCAAATTATGACATATACTTTTTAAAAAGTTTTTTCAATGTTTATTTATTTTTGAGAGAGAGAGAAAGTAGAGTGTGAGCAGGGGTGGGGAGGGGCAGAGAGAGAGAGGGAGACACAGAACTCGAAGCAGGCTCCGGGCTCCAAGCTGTCAGCCCAGAGCCCGATGCGGGGCTTGAACTCACAAACCGCGAGATCATGACCTGAGCCGAAGTGGGACACTCAACCGACTGAGCCACCCAGGCGCCCCAAATTATGACATATATTTCTAAATCGCGCAGATAATACACATGTAGTCTGACGAATCATCACAAAATGCGCACGCCTGTGCAACTCCCACCCAGGTCAAGAATCAACCTACACACACACACACACACACACACACACACACACACACAAGAATCAACCTACAATACCAGCCCCCCGGAAGCCGCACCCTGTGCTTCCTCAGGACAACCATCCTCTCCCTTTTCCCCCAAGGTCACCACCAGCCTGATGCTGTCACCAAAGATGGATGTACACAGAATCACAGGGGAAGGGGATGTATTTCTCTGGTATTTCATCTCTTTTGTGTTTCTCACAGACGTGAAATGTATCCGTGCTGTAGCACACAGCTGTAATCTGTTCGTTTTTATTGCTGTGTCATATTCCAACGTGTGAGAGTATCACAATTCATCCACCTTCCCATTGAGGGACACTTCAGCGCTCTCCAGTTTGGGATTAACACTAACAGTGCCCCATAAACATGCTTACACAAGTGTGTAGATGCACATGTATGGAAATATATATATACGGCAACCGTAAGATATGTATGTTCAGTTTTGGTAGATAAATCCAGTTTCCCCAAATTATCACACCAATTTACACCTTTATAAGAGACGTATGAAATACTTTGCTCCACGTTTTTGCCAATATTTGGCATTACTGGTCTTTTTAATTTTTAGCAATTGTGGTTTTAATGTGCATTTCCTTAATTACGAGTGAGATTTATTTTATTTATTTTAATTTCCAGTGTAGTTAACACACAGTGTTCTATGGGTTTCAGATGTACAATCTAGTGATTCGACACTTCCACACATCACCCAGTGCTCATCACAAGTGCCCTCCTTAGTCCCCATCACCTATTTCAGCCATCCCCCCACCCCCCTCCCCTCTGGTGACATCAGTTTGTTCTCTATGCAGGTAAGAGTCTGTTTCTTGGTTTGTCTCTCTCTTTTCTTTTGCTTGTTTACTGTTTCTCAAATTCCACATACGAGTGAAATCACATGGTATTTGTCTTTCTCTGACTTATCTCACTTAGAATAGTAGTCTCTAGCTCCATCCACGTTGTTGCAAATGACAAGACTTCATTCTTTTTGACGGCTGAGTAATATTCCATGACATCTCACATCTTTTTTACCCCATCATCTATCGACAGACACTTTGGGCTGCTTCCATAGTTTGGCCACTGTAAATAATGCTGCTATAAACATGGGGTGCATGTATCCCTTTGAATTAGGGTTTTTGTATTTTTGGGGTAGGTAGTGTGATTACTGGGTCATAGATTAGTTCTGTTTTTAACTTTTTGAGGAATACTAATGTAACTTGTGAAAATGCCTATTTTGTCTCTTAGCCATTTTTGTAAGAGATGTTCTGTCTTTTTATTATTGATTTGTAAGAGTTCTTAATGTATTCTGTGTATGAGCCCTTTGTCAATTTCATTCATTGCGAATATTTTCCTGCTCTCTGTGGTTTGTCCCTTCATTAATGGTGATTTTTTTGTATGAATAGAAAGAAGTCTTTAATTTTAATGTAGTTCAATTTATCAATTTACTTTAAACTAGTGCTGTTCTGTCCTGTTTAAGAAATCTTTCTGTGTCCTAAGATGATGAAAATATTATATGGTATGTTACCTTCTAGGATATTTATGGTTTTACCTCTCATCTTTAGAGCTATAATCTACCTGGGATTGATTGTGCGTATGAAGTCAAGGAGCGTTCAGGTTTCATTTGTAATGGCATTAAAATGTCAGGTGTCAATACAAATGCAGTTATTTGCCACCTTGGATGGCGCAATCTGGACTTTATCCCTAAGACAACTCCCCAGAGAGAAGCAGCAGCAGAAAAATACAGATAACAACTCTTGACCCATAAGCCTCTGTTCTGCAAAAACAGCTACGATGTACCAATAATAACTTAAGTTATACCTGTAGAAATTTCCTGACCATAGACATAAGCAAAAAGGGGTTCTTTCACGGTTGCTGGGATTATTACTTTCCTTCCCGGTTACCCCAGGAACTCATGTTTCCGGAAAGATGCAATACATAGAAACATTCCATTTAAAATAAATTTCACATAAAACATTCCAAGCATAAAAACACAGGTGCATATTAACATCTGCTCCCTTCTTGGAGTCTGCAGTCCCCGTCAGACTACCACTGGGGCCTGTTCCCATATAGCACAATCACAACTGAGTACCAGCCTGCCAGGGGCTGCAATTCCCAACCACTGGTGACCCCAACTGACCCGACATCATTTATTGAAAAGACGCTCTTCCCTTCAGCTCTCCAGCTACACCTTCACCATAGATAAGTGTCCATATATGTATGGCTCAGCTTCAGAAGTCTCATTTCTAGTCCACTGATGTATTTCTCTCTCTTTGCACCAATCTGCACTGTCTGAACCACTGTAACTTTCTAACCGTTGATGCCCCACAGATTAAGTTCTCCCATTTTTCTTTTTCTGGAAGATAATCTTGTGAATTCTCAGCACTTTGTATTCCCATGTACATTTTAGAAGCAGTCTGAAATTTCCATTTTACAAAACCTGCTTGGATTTGCTTGGGTTTATATCGAATCTATAGATCAGTATAGAGGGAACATCATTATAATGTTGTCTTCCAACTTGTGAATATGGAATACCCCCCATGTATGTGTCTAATTTCTTTCCATAATATTTTATAGATTTTTGTGTAGATAATAAGGAGATTAGAAATTGCACATTTCCCACTAGACTTATTCGTGGGTATTTGATGGTTTTTACAGCCTTTTAAATGGTATAGTTTATAAATTTCATTTTCTACATAAGAATACAATTGCTTTTAGTGTATTGACCTTATGTATAGAAATAAAATTGCATTTCGTGTTACAAGTACACAAGTATGATGACTTTTTTATCCAGAGACCCTGGTAGCCAAATCCACTCACTCATTCTAAAGTTTATTTATAGATTTAGATGTTTTATGCATTCATGACATCTGTGACAGATGACAGTTTTAGTTCATCTTTTCCAATCTTTATACCTTGTGTTAAAAAAAATTTTATTTGCCTCGTGGCATTAGCTAGGACCTCTCGTACTGTGTTGACTCAGAGTGGTGACAGCATGCATTTTGTGTTGCTCCTGAGCTCAGAGAAAAACCTATCAACATCTTAGTACTGAGTATGATGACTGCTGTAGGTCTGGGTAGACAGCCTTCATTAGTATAAGGAAATTTTCTTCTATTCCTCGTTGGTTAGAGTTGTTTTTACATTTTTTTTTTTTTTACCGTAAGTGGATACTGAACATTATCAACGGTTTTTTCTGCATATGTCAAAATCATCATATAATTTTGTCTTCAAATGTATTCTGTAAATATGATGAATCACCCTGACTGATTCTCAAATGTTAATCCAATCTTCCACTGCTGGCGTAACTCAGCTAGGTCTTGACCTATTATCTTTTTATGTTTTATGTTGTTTATCATTGAAATTGTTCGCTAAGTCTTTGCTTAGGATTTTTATATCTATGTTCCTTAATGATATTGGCCTGTAATTTTTTCCCTGTAGAGTTCTTATAAGGATATGCTATCCAGGATACACTCATCTTATCAAATGAGCTGGGAAATATCCCCCCTGGAAATGTTTATACAGAATTGGTGTTGTTCTCTCTTAAGGAAGCTTTGAATCACCTTTGTTGGGAGGTTTTTAATTATATGTTCAACTTATTTAATAGAATAGGACTATTCAGATACTCTAATTCTTCTTACATCACTATTGGTTAAGATTTCTCTTTCTAGGCACTTGTACACTTTAAGTTTTCAAATATATCACATCACAATATATTCTTATCTCTCTAATGCTTCAGGAGCTGGCCATTTAAACCCTAATATTAGTTATTAATTCCTGCTCTTTTTATAAATAGTCTCACAAGGGTTTAGCAAAGTTATTAATCTTTTATAGAACTCACTTTGATCTTGCTGATGCACTCCAATGAAAATTCCCTTCCCAACTTCTTGAGACGGAAATTTAGATTACTGATTTTTAGCTTTTTGCATTTGAGGTTATAAATTTTACTCGAAGTATGGCTGTAGCTGTAGTCCACAAATTTTGAGATGTCTTGTGTAGTATTTTCATTATCATTTAATCCAAACTATTTTAAAATTTCCATTGTGATTTCTTTTTGTCCCTCTGGTTACTCAGAAGTACATGTTCATTACTTGGAGTGTATGTCACTTACATCTTAGTTTCCAAACCTGTGAATATTTTCTACTTATACTTTTGTAATTAGCTTCTAACTTAATTCTGTTGTGGTCAGAGAACATAGTCTAATATTAATCCTTTTAAATGTGTTGAGACTTGCTTTATGGCTCATCATATGGTTGATTTTTGTAAATGGCCCATGAAAGCTAAAAAGAAACGTGTGTTTAACAGTTCTAAAGTTTAATGTTAATATGTTAATTAGCTCATATTTGTTAACTGTGTCATTCAAACATTCTAGCTACTACTGATGTTTCTGTCCACTCGTTTTATCCATGGCTGAGACAGTATTTCTCATTTCAGTTTGGCTAACTTTTAGCTTATACTCACTTTCAGTTTATACATTTTGATGCTTTTTATTAAGTGCATATCAAATTTAGAATTATTATATTCCTGACAAACTGAATGCTTCATCATCATGAAACCTCTCTCGTTGTCTTTAGTAATCTTTGTTGCCTTCAGATCTACTTAGACTCTTATCAGTACTGCCGAACCATATTTACGGGCTTGGGTTTGCCTGGGATTGCTTTTTCTATTATTTTATTTTCAATCTTCCTATGTCTTTACATCTAAGATACAAACAGCATATACACAGGTATTTGATTTATCCAGTGTAACCATTTTTATCTTTTTTTAAAAATTTTTTTTAATGTTTATTTTTGAGAGAGAGAGAGAGAGATAGAGACAGAGCATGAGCAGGGGAGGGGCAGAGCGAGAGGGGCAGACACTGAATTGGAAGCAGGTTCCAGGCTCCAAGCTGTCAGCACAGAGCCTGACACCGGGCTTGAACTCACAGACTGCGAGATCATGACCTGAGCCGAAGTCGGACGCTCAACCGACTGAGCCACCTAGGCGCCCCACCATTTTTATCTTTTAATTGGAGTACTGAGTCTATTTAGTGTTATTCTTGTGTTTAAATATAACATCTTACCATTTGCTGTTCTATATGGCACTCTCCTATATTCGGTTTTCTCTCCTCTCTTGCCTTCTTTAGGGTTAAGTATTTTTAAGTCATTTGATTGTTGTTATGTTATTTTCTCTTCTTCAAATTATTGCTCTAGAGGTCATTTCATGAATCTGTGTCTTAATAAAATCTAATATAAAGTAGTACATTTAGTATTTCCCAGACAATGCAAAGAATTTAATACACTCCAATTTCATGTACTGCCTTCCTGATTTATATGCTATTTTAGTTGTGTATTTTAATTTTTCTGTCTTCTTCTCTTCACACAGGCACACACACACAGACATGCACACACACAGAAACACACACAGACACACACACACACCCCTGTATGGTACCTGAACATCGTCAGGTAGCTATGCTGTTATCTGTACTGTACATGTGAGGAAAGGGATAGAGGGACAGAGAAGTCTGTCTGAGGTCACCCAGATGGTAGGTAGCAGGGCTGGGACCAGAATCCATCCTTCAGAACACCTCACATGCTCTCTGTCATGTTAAAATTTGACTCAAATCATAACATATGCTCTTACTTCACAATCTCCTATTGTCTGATGTTCTTTAAGGAGTAAACGATATAGCTCCATGTGGCATGCGAGGTCCAGAAGTTTCAAGAGACTATTCAAGATAGTAGGTCTAAGGTGAGTACAAAAGGAGCCAAAGCAGATTTTTTTGTAGAGTTGGTAGAAACCTCAGCTACCAGAGTCCACACCTCCTTATTTTCTAGATGCCATTACTGGGGTCCAGAGAGGTGAAATGATGGTCCCAAGGTCACCTGGCAAGTCAATGGTGGAACCAGAACTTAAAGTCACTTCCTTGACCCTGATTTTATATTCTTTCCATGTCATATGCTTCTCTAAATGCTACTGTTCATATTTGTCCACCAGAGAGCCCCTAATGCAGCAGGGGGCGCATCAGAGAGCTCCTAATGCATGGACACAGGCTTGCACCCCTAGGAGTGTGGGCAGCACTGGGAGGGCTTGGCAGGAACCTGTCCAACACAATCTTCCACAAACACAAAACATTTTCAATGTAAAAATGTGTTTGTTTGTTTGTTTGTTTGTTTGTTTATTGGCCAAGCTTTTTAGAAAAAGGACACTTCAGGAAGGCATCCTGGGCTTCTGCTGTGGTTCCAAATACTGCCCACAAACCTGGCTTGAGCAGCACAGACTCTGCAAAGCCTCTAGGCTCATCACTCGGCTTTAAATTATGTATTACAAGCCAGACAGTCCACTCATCTGCTGCCCAGAAATTTTCCTTTCTTCCTGATCAACTGCCTCACCTCAAAATGCCTGCTCAAAAGCAGGTCCCCGTCTCTGCTTTGAGAGGGCTTGGTGAGCATAAACGACCTGAAGCTTCCACATCGTGGGCCAGCTGCAACAGGCTATTCTCCAGAAGTCAGAGGGTCTGATTTTTTTCTCCCCTCCTTGTTCTTACTTTTTGTCTTCTGCTTCTTTTTGAAAAGCTCCTCAGAAAAGGGGTCTAACAGACACGTCTTGAATACGTGGCCTTGTAAAAATGGTATCGCTCTTCAAATCCGGCTTTTTCTTAGTTAAGGAAATTCAGAGAGCAGCTAACTATGTGTAGTAAGTGTGGCCTCCCCCAGAATAGCTGGAGAGGAAGACAACTGGGAGAGGGTGATGGATAAAATCTAAACCTGCCAGAGACGCCCTCCGCGGGGGAAGGTCCCTCATGCTGCACCTCACCTGACCTTTCTCATCGGCAGGCGGGGCCTGTGAAACCAGACATCTCGGTCCAAATCTGGGATCTACACCTTATTCACTGAGAATAAAAACAATGGCTGCACTAAGGGCAACGATGCCGTCACCAATCTCAGCGCTGGGCGAAGGCACGAGATGCCTGGAACGTACGAAGCGCCACACAGGCAGCCTCTCGGTTCGTTTTCACGCGCCCACCAGCGGGGCCTCGCGATGAAGACTCAGAGGCTAAGACAGCGAGCGGAAGGCTGCTCTTCACAGTCCTTGAGTCTGCATCCTCGGGGGCTTAGGTCCCTCTGACACGGACTGTGCGCCTGGTCATGAGACTCGGCCTGGCCGAGGGGACCCCGACAGACGTGCCACAAGCAGTGACCTGACAAGCGCTTGCACGGCGGGTCCTGCCCAGTTGCCACTCTCTGGAACTCTGAGGATCCCCTGGGAAGAGACCCTGTGGAGCAGAGACGAGCTGGCCCCTGCGACCCCAACTCAGCTGCCGACAACCAAACAGGCGAGTGAGGCCATCTGAAGTCGCCCCACAGCGCTCGAGAGAGCCCAGAGGAGAGCCGCAGAGCTGCCTCGGATCAGAACTGCCCCACCAGCCCATAGACTTACAAAGTCAGCCAAAACCATTACTGCTGGGGTGCCTGGGTGGCTCAGTGGGTTAAGTGTCCAACTTCAGCTCAAGTCATGATCTCATGGTTCATGAGTTCGAGCCCCACATCAGGCTCTGTGCTGACAGCTCGGAGCCTGGAGCCTACTTTGGATTCTGTTTCTCTCTCTCTGTCTCTCTCTCTCTCTCTCCCCCTCCCCCACTCATGCTCTGTCGCTCTCTCAAAAATTAACATTTAAAAAAATTACTGCTTTAAGCCCTTATGTTTCAGTTTTTATATTTTATTTTTGGTAGCAAAATCTAAGTGAGTCAAAGCCATGAAATAAGCTAGGTGAGTGGGAGAACCCAGACAGTGCAAACCCATAGCCCTCAGCCTTAACCATGCTACAATCGCATGTGTCTGAGCCTCAGTGTCCTCCAGGTAAAATGACAACAACGTAACAGTCCTTCAGCATTAGATCAGAGCACAACAACCCAGTTAACCATCACTGGTTAACTGTGAGACACCACGTAAAGCCAGGCATTATTCTTACCAATGAACATTTTCTAGAGCCATCTCTTTCTACCTGAATACCAAGACAGAGGAGTAATTTCACCCTGAGTCTGGGTTATTACTGATCCTGAGTATTTCCCACCAGCAGCGCAGGGGAGGGGTGGGAAGTCTCGCCCCCTGACCTTCCTCAGGCCCTCACTCTCCTGCTCACCTCTGCCTGAGGCACATTTGTTGTTCAGCTCACTCCCAAAGCCTGGGGCCTGCAGCCTGCAAGAATCAGCAAGGAAGGGAATGAGCCTTTAATGAGCTCACAAGTTTGGCAGATTTTATATGTGTATATGGCGTCTTGTCAGCCTGTGACAGCCCTTCAAAGCAGGTGTTATTTCCATTTTACAAATGGGGAAACCAAGGCCATTAAGCACCTTGTCAGAAGTCAGTGATCGGTAAGCAGCAGACCTCAGAGCAAAGGCAGAGATCTCTAATCCAAAAGCTTGCAAGCTTCCCACAAATGCCTGAAAGTATTACCTTCCACACTCACAGTATTTAGAAAAAAGCAAGGTTGGTTGGTCGGTTGGCCGGTCAGCTGGTTTTACTAATATATTTGGAGGCCCCTGCTCTCACAGCCCACAGCCAGCAGCCGGCTGCACCTCGCAGCCTCGCGGCCGCCACCTCACCCCACCACAGCTATTCCCCTTGGACAACTGGCTCCCCGATTCCACTCTTCTCTATACAGAAGCAGGAGGAATCTTACGGAAAAAACAACCAGCTCATGTCACATCACCCTCGGCACAAATCCTACAATGCCCTACGTGATCTGAGCGGCCCCTCTTCAACCTCATCTACAACTCTCCTCCCACTCACCAAGCTCCAGCCGTGCTGGCCTCCTCACTCTCCAAGCACGACTCCACCACAGGGCCAGTGCACTGTTCTCTTGGCCACGAACCCCATTCCCCCGACATTTACTTGGTCCTCACTCCTGGTTCATGCTGGTCTTTGCTCATGTGTTTCCTCCTCTGAGCAGTCCTCCCTGACTGCCCTACCTAAAATAGTCCCCACTCTCCTCCTGCCCTGCTTCATTTCTCTCCTAGGGCTTGCCACTACCTACCTTATGTATCTAATTATGTGTCTATCCACCCACTAGAATGTAAGCTGCACGGGTAGGGACTGGGGCATTTCACTCACCACTGTGCCCCCGGCATGGAGAAGAATGCCAGGCACACCAGGGGCTCCACAAATACTCAGTGAATACACGAAGGAATGAATAAGTCAGAGTCCGGACAGGAAATACAACCCTCATTGAAACTCCCCTGGAAACCACAGACAATCTCAGAATATGAATTTTACAGTGAAGATGACAAAGCAAAAGGCATGATGTACTGAAAACCATCCAGGTCTTTGGAGTTGACTTGGGTTTCTACCCAGCAGTGTTTCTCAATTAGCCTGCTAGAGCCTCATGAGTGGTTCACCTCACGGGACTGTCCCCTTCATGCAGACTTTCTGCATCTTTGGTCCCTGGCAACTCAACACTAGTAGGAGCCCAGTCCTGTGACAGCTCCAAACACCACTCACATTTCGAAGCACCCCCGAGGAACGCATTACTGCCTCGTGCAGTAATGGTTAAGGCTTACCTCCGTCCACGCCCATGATGAAGCGTCCCACGATGAGCATTTCAAAGGCTCCTGCCTGGAGAGAACAGGCCATGAGCAGTGCAGCAGATATCGCAAACCCATTGTTGACCAGCAGAGTGTGCTTCCTGGAAAAAAAGGAGTGGTTTGATGAGGAGGCCCACCGTGAGGATGTTGACCTATCCATCCCAGGAGCAGGGGTCACGCCCTTCAGAAGGGACAGCAGAGTGAGATTCAGGCACAGTGGAAAGAACATTGACCTATGGGTCAGGAACAGGGCCCAGAATCCCACTGATCCCTACTGCCACCTTTGGTTGTATGACCCTGAGCAAGGCACTTCCCCCTCCTGGGTTCACCACTAAGGCTAATTAAGTCACCTTCAAAGGCAGTGTCACATTTCACGAATTCCCTGATGCAATACTGTGTTTCATCAACTCTAAGACCTTCACTTAACATTTCTAAAGTCAAGATGTGCCTTATAATCCTTGAGTCAGAGTTCAAGCATGAAAATGGAAACCACTCTAGTGATTTTAGCAGAGAGAATTTAACATAGGGAGTTGGTTAAGCAGGTATTGGGGAACTCAGATGTCAAAAGGGGGATCTCTGAAGACGGGGTGCTGCCCACGTGGTGCTGACACTTTGGGGGCTTGGAAGAAGGGCCCTCAAGACCTGGCTTATCTTCAAGGGTGGGCACTGGCCCGCTGGGGCTGTTCTTCTGAGGGCACAGTGTTCTGAGGTGTAGACAAAGGCTGGGAACTAGACTCACTGCTGGGACTAGCAGGAATTTCAGCCAAACAGGACCAAGCCCCTTGCCCCTCTTCCTCTAGTGTGGCTCTTGTGTGCCTCTTATCAAAGGGCAGATGAGACATGCAGGTCCCAGCCCCTGCATCACAGGGCAGAGCATCGAGGGTAAGTCTGGAGCTGAGAGACCACAGTCTGAAAACCAGCACAGTGTCCTATAGCTTTAATTAGCAGCCTTTCCCTTTCTCTTTCTCCCCCTTCCTTCCTTCCTTCCTTCCTTCCTTCCTTCCTTCCTTCCTTTCCTTTCCTTTCCTTTCCCTCCCTTCCTTCCTTCCTTCCTTCCTCCCTCCCTCCCTCCCTCCCTCCCTTTCCTTCCTTTCTTCCTACCCCTCTCTCTTCCTTCCTTCTTTCCTTCCTTCCATCCTTCCTTCTCTGCATTTTGTGTAACAATGCTTCTTATACATGATGACATCTTCGATTTGATAAATTACAGCCCTAAGTGTGAGGCTGAACTAATTCCTCTTGAACAAGATCAGTCAAATTCCTATGGCAATTATTCCTATAGCTGCTCTGTGCCGGGACTGCTGTCACTGTTCTGGTAACATGTCTCTAAGACCTCATGGTTGAGAATCATGACTTGTTTGGGGCCTGGAGACCTGGGTCCCTGCACCAGTTGTATCTTTTATGAGCTAGGTGACTATACTTTATTTATTGCTCTGTGTTTTCCTTTACTCATTTACAGAATAGTAATAGCTCACACTTACTAAATTCTTGCTCTATGATAAACCCTGTTCTAAGCACTTTACAGGAGTAGCTCATTTCCTGCTCAAAATGACCCTATGAGGTAGATACTTCATTATCCTTATTCTATAGATAAGTTAACCAGGATATAGACAAATTAGAAATTTAGGCCATACAACTAGTGAGTTAAGAGCTGGAAAAAAACATCATAGCTTCTCACAGGATATTTTTTCCCTAACAAATCGATGAGTTAACAAATATTAAATTGTTTTGTAAATTGGAAGAAGCTAGAGACTTGAAAGGGGACTTTGTTATTACTTTTGTGAGTTAGAGGCCTTAAACTCCAGGCCGGGCCTCTTTCCACTATTTCTTATTTATCTCAAACTTTCCATTAAACTTTTTCCTCCTGCCTACATCTTCTTGGAGAATCCCAAAGCTAATCACACTTTCACGATGGCACGAAGACTTGGTTCAACATCTTCTATAATGTGAACTGAAAAAGCCCAGGTCTCCCTTATTTAAACAAATTATGATACATCTATGTAATGGTACATTATGTAGACATTAAAACAGAAGTAGCTTTCTATATTCTGATACAGGAAGATCTCCAAGATATATTGTCAAGTGTAAAGAACAAGGTACAGAACTTTGCATAGAATATTCAACAATTTGTGTGATAAAGGAATATGTGTGTGTGTGTGTGTGTGTGCGCGCGCGCGCACACGCACATGCACATGCATGCAAAAACAGACACAAACCTTGGAAAAGATACACAAAAAACTGGTATCACAGGTTGCCCCCAGGAAGGGGTTCTGATTGGCTGGGGGAGAGAAATACAATGGAAGCCTTCTACTTTACATTCGTTTGGTCCTTTTAAAAGTTATGCCATATGAATGTATTATTTATTCAAAACATAAATACAATCTCACTGTCAAAAAGTTAATTTAAGTGGATGCCATGAGGGGAAAATTATGATTTAGCCAAGACTTAAAACAGAAATTCCAATCTAGGCTGACCTCCCTCATTCTTTTTTTTTTTTTTTAAGGTTTATTTACTTTTGAGGGAGAAAGAGAGCACAAGTAGGGAAGGGGCAGAGAGACGGAGACACAGAATCTGAAGCAGGCTCCAGCCTCTGCGATGTCAGCACAGAACCCGACATGGGGCTCGAGCCCACAAACCGCGAGATCATGACCTGAGCTGAAGTCAGACGCTTAACCATCTGAGCCACTCAGGCGCCCCTGACCTCCCTTATTGTGATACAGAAGGTCGCAGTCTCAGGATTCAAGAAGACGAACCCAAGGGCACTAATTTTGTTATCAGCGAGGCTTCAGAGCACAATGAGAATACTCTGGTGGCCCGTGTGTGCGCAGTGCTCACGGCCCTTCCCTCAGTCCTCTGAGGGTCTGACAGGTCAGTCTTAGGAAGGAAGCAGGGCAGTGGTGAAAAGACCTGTGCCCTCACGGGGGCGAGGGCTTTCACTGGCGTGTCTGCTCAGCAAACACGCAGTGAGTGTAAGACACAGGGTTTGCCACAGGGAGTAAGTCAATCCCCATCTTTACCCTTAGGGGCTTTAAAACCTAGTTAGGGACACAGAAGAATAAACTGTCACACAGAAATCAATTAGAAGTAAAGATACCGGGTCTCAGAGTGTATAAGTGGGAACTGTGTGTCATTTGCCTGGCTACCCCGGGACCCTTTCTCTGTTCTGTTGTGGCAAAGGGAACTAGAACTACATTTCCCAGGCTCCCTTCCTTCCCAGCTCCCTGGCAGGACTGGCCAATGAGAGGTCTGATGTTGTCTTCTGTGGGGAAGAGGAGAGGCTGGGCATCTCCCTATGGTCCCACTCCCACTTTGGCAGGTGCGTCGGCTCCTTGGCCCCAGCCTTCTCCCTGTGGTGCCAGCAACCTGCCCCCTTCCACGGAGCGGGCCTGGCTTGGGGGCCCTGGCAATGCTGTCTCTGCCTTCCGTCCCAGGTGTGGTAGTGGCTTGTGTGTGAAAAGTGATTTCTCCCAACAAGCCAAAACGTTCTCCCTGTAGGTCCATCTCTGACCCCAGTTCTACTCCTTGAGACCTCACGGCCCAAATCTTGTGGGTGTAGAGTCCAGTGTAAGTCAAGGATGTGAAGAGGTTGTCGAGAGAGGGGAAGCGGGACAGGATTGCTGAGGCTGGCCAGACTCAGGGGGTTCTTGGATGTTGGACAAGACAGCATGTTCCATGACCCGTAGACAGGGAGAAATAAAGGGCTTGACCAGGAAGCAGACCCGACCCCTGGGCTCCTACTCCAGTTAAACGGGGCCCTTGATGCTAGAGTGATGGTAATGATATTCATGGCACTAATACTGGCATTACTGAGTGCTTCTCAAGGCTATAGCTGCTCATCAGATTCAACGACATCACATAAGAAGAGAGACTCTTGGGTCCACCCCTAGAGAATCCCAATCCTTGACACAGACTCCACAAGAGACCTTTAGAAGAATCTAGAAAGAGCATGGCTTTTACATAAATCATCTCGTGTCATTCACTTCATCTTTCACACCTGTAGCTGGCAGCATTCGTGAGCTGGGCAATTCACAGAGGAAGAGGTGGAGGTGTCACAGGTGGGGACCACCTCACTCCCCACCCTGCTCCACCCCCCCCACCCCCCCACTGCACCGAGTTCACCAGCCCACCTGCATTTGGCTAAAACCATCCCTGGGGGGTAAGGTGCAGTCTCCTGCACCCTGGCTGTCCGCCACCTAGAAGAATCCATCCCTTAACTACTCCATCATTTCCGTGCGAACACAGCAGACTATGGTCTCCCTTGACCCTCAGCCCTCTGAAGCCACTGCCCCTTATCTCCGCTTCCCCTTTAGAGTGAAACTCCCTGAAGACTACCGTCTGTTTGCCTTCCCTTCTGTCCTTGTCCCTCTCTGATTGGATCATTGCCACCACTCCGGGGAGACTGCCTTTGTGAAGACGATCAGGATCACGCGCCTCAACAAACACCACTGACAGTTCTGCACCCCCACCCCCACCCCCATCCCACCCCCCCGGTACAGCCTCCCAGCAGCATGCGATACGGACAGCCACGGGCTCTTTCTGGAAACACAGTCTTCTCCGGGACATCTGGGATCACGCCCTCTCCTGTTTTCTGCCTACCAGCCTCCCCTTCTCAGTGTCAAGCCTGGTCTGTCCTCTCTCTCCACTCCCTCCTTGGGTGACTTCACCCAGCTGTGACCTTAGTTGATGACAATCCCAACTGTATCTCTGGCCTGGACTCATCTCAATCCAGACTTACATGCCACACTGCCTCCTAGACATTTCCACTTGCATGTCCAACAGGCATCTGAAGCCACGTATCTTTAAAATAGAACTCTTGGGGCACCTGCGTGGCTTAGTTGGTTGAGCAGCTGACTCTTGATTTCGGCTCAGGTCATGATCTCAGGGTTGTGAATTCCAGCCCCACATCAGGCTCTGCGCTGTGTGGAATGTGCTTGGGATTCTCTCCTCCCTCTCTCTCTCTGCCCTTCCTCACTCCCTGGTGCATGCGTGCACATTCTCTCTCTCTCAAAATAAATACATAAACTTTAAAATGAAATGAAATGAAATGAAATGAAATGAAATGAAATGAAATGAAATGAAATGAAATAAAATAAAATAAAATTAAATTAAAATAAAATAAACTCAACTCTTGGGGTGCCTGGGTGGCTCAGTCAGTTCAGCGTCTGACTTTGGCTCAGGTCATGATCTCACAGTTTGTAGGTTCGAGCTCCGCGTCGGGCTCTGTGCTGACAGCCCAGAGCCTGGAGGCTGCTTCAGATTCTGTGTCTCCCTCTCTCTCTGCCCCACCCCCACTTGCATTCTGTCTCTCTCCCCAAAACAAATAAACATTAAAAAAAATAGAACTCATGCATCCCCACTGCTAACCGCCCCCCACAAAGGCATCCAAACCCCTCTTTCCACAGTCTTCCCCTTCTGAGTAAATAAAACCTCCACCTTCCTAGGGGCTTAGACCAAAAATAGGGGAATAATAATTACATCTCTTATTTTCCTTCCTGCCTGCATCACTGAGTCCCGCCTACGCTGCTTCCAGAGTATATCCCTGAGCAGAGCGCTTCTTTCCGTTTCTGGTCCACAGTCCGGCAGAGGGGCAGGCCACCACCATCTCACCCTCAGACGGATGCAGGATGGCTTAGGTGGCTCCCGTTTCCACTCTTGCCCTCCTGTAGGATTCAGGGTCCACAGAACAGCCAGAGTGATCCTTGCAAAGCAAACACCGACACACCTCCCCTTACCTAAAACCTTCCCACTGCGCTTGGGACAAACCGCTCGCCAGGGCCCAAACAACCTTGCATGACATGGCCTTGGCCACACCGTCCGATACTCGTGCCTTTGTGCCCACGAGGCTTCCCGCCATCTCTTGGGTGTGCCGGGCAGCTTCCTGATTCACGACCCGTGTCATGGGTGCCCCTCGATCCATTCGTCTTATCTCACCGAAGTGACTGAAATGCCACCTCTGACACTATCTGATGTGACTACTCCCCCAGCTGCAGAGCCCATCCCCCACAATCTTATCACCCTTTCTATTTTCTTTGCAGCCCCCACAACACGGGAGTTTAGCTTACATATTTATTTGTGTTTATGTTGGCATGTGCCCCTACCGGATTATAAGCTCCATGCGTGCAGAGATTTTTATCTTGTCACTGTAGCCCCAGGCACTAAGCCAGTTGCTGGTACAGGCAGGTGCCCCATTCAAATTTGTTGCATAAATGAAGGAGTAAATTCTAGATGTTGAGCCGGGTTTCCTCCATGTGGCCCAGCTCTGGCCTGTTCTGAGTCTTACTTTAGCTTCTAGGTCTGTGGGCAGGACACACGCTGTTCTCCTGAATCTACCTCCAATACTATTCCTACTTGGACAGTTCAGCCACATGCTAACTGAACAACTGTGGGCGGGTTTCCTACCCTCCCTGAGCCTTGGTTTCCACCCCTGTAAAATGGATGTAACAATGTCTACCTTCTAAGTCTCCTCTAAGAATCAGATGATTTACGCAAAGTGCTTAGGATGGCACCTAGAACTTATTTGGAGCCTCAATAAACTGAAAACCAATCCATGGTGAGAGCTAACATTCACTGGGTACTTACTATGTCTCAGGCACTATTTTAAGTACTTTATACTCACTGGACACCCTATGCATTAGGTAATCTTGCTACCCCATGTCCCACGTGAGGAAATAGATCTAGAACTGGAGTACTTGGTCAAGTTCACATACTATGAAATGGGAGGTTTAGCATTCCAGTCACCCTGATACTAAGCCCCCCACAATGGCGGCTGCTATATTTACTCACAGTCATTCATTCTTTCAACAGATGTTCACTCATTCAACTGACATTCATGCACTCAACACAACGTCTAAGTGTGGACTGAGTGCTGAACACCATTCTAAGTTCTGGCATATAGCTGCCACCATGACCCAGTCCCCACTCTTCATGTTCTCAATAAACAAGTAAAAGACAAAGACTGTAGAGAAAACTAATACAGGAGAGGGGAGGAATTTTACTCAGGGAGACATCTGGGAAGGTGATATCTAAGCACAGACTTGAAGAAGGAATATAGACCAGCCATATGGATATCAGAGAGCAGCAATCTTGGCAGGGAGGTACTAACAGTCAGACATGGGTTATTTTCAGGTACACCAGTGAGGCCAGCACAGCTGGAAGCAGAGGAGGACAGGAAAGCAAATAGTAGAAGTGAGGGCAGAGAGACTGCAGGGGGAGCTGGTAAGGGTCTTGTAGGAGCCACCATGGCAACTTGGGTTCCCACCTGGAGAGAGACGGGCAGCCACCGGACGATTCTAAGGAGAGGGGTGCCATGACCTGACTAACATATTAACAAGATCGCGCAGACTTCTGTGTCGACCGTGGGCTGAAGAAATAAGTGCAGAAACAGGGAGACTGGCTGGGAAGCTCCTGCAGCGGACCAGGCAAGTGCCAATAGTTATTCGCGCCAGGACGGGAGCAGTGGAGGTGGTGAGACGTGGTCAGAGCCCCGTGTGTTTCGTAGACAGTTGGTGGTCTTTGCATTTGGATTGGACAGAGGTACAGAGAAAGAAGAGTTAAGGGTGCCCCTAAGTGCTTTGGCCTGAGGTCCTGCACTGGATGCGATGGTGTATTTTGTGCCATGCAGTGAATGTTAACATCCCATTCAGGTCTGACTTGGAACACTTGCAAACAGGGCTGCACACCCTCTAAGCAAGTACATCATATTAATATATTCCTTCCCAAAATAACCCCCAGCCTGACAGTGCCCCGGTGAGGACGGAAACCTTACTCGCAAATAATTTGCAAAGCTGATTCACTGGAGTTCAGAGATGTGGATTTTAACGACTGTGTTTCCATTTCTTACCCGGGGATGAACATGGCAACAAAAACAAGGGAGACCAGGGACATGCCATTTCTGAGCACAGAACTCCAGTGACCCCTGAGAACCCCACCTGGGACAGCGCACTCATTGTTCTGAGCTTTCCCATATTGCAGAATGTTCGTGGGCAACCCAGAAGATTATCAGCTCTTGGCAAAAGGGGCCAAACACGAGGAAGAGTGATAAGGTGATGAGGAGAGTGGAGAGCACATCACTGGAGAAACGGTCAAAGGGACTCAGCATCCTGAGCCTAGACACGAGAAGGCTCAGGAGAAATGTGAGAGCTTCCGCTGTGTCATGCTTTAACTCAATCACACACGACCAAGTGGTGGAAGATACAGGGAATTTAGAAAGTACTTCTGTAAGGGATTAGTGAACTGGGGAACCTCTGGAGATACGGCTTCCATCACCCACCCTTCCAACAATTCTTTAAGTCTAGCTTGGCCTATAAACCGAGATCGTACCTTGTTTCCACCAATCATCACCTTCCTCATGTCTGTCCATTCCTGCTTACTCAGCCTGAATTCCATGGTCCATCATTTGAAATAGCCATCACATCCTCAACTCCTTGACCCACTGACCCACATGCCTTCATCCTATGTGCCTGGCAAACCCCAACCCTGGTTAGATCCTGACCTGCCTCACACATGCACCACAGAGCTCAGCTTGGCTGGAGAAAAACCCGAACTACATTGACTGGTGTCACTTGAAATTCATGACCACCAATCTCAAGTGGGCTTTGGGGCCTCCAGGCAACCATTCTATAGTTCCCTGGTTTGTTCCACGTCCTGCTCTCCGCGAGGACTATTTCATACGACTTCCCCGTCTTCAAATCCCCTTATCCTCCTTCTCAGCTGATGACCTTGCTTCCTACTCCACTGAGAAAGCAGAAGCAATCTGGAGAGGAATCCACGTGTTCCCTCCACATGCATCGACCTCCCGGCTTCTGTGCCCACACACTGTCTGCCCCCATTTTCCTGAGGACATACTGTCGTGCTCCCACCTGAGGCCAATCCCTCCAATCACCGACCAGTTCCCCACCCCGCTCCTACCTGCACAAGAATGTTGCTTCAGCAAGTTTCATCTCTGGCCCCTGCCCGCCAGTTTTCCCCTCTCTGCTGGAACATCTCATTAACATGCGGTTAAAAGGAAAACTACACCCCGGCACACCCATCTACACTCATTGTCTCCACTTATTCTTCTCTCCTAAGCCCCTTCCAGGAGCTGCCTCCCCCACTGTGCCCTTGAAACAGCTCCTGTCAGGTAACCAGAGGGCTCCACATTGCTAAATCCACCAACTCTCGGGCCTCATCTCCGTCTGAACACAGGTGGTCACCACTTCCCTCCTTCACCTGCTTTCCAGCTCTGAGTGGTGGGTCTGCTCCTGCCTCGCTGGCTGATCCTTACCATCTTCCCAACCCTCCCAAGACTGGGGGGCTCCCGGCCTCAGCCCTTGAGCCTATTTCTTTGGCCTCTATACACTTCCCAGGTGATCCCGTCTTGTGTCCTGGCTTCAAGTTTCACCTATGTACTGATGACATCTACACTTACATCCAAGCTCTGAGCTCTCCTCCGAGTGCTAGACCCATATGTCCGACTGCCTGCTTCACCTCTTCATGAAGGAGTCTTACAGACAATTCAAGGTTAACATACCCAAAACCGAATTCGTAACATTGGCCTCCTTCCTCCCCAAATCCTCTTCCTGGGGCGCCTGGGTGGCTCAGTCAGTTAAGCGTCCGACTTTGGCTCACGTCATGATCTCACCGTTCGTGAGTTCAAGCCCCGCTTCAGGCTCTGTGCTGACAGCTCAGAGCCTGGAGCCTGCTTCAGATTCTGTGTCTCCCTCTCTCTCTCTCTCTGCACCCCCCAAGGAAATAAACATTAAAAAAAACCCCACCCTATTCTTCCCAAAGACTTCCTACCTCAGAAAAAACAACAACGTAAACAAAAACAAAAAACCCACAAAAACAAAAAACCCACAACACCACCACACCACAGTCCTTGCCGTTGCTCAGGCCAGAAAACGATAGCATCATTTTTTATTTCTGTCCCTCACCCACCCACATTACGATACATCTCTAAGGCCTGTTTTTTCTACTTCTAAAATATGTCCAAAACTCCTAAAACCACCACTACCTCTCACCGTGTCTTGTCACAAACCTGGTGCAAACCAGATCACCTCACCCTATCAGCGCAAGATGCCGTAACGTCCCCAGATCCACTGACAACAGAAGGCCTTTCAGGCTGCAAATCGGGCCAGTTCTTACAACACACCAGTAACTTCCCACCTTAGAGAAAAGCCCAAGTCCCAACCCTGCCCCACAAGGCCCTCTGGATCCAAGCTCAGTGACCTCTTTCTAGCTTCATTTTCTACTCATTGACGTGGCCCCGGCCACGTTGACATCCTGTCTTATCTTCCAAGAAGCCAAGCCCAGTTGTCCCTCGGGGCCTTTACAGCTGCTGTTCCCTCTGCCAGAGAGCTGTCTCTGTCCACTTTGTTCGCCCCTAAGTGCCTGGCACACAGCAGGTGCTCCAGAAATATTTGTTGGGAAAATAAACGCACGAGTGAATGGAAGCACACAAGCGGGAGAAAAACGGCCACTTTGGGAAGTTACGGTAGAAAAACCTTCAAGCATCAGGCATTCCTCCATCGACCCTTCCATCTGTCCAACAAGCTTGCTTGCCTAGTGTGCACAAGCTTCTGTGCCAGGTGCTGGCGCTCACACGTACGTGTGGTTCTTGCATCAAGGAGCTTCAAGGAGCTTCCCCGCAAGGAACTCCCCTCAGGGAAGAGACAGAAATGTCAGTAAGTGGTTACAGCACAAAATGCTAAGTGACGTAACAGAGGGAAACAGAAGGTCTGACGTGGGCCCAGGGAGGCCACTATTTGGTTCTAATAGATGTGTGGTGGGCAGTGTGGGGCAGGAGTGGCAACTTGTTGACTTTCAACCATAATTTCCAGCTCATGCATCTGTAATACAACAAACAGATCGTGCAGAAACAGCTTGTACTAAAGCTGCTGCGTGTTTGGGGTTGGAGACTCTCTGAGACGTTGGAACTCTGCCTTCCTGAAGTCTACATCCGCCACTCCCAGTCTCTCTTCCTACCTTCTGGCACGAACCCCAAGACGGCTTCCTTCTCCCAGAATCCTTGCCACCCTCACGGTGCTAGGCAAGGCTCCAAGGCTGGCAGAATGGGGGTGGGGGATCAGGAGTCCCGGCAGGTACCCCTCTGTCCCTCAGCTCTCTCCTCCGTCACCCACTTTGTACACGTGGCTGCTCAAGCAAGGCTCCTCTTCTCCAGAAGGGCCACCCAAGAAGATAACCCCCTCCCGCAGAGCAGCCTGCAGCCAATGGCTGGAGAGTGGCGGGAAGAGAATGCGGCCCCCCTGCCCAGATGGGATCCCTCCGGGGTAGGATTCATGCCCCAGATCCCTGCGGGCCAGCCGAGACCAGAGTGGACCTGAGAGCACGGCCTGGCTTGGCTCTCTTCCCCTTTTCTCTCTTCTGCTTGTATCACCGTCAAGGGAACTCCTGAAGAGCCTTCCCTCAACAAAACGTATGTATCCCAAGCTCCCTCATAGGCTCTGCTTCTGGGGAACTCACCTTCCTAAGGCAATTCCAGCCTGAAAGAGGAGGAGGTCAGCGACCAGTGTAAGTGTTCTACTGTGCACTGAACTATGTTCCAATTCCTCAGCTGAAGCCCTAACCCCCCAAGGTGACTATATTTGGAGACAGGGCATTCAAAGAGGAGATTATGGTTAAATGAGGTTGTAAGGGCGGGGCCCTCATCCAACGGGAACAGACAGGAAGAAAAGACACCAGGCCTGCTCTCCCATAAGGACAAAGGCCCTGTGAGGACACAGTGAGAAGAGAGCCACCTATAAGCCAAGGAGAATGGACTCAGGAGCAACCCTCCCCCGCCATCCCCTGCCATCTTGATCTTGGACTTCCGGCCTCCCCAGTTGTGAGAGGAGAGATTTCTATTGTTCAAGCCTAGTAAAGGTTTGCCGTATGCATTGCAGGCTCCTTCAGCAGGCACCTAGAGAGCTTACGTTCCTTCCAACTTTTAGAAAATAAACACAGATTTCAAAATATTGAAGTAGAAAAAGAAAAGAAAAATAGCACTTTTGAGAACCTGCTATTTGCCTGGCATGACGTACTACTCGTTCAATACCCATCCTTCTGGGGCACCTGGGTGGCTCGGTCAGCTGAGAGTCTGACTCTGACTTGATTGCAGCTCAGGTCATGATCCCAGGGTTGTGGGATCGAGCCCTGCATTGGACTCTGCACTGAGCTTAGAGCCTGAGATTCTCTTTCTCCCTCTGTCCCTCTCCCATTGGCGCGTACGTGCTCTCTCAAATAAAAAATAAAATAAAAAAACACCCACCCTCCTTCTTCTGGTAGGATTTCCTCCAAGAAACATTCCTGCCTGCACTCTGTGTCCCATCTCCACCCCACTGTGGCTCCAGGAACGGGCACATGATACAGTACCTTTAAAGTGCACTAATCACCAGGATTTCGCACATTGGGCTCTATTAACACTTGCAGCCACAAAATTCTTTGTGGTGGGGGCTGTCGTGGGCATTGTAGCATGTTTCACAGCCTCTTTGGCCCCTACTAGATGCTAGGAGCGCCCCCTAGCAGTGACAACCAGGAACGCCTCCAGATACTGTCATTAAACGTCCCCTGCTGGGGCAAAATTGCCCCTGGTCGAGAAGCCCCAAGGGTATGCGACCTCACACAAGTAAATGAGACTCAGGCCTGGGACTTGGCTAGAACTACTGGAAGGAGAAGTGTGTTCTGGGGATGCCAAGCGGAAACAGGGTCACCCTGAGCTGCTGGGGGCATCTTGCCCCCACACAGGGAGAGGCAGCCTGTGCATGAAGCCAACACAGAGTAAGGCAGAGCTGAGAGACAGAGAAGACAGACAGGTGGATTCGGCTGAGTTACATTCCAGTTATGTCAGCCAATTAGCTCCCTCTGGCCCTAAGCCAGTTTGGTTTGAGTCCCCGTCACAGGCATGAGTGACAGGACCCATTTTGTAAACAGGCTCTCCTGCAACCCTCAGAGCTGCCCCCTCGGGTAAGCGTGCTTATCCGAGCTCCACAGATTTCAAACTGCCTCCTCTTGTCCCTCCACTACCCGTCCACCCCCGCACCGTGCTTCCAATCGCCACAATGTCATGCACGATGCATTGTTCACAGCCAGGCAGCAGGCTCGGGCCATGCCGTTTGCTGCTGGTGCCCAAGTGCCAAAACAGTGCTTGGCACCCAGCAGGTGTTCAAAATATTTGCTGCATGGCTGGATGTGGTTATATGGCTTGCTCAAGAACAGGCCTAAGGATCCGATTTCAAAGCCCGTGTGAGTTTCCCTATGGTTTTTTGCATATTTGCTCTGCTCTGCTCTAGAGGGAAAAACTAGATCCAATGATATGTGTAAGGAGGCCAATTTCAGTGCAACATTCTAGAACATAATCACGGCCAGTTCTGTCGAGTAATGGGGTGACACGTCTCAAGAAGAGCTCATGAGGATGGGGACAGGGACAACAGGGACGCTGGCCAACGTAGGATGGGTGCTGACTCCGTGTCAACCACGGAGAGGAACACTCTCATTTCATTTTCACAACCCTCCAACAGGCCACTGCCTTATCTTCATCTTGTCACCAACTAAGCAAAGCTTGGAGAATTTGAGTAACTCATACGTGGCCCCATGAGCCAGGAGCATCACGGGTCCTCTAGCTGGCATCCGTGCACCAACATGGTCACCGTCCTATCTCATGAGGGAAGGAGGGTTCTGTCACTAGAGCCATGTAAGAAGAGGAGGGATGACCCCAAATGAGGGGAGGGAGTCAACCAGAATTCTCCAAGCCAGAGGCTCGAGGAGACAAGGAACTTGCTCCCCTGAGACTAGATAATGGGGGTGCCTCATCTCCAGAGACCACTCCTGGCCCCTCGTGTTCCCCCGTCCTCATCCCTCTCCCAAACCACAGTCGAGTTCGTCATGGCCTAGCGAGGGTCAGCCCCCTGCTGGACCTGCTGGTGACCAGACCCGCCTGACTCTGAGGACCCTCAACTCCACCCAAATTCCCCCCATAGTCATGCGTGTGAGCCCTCCCATCGGTCCCCACCCCAGCCTTGCACATTAAGCCAGCCTCTTCTTTCTCCCCAGCGGCCTCCCAGAGACAATTAGTGAAGCATCAAGAAAAGGTTTCAACAGACACCATGTGATGGGAAAAGCACAGGCTCCGGTCTGAGTTTCGGATCAACCTCATTCTTTGTCACCTCGGGCGAGCCACGAGGCCTCTCAGGGCCTCGGATTCATGGCTTGTGGACCAGGGACAACAATACGGAGCTGTGGACGTAAACGAGGTATGGTAGGTCGAGCACGGGTACGTAGCAGGAGGTGAAGAAACGGGGGTAGATTCTCGGTGTTTGCTCCTTGTCCTCCCTACGGAGTTCCCATTCAAGCTGAGGCTTCATCCTGGCTCAACCTTTCTTCCCACAATGATGAAAAAGGGAACTGGCAGCTGCCTGGGGCACACGGACCAACACCTTTTGATGCAATCTCTCTCTGGCCTAAAACCCTTCCTTCTCTTAGAAAAGGAGTATCTGTCAAACGTGTCTCTTCCATTCCTTCTGCTTTTTTTTTTTTTTTTTTTGCACCACGCAGTCAAGAGCTGCAAAGCCACTTCCACTGCCTGCATTGTACATGTGGGAGAGGTGTTGGCTGAGAGGTGAGGTGGCAAAGTCTCACGTGACACACTGGCAATTTGGGGAGTCAGGACTTGTGGGGCCACGGCACCTTGACCCCGGCTACAGTGTGGACTTCCCTGTACCATCTGCCTGGGTTCAGAGACTTCTTATGGGGCAGCCTTGGGGTGTCAGTGCCATGGCCAGATAAAAGGCAGGTATATGTCACAGGCCACAAATCCTGGGGCCGGGGCTGACTCCATCTAACTAGAATAGACAAGAGGACTGGCGTTAGAAACTGGCTTGGCCCAGGGGCTTAGCAACAGTGCCTCACGGACCCCGGCCATTGATGCCAATCCGGGGGCCAGCCAGTCACTGACCTGTGGTCAAACAGTCATGGACTTACAGAGCCACTGCCAGCATGCCCCTACTCAGATCTGCTCGGCATGATGGAAGGATCGTGACGTGGTGGAGCTGGTTCCAACCTGAGCTCGAGCTCTGTGTAAGCTCTCAATCCATCCCCCATCCAAGACCCCCGAGAGTGGAGAAATGGAATAAGGGTGCATGTGGGAGCTCCCGGAACATTGGGGGACCACAGAAAATGGCAGCCCTCACGCCACTCTGCCGTCGCCGTACTTCTCTGGAGTACGGAGTTCCCGTTCGTTACCACCTGGAAGTGGCCTTGGGCACAAGGGAAGTATCAGCACCTCCCCTGCCTCACCGGATACCACAGACTTTCCTGAGCGCCACATGCGCGTTTTCAGGATGGCTTCCTGCCCCAGCCTTGTGAAAGTCGGCTCCGAAATAGCATCAGTTCTAACTTACTCCTTGGAGCGGACGTGAGGCCGAGTGTAAAGGAAGGGGGTGGGCACCTTTTTAAGTAGGATTTCTAGAGCCCTGAGGAGTGGAAAGATTTTCTGGGTCCTTTCCAATTCAGGTCAATGCAACATGGAGATGTGTTGAGCACTTACCATGTATGGGTAAGTATATGGGCGTCCGGATAATGAGGAGAAGGATGGTAAGTAAGTAATACGGTAAATAATAATAGCTTCTACTTACTGAGTTCCTGCTAATGTGCTATTCTGCCTCCATTCGTTTTCTCTAGTCCCTGTAACATTTCCTGCGTCTTACAGAGGAGAAAATTGAGGTTCAAATACATCAAACGACTTGGCCAAAGGCACTAGAAAGTGGAACACTCGTGAGTCCAGTTCAGACATGAATGCTGCAGATTCCACTTCTGCACTAACACCTCCGCATCTCCCGAGAAGTTACAAGCGAAGAGACAGGGAAAACATTTGGGGAGGTTTCTTGATAAATCAATCTGATCTCAGAGAACTCTTCACAGGACAGAAATGAGCGAGGCACGAAGCTCAGGAGGTAAAGTGGATCTGACCCGAGAGGGCCCAGATGGGAAATCTCAACATGAACTGCTTGACACGTACCATCCTGTATTTGTAATATGAAAGATTTGAAATAACCTAAATGTCTATCCATAGGAGACTGGCTTAATAAGTTATCATTCAGACCCATAAGAAAACACTGTCTGAGCTCCCACGTTCTGAAAAGCAGATCTATATGGACATATGTGGAAGAGTCTCTAAGGCACTCTAAGGCTCTTCTCCACTTGCTCTGGCGGCCAGATCCATTTCCTCCCTTCCTGTCCTGCTCCGAGCCCTGGGACCCGGTCCTCCTGGACTGCCCCCAAAAGGCTCCTGGTGTTTCTGGCTTCTACTTGGGTTTGACCAATGAGAGGCACTGACAGTGGGTTGGAGGGTGTGAGGAGAGAGAAGCCAGGGTATTTCCCCCCTACTCCTTCCCTGTTTGGACAATACAGTCGGACGCAGCCCAGTCCACACAGCCCTCCACAACTCGGCCCATTGTCCGTGGCTTCGCTTCTCCTTGGCCTCAGGTGCCCTATTTCCTCCCCTTCCTCTCCTGGCATTAAAATCTCTCCAGCTGGACTGTCTGAGCGGAGTTCTGTTGCCTTCTGGGATCCTGACTTTGATACATATTGTGAACATTACAGAGGGGATCCCCAAGCAGAGATGTCCCACTAACCTCCCAAGAACCTTTCCGATCAGCTTCACCAGTAACGTCCCCACGAGTCCACCAATGGCGAATATGGACACTGTCACAGACCAGAGCAGGGTCAGAGTGTCTTGGTCTATTGGATGTCCGTGCCTTCTTTCCCACGATTCATTGTAGAAGGACTTGATGTACTGAAAAGAAACAACGAAACGTGTTATTCCATTCTGCTGCTCGTTATAAACGAACACAGCTTTTACAGAGCATTTTGTGCATGCGAGGCACTTTGCTAAGTTCTGTTTGAGCTTTATTTCATTGAACCTTTCCAACAAATTGTGTGGAGGGGCCCTACTTTTAACCTCGTTTTGCAGATAGGGACACTGAAGCTCAGAGAGACAAAGTGACGTGCTCAGTAAGTGGCAAACCTGAAAGCCAAACTCAAATCTGACCCCAAACCTAGGGTAACCGATTATACCTGGGCTTCTCCCACTTTGGTGCACAGCAGAACCAACTGGGAAGTGTGTTAACAACACACATATCTGAGATAAGAGGAAATCTTTGCCTTTGAGGTAGACGAAGATACAGGATGCAAAAAAAACACCACAAAAGAAAAACAAAATGCTCATTTGGGTTTTGTCTAAATTAAAGTGTTTTATTCTTCAAAGGATACTTTAAAAAAAAATGAAAAGGCAAGCCACAGACTGAGATAACATATTTGCAACACATAAACTATAAAGGACTTATATCCACAACACACAGAGAACTCTAACAAGTCAATATGACAAACAACCCAATTAATTGAGCAAAAGACTTGAACTGACTCAGAGAAGATTCAAATGACCAGTAAGTTAATGACATGATGCTCAATGTCATTAGTCAACAGGCAAATGCAAATTAAAACCCCAACAAGATACTATTTTGCATCCTCTAGATCCCCATCATTGTCTTGTGATTTGGTGGGTTTCAGATGGTGACGGGGTGATTCTGATGTGCACCAAAGACTGGGGTCATGGCACTAAGCTCCTCAAGGAGTTCCATCCCCAAGATGTTCATAGCTATCCACTGACACCAGATACCAGAGCCAGCATACGTCACTGCAGAATAAACACAGGTTCGGGACACACAGACCACAGCGTGAATCCCAGCACAACAAAGTACTAACGATTTAAGCCAGCTGGACCTTGGCTCCCTCATCTACAAAACGGGAATGATGACACTGATGTCTCAGGGCTGTCGGGAGGGTCACGCAAGAGTTTAGAGCAGTGCCCAGGGCTTGGGCAAAGCTCACACAATCCCCAGGAAGCTCAACTCTACCAGGTCTGGTAAAACCAAGTAGTGATCAGCAGTAGGCTCTCATGCACTGTGTTGAGATGAGACAACCATCTTGGAAAACAGTTTGGCATCATCTAGCAAAGTTGAAGATGCCCCTAACCTACAACCCAGCAAATCCATTTCTAGAAAGTTCCTCCAAAAAACTCCTTCCCACCTGCCCGAGGACATATCTACCCAAATGTCCACATAGCATTGCTTATAATAGCCCCAAAAGGGAAACAACCGATGCCCACCAGCAGAATGGATAAACAAATCGTGGAAGAATCATCATATGAAACCCCACGGCCACAAACACGAACGAACTACAGCGACATGCAAACACATACAGTTAAACCTCACAAAATACAACATTGAACAAAATAAGCCAGAAACAAAACAGTACGTACAGTATGACACCATATTTCTATCCAAAGATATACAAAATATAAACGTTTTGGGGGGAATTACATATAGATTATAAAATACAAAGGAAAACAAAGAAATAATTGTTGCAAATGTCAGGTCAGTGGTCGCTCCTGGGGGCGGGGTGGAGAGATGATCTGGGAGGGGCATCTGGCAGGATCTTCTATTCTTAATCTTATTCTTAGCTGGGTTAGATTTCTAATCATCCTCTAAACTCTGTGTGTGTGTGTGTGTGTGTGTGTGTGTGTGGCCAGTGGGGGTGGAATGGGATGAGGAAGGGAAGGAAGGGCTGCCTGGAGTTGGAGGGGCAGGAAAGGGCAGGTCATTCGGGACCTTAGAGGTCATGGTAATCAGTTTGCTTGTTGCCTGGACTTTGTGTGTGTGTGTGTGTGTGTGTGTGTGTGTGTGTGTGTGTGTGTGTGTGTTGGCCCGAGTGGAATGGGAAGCTATTGGAGGGTTTCAAGTGAGGGGAGGACATGGAGTGGTTTACATTTTCAGCGGACTGCTCTGCTTCAGAGTCGCCAGGGACCTGGAAGGAAGCTAGGGAGGAAGCTGGCCCTGTGTTGAGAGGCACCCCAACAGTCCCAAGATCTCGGTGGCCTGGACCCAGCAGTGAAGGTGGAGAGAAGGGGGTGGATCCGAGATATGTTTTGAGAGTAGGATGGACAAGACCAACTGGGGACTGGCCCCACATCCTGGGAGGGAGGGTTCTAGACACGCCTAAGAGGAACGGAGAAGACTGCAAGGTTTCTGGCCTAGGCAAATGGGCTGATGGCAGGAGATGAGGGAAGCATCCTATCCCTATGTGATATCTATTCTCTTCCCATGTGATATCTACACTCTTCCCGGTGTTACTGGTTGAATTGTGACATGCCCCCCGACCCCCCCCCCCCCACCCCGTTCATAAGTGGAAGCCCTAACCCCCAGGACCTCAGGATGTGAGGTATTTGGAGACAGGGTGTGGTAGGGTCCCCTCCCAAGGAAAGAAGAGAAAAAACGCTCAAGGCAGCCTGACTGTATGCCCACGTGACAACATCCCTCACGACCTTGTAACATGAGGCCACTTAATCAGACGACATGTTTGTGTATTACCATCTATGGGAGACAAGGAAGTAAAAAATGTATAAGAAACTACACCACGTGGCGTTCAGGTCTTCCGTACGAACCCAAGGGAGCGGTGCCGGCACGAATGAAGTTGCTTCCTGGAAAGAAAAGCTTCGGTGCCCCGACTATCTATCTGAGCGAGAATCCTGCTACAGGGGTCTTTACAGAGGGAATCTGGTTGAAATGAGGTTATTTGGGTGGGCCCGATCCAAAGTGACTGATGTCCTTATCAAAGGGGGAGACATGGACGCAGAGACAAGCGTGGAGGGAGAAGGACAGGCACACGCTGAAGACAGCCACCTGCAAGCCCGAGAGCCGGCCCTAGAGCAGATCCTTCCCTCACAGGCCCTGGAAGGAACGGGACTCCGCCAGCACCTTGACCTCAGGCCTCTCGCCCGCAGGGCTGTCACAGAATAACCCCCTGCTCGGTAAACCTCAGTTTCCGCCCCCTCCCTGAGAGGCTGCCTGGGGTACTTTGTTTTGGCGGCCCCAGCGGACCGCCACACTGCCTTATCTCCAAAATACTTGTCCCCACTTAGACCGCTCAAGCCGATCCGATCCGGGCCACCATCCCCTCCCCTCCTGGGGCCACCACAGCAGCCGCCCCGGCGACTCACCAAGGAGCCGCGTGCTGCCCGTGGCTGGACATCAACACTGACCCCCGGTTACCGTGCACTTGGTGGCTGCCCAGCATCAGGAGCCCCCTTCTCCCCTCGGGGAGCTCCCTCCTCACAGCCCCGGCGGCACACACAGCCCCAACCTCCCTACGCGGCTTTACCACGCCAGGCGCCCGTCTCCCAGCATCCCCTGCAGCTAGCGAGCGCCATGTGACCCGGGCTCAGCCAATCAGAGGCCTGGACTCTGCAGGAGGCGGGGCGCTAAGCGGCGGGGCCAGAATTCCTTTCGCAGCAGTTTAGGGTTTGGGGTTTGGGGGCCGTGGGAGCCTGATGGCCGCGGTGTCCTGTGCCAGCCACGCGGTAGCTCACACTGGCGGCCGCTGGGCGGGGGTGGCATTGGCCAGGCTGCAGAGCTTCGGGGCCGGCTCACCAGCCCTGCGAGCTGCTCCCGATTTTGGCAACAACAGTTTTAGCTTCGATCAGACAAAATTATTGTTGCTTGCAACTGCTGAAACTCTCCCAAAACACGTAAATTATCCCATTTCAGCCTCGCAACAGCCCTGGGGGCAGAAACGCTCATTTACAGACCAGGGAGCCCAGAGTTGCCAACTTGGCCAGGTGGCTAACAGGTGGATGGGGGGAGGTTGTGCAAGGCCCGCCTCACGTTGGAGCCCTAAAGGACAAGTGCACTATCCGGGCTCCCAACTTCACAGTCAAGGTGGCAATGTTAAGCAGCCAAGTACAATGGCACATTTATTGATTTAAAAGTATCTGGGG
Source organism: Panthera tigris (assembly GCF_018350195.1). Lineage (NCBI taxonomy): Eukaryota > Metazoa > Chordata > Mammalia > Carnivora > Felidae > Panthera > Panthera tigris. The sequence goes on along the minus strand of NC_056663.1, from coordinate 197,299,040 downwards.
CACCTGAGTGACTCGGTTGAGCGTCTGACTTTGGCTCAGGTCATGATCTCATGGTTTGCGAGTTCAAGTGGACATTGGGCTCACTACTGTCAGCACAGAACCCGCTTCAGATCCTCTGTCCCCCTCTCTTTCTGCCCCTCCCCTGGTCACTCTCTCTCAAAAATAAATAAACGTTAAAAAAAAATGTCAATTAAGCCTTTGTTATGGGCTACACACTCTGCCATGCCCTTAAGTACTTGGGTGACAACCAACAAGCACAGAGCATAGTGGGAGAAAGTGTGATAAACTGCTAAGCCAGGGGCTGGACAGGCCTCAGGAAGGCAGAGGTACAGAACTACCCCACCCCACCCCTGCCGCCTCCCCAGGGCAACAGCAAGACCCTCAGAGAAACCGGTGTAAGGAGTGAGTACCCAGCACTGCACGGGCACCTCTTGCTGCCTAATAAGCAGGACCCTTCCCCTCACCCCACGTAGAAGGTTATTCTTGGATGTGACCTTGGTCCCTAATGTGATCCAGAACTGACACTGATTCGAGCAACTATAGCCACCTTTCCAGGAGCCTTGCTAATGCCCACTCTAGAGACCCTCTTGGGGCACCTGCGTGGCTCAGTCGGTTGGGCAGCCGACTTCGGCTCAGATCATGATCTCACGGTTTGTGGGTTTGAACCCCCTGTCAGGCTTTGTGCTGACAGCTCGGAACCTGGAGCCTGCTTCAGATTCTGTGTCTCGCTCTCTCTGCCCCTCCCCTGCTTATGCTCTGTCTCTCTCTGTCTCAAAAATAAATAAAACGTTAAAAGTTTTTAGAGAGCCTCTTATCACCATGCCTACAGCAGCGACCAGTGTCCAAGAATTGATGTGCAGAAACTAGAAGGATGCTGCCGGGGAAGAAATCTCTTCCTTTCTAGGCATTCAGGAGCCTGGTGAGAAAGGGGGCAGCTTTCATATCACTCATTCCTAGGTGTTGCTTTGGGCATCTCTACAGAGATTTTGTATCTCAGTTTGGGAGAGCTGGAGGATGGAAGGAACCTCTGCAGAGGGCTGGAGAAAGCTGAAGGACACAGCAAAGCCTGCGCCCCCCTGCAGAGACGCCTTCCTCAACCGTCCTGAAAGCTGGTTTCCAAGTGATGGCTGTAACGATTTAATGTTTGTCTTCTCCAGGAATGATTTCAGCAGAGGCCTAGATGAAAGGCAGCCTGAAGGGTTATGTGATAGTAGGAGCCAGCCGATGAGGGCTGTTCTGCTAACTCATTACACAAACATTCACTGAGTTTGAGATGTGTGGCCCTGACTTATGTGAACACCGACTGGTACTGCATAGTATAGAGCAGGTGCTTTAATAAGGGTTTGTGTTTTAAATTCAGTTTCTGCCGGGGCGCCTGGGTGGCTCAGTCGGTTGAGCATCTGACTTCAGCTCAGGTCATGATCTCACAGTTTGCGGCCCCCCGTTGGGCTCTGTGCTGACAGATCACAGCCTGGAACCTGCTTTGAGTTCCTTGTCTCCCTCCCTCTCTGTCCCTCCCGCGCTCATGCACTACCTCTCAAAAATAAATAAACATTAAAACAATGTTTAAAATTCAGTTTCTGCTGTGTATCAATCACCACGTAATAATAAAAATAGGTCATAGATGCGACATACCATCCACTACCCCGAGAACTGGACACGTGTGAACTCATTCCATCGTCTTCACAACCCTATGAGGCAGGTACTGTTTGTAACTTCTCTTTGGGCTGATGAACCTTAGGAACAGAGCCACAGGGGCATTTCCCAAGTCACACCATTGGCATGTGGGAGGGTCGGGACTCACACCTAGGTAGTTGGACTCCACAGCCCATCTCTTAACCACTACTGTAGTCCAACTCAGTATAGAAAACACAAAGGTGATCCTATCAGTACCTCTGTTGCATATTGAAAGACTGGAGTCGGGGAGAAGGAGGGACAGAGAACGAATACTGATTGACTGCTCAGTACGCATTAGACATCTATATACCTCACTTTGTTTAACCCTTGGCAGCCATCCTGTGAAGTTTCATTAAGAGCAGAAAAAGGAGTAGAGAAATGCATCTGAAAGCCATAGAGAATCCAGTGGAATGGCAGAGCCCTTCCTCCTCCATGCTCACAGCGTCTAGCCCTTCTCTTCCTGGGCACACCCACACTTCTCGGTGCCTTGCATCTGGATGCGGCCACATGGCTACTTCTCACCACAGGAGCATGAGCAGAAGTGACGTGTGTCACCTCAGCCAAAGTATTAAGAGTTTGTGTGCCTTCTCTTCACTCGTTCCCTTTCCTTATTGTCTGATCATTCACAGACAGACCAGAAGAGACATAGACTCTGGTGGAGCCACCATTCCTGGAGCCTGGGAGCTGAAGGAGCCTGGGTCCCCGAATGATTTCATGTAGCAGAGTGTCTCTGCTCACCTGCCCTTTTAAGGTGGCATAAATGAGAAATAAACTTTCACTGTGTTAAGCCACTGAGATTTAGGGGTTCCTTGTTATAGCACCCAAAGACAATGAACCTGACGCCAAAGCCCATGCCGTCATGATTACTATGCCATGAGTCTTCAAGAAAGAGGGAAGATTTCAGCAAAGTCATAAAGGGTAGGTAGGAGATATGAGCCTTCTGCTAGAGGATTCCTTTTATGTTTTGGGAAACTTGTAAGGCTCCATTTGAAAAGCGTATTCTGCAATAAAATGAGGGTTGAAATTTTTTTTTTTAACGTTTATTTAATTTTTGAGGGAGAGAGAGACAGAGTGCGAGTGGGGGAGGGGCAGAGAGAGAGGGAGACCCAGAATCGAAAGCAGGCTCCAGGCTGCGAGCTGTCAGCACAGAGCCCGACGCAGGGCTCGAACTCACAGACCATGACATCACGGCCTGAGCCGAAGTCGGAAGCTCAGCAGACTGAGCCAGCCAGGTGCCCCTATGGGTTGTTTTTTTTTTAATGTGTGTTTTTGAGTGAGAGAGGGAGACAGTAAGAGTGCGAGGGGCAGAGAGAGTTGAGACACAGAATCCAAAGCAGGCTCCAGGCTCTGAGCTGTCAGCACAGAGCCCGACGCGGGGCTCGAACTCACAAGCTGTGAGATCATGACATGAGCCAAAGTCGGACGCTCAACTGACTGAGCCGCCCAGGTGCCCCATGCAATAAAATGAGAGTTTAAAGATGACTGTGCTAGCTAATCTCTAGGCCTGATTTGGGCCATCTCATTCATGGATTCCACATTTCACCTTCCACTGGGTCCACTTACAAAGGGCCCAGGCTTGTCTTTCTCTCGGGCTCTACACACCTGCTTCCTTACCAACAGGGGCCCGGGTTCCCAGCCTGTCTTCTGGATACAAGTGCCGCAGCCCCCTGCCTTCAAGGAGCGTGCAGTCTAGTAGAGACAAGAGTAGAGTAAACACGCAGTTATAACACACAGTGGAGGTACAGTGATGGCGGGAAGCCGAGAAAGGCGATGCCACACTCGCCACGTCATGAGCAGGTGGGGACGGGCTTGGGTATGACAGTTGTCAACAGAGGAAAGCGAATCCTCGAAGGCCCAGAGAGTGGTCATCACTGGCCTTGACTGTCAGCCTGAGGAGTCCACGCATAATCGTGTGGGCGCTGGGGAGCCACGGTTAAAGGTAAGCCAAGAGTCTCAGGTTCAAGACTTGCTTCCACCACTGAGTCCTCCGTGATGTCCCACACGTGGCTTTGCTTTGCCTCTGAGGGCAGGCTTCTAAGTGGTTAAGGGCCCTGGGATCCACTTTCTTCAGCTGTGTGCTGGGCGATCTTGAATAAGTTACTTAACCTCTCTGTGCCTCGATTCCTCATCTGCTAGGTCCCTTCCCTCCTCAAAAGAGTTACTATGAGGATTTGACATGAGAACGAAAATAAAGCACAGAGCAGGGTCCGCAAGAAGCACACGATAAAAATCAGAAGTTGGGGTGGCCGCTGGTGGTGCGGATAACATTACTCCTGATCTGTAAAATAAAGGGCCTAGATGTGTTTATTTCTCAGGCCTATGAAGCCATGAATAACTCACCACTAACTCCCCAGCCGACAACTCAGAGGCCAAGCTTCTGGCCGCAAATCGAAAGCACGCAATTCCCAGCCAGGAAGACAGGCCTAGAACACCTCCAAATGATGGCAGGAAATTGCCAGACAATGGGAGGCAAATTACCCTGTCGCCTGTTTTGCAATATTCATGTTCCTTACTGATTCACACGGAGCCTGTCATGAATTCATCTAAAAATATTCTCAGGGGTGCTATAAAAATGCACATCAATAGAGCACTTTCGTGGACGGGCCAGAGCACACACTCTGCATAGCTGAGCAGCTCATGCCCAGGTCACGCCCATAACTCTTTCGGGATTTGTAAAGACAATTGATGCCACTGAAGACGCTGGCACCGTGAGTAAATCGGTATGAAAGTCCCTTACAGAGTGCCCACCGCCAAACCGGGCTCCTTGAAAGAAGGACCACTCGAGGACAGAATTCCTCAAGCCCAGCAGGGCCACCTGATGCCATCTAACAGAGGTAAGGCCTCCCGTGCAGAAGAAGCCAACATAGTTGGCTTGAGGCTTCCCTCCTCTGAGAGGCCTGCACGCAAGCTTGGCCCGAGGCTGGTGTTGGGGAGCGTGGATTTTGGGAGGGGGGCTCCCACCACTCCCAGATCTGATGAAAGCGACTCCCAAAGTCTACAGCATGCAGAGGATAGCTTATGCCGAACACCTGCTTTGTCTCTGGGAGTCAGGAGTCATGTACATGCCGAGCAGAGGGTGCCTTTGCGACCAGTCCCTAATAAAAACTCTGAACTCAGGCTCTGATGAGGTCCCCTGGTGGACAACATGCCCCCTGTGTCGTCACACTCATTGCTGGCGGATTAAGTGATTTCACCACGTGAGGACCCTGGACGCTTGCTCCTGGTTTCCTCTGGACTTTGCCCCGTGTGCCTTTTCCTTTTGATGATTTTGCTTCGAATCCCTTCACTGGAGTAAATCCCAGCCATGGGTGGAGAGTAGGGAGTCCTCACATTCTGAGTCCTGTGTGTCCTAGTGAACCATCAGACCTGGGGTGGTCCCGGGGACCTGAGACACCTCCCAGCCCTAAGGACAACACCCAGGTCCCTTTCTGACTTGGCTTGATGTCTAGGCTGCATGTTTGTGGTGGGGTTTTTCTCCCTGCTGTGTGATTCTCCTGGAGGAGTCCAGCTCCCCGACGGGGTGGGAAAGAGGCCTCTGTACATACAGATGCGTGAATATGTTCTACCCCCTCAGCCGGCTTCCACACTGAAAGCTAATGAAAGAAGATGTATTTGACTGCGAGCAATAGTCAGGCAGGTAAGACCTTGAGAGCTTTCCGGGTTCTCCTGCCAACCACTTTTGCAATGCGAGGGGGGAAACTTTGAGTTTAATTATATAGGAAACGAAGAAGGAAAGTTTCACTTTCTCTCTGCCCCAGGCGAGAGCAGTGGAGTGTGTGTACTCGCAAATATCCTTCTTATTCAACAAAAATTACTCCTGAGCCTCTCTCCTGCTGCAGCAGTCTTTCGAGAGATTGCGTGGCTGTGTTTCCGGAGGGGGGCGGGGGGCGGACAGTGTGCCTTCACACTGACATGTCTGTCATTTGCTCTGAAATAACACTTCCCACTCCTTTCTGTAGGTCTGCCGGGTGGCTGGAATAAAAATGATGAGCGTTTTCATTTCTGTTCAAATTGTTTCTGGCTCCTAAAAACCAGTCTTGAGGCATGGGGGGCTTTCACAGGGCATCTGATCCATTCCAAGTTCAGGGTGATGGTTTTGAGCACCAGTTCTGGAAAAATTTATTTACAGAAAAGGACTAAAAACCCTAGCCTGCAGATGGGGCCACTGGAAGGATTAAATGAAGGCGTGTAGACCCTAGCATGATGTCCAGCACATAGCAGACACTCAGTAAATCTCAGTGCCTCTCTCCTATGGGTCAGAAACACAATGTTTCTCATTTGATTTGTCGGGTTTGTTCACACCAGCAGACCCAACTCTGACACTCCCCCTCCCAAGTTTTCCCGACTGCCTGCCTCGCTGGGCTAACCTCACCTCTGTTCCCCTGCCTGGCTGCAGAAAATAAGGCACCCACCCCTGTACACAGGGCTTCCCCGAGCCCCGAGAGGGCCGTGCTCCCTTCTCCATTAGGTTCAACACAAGCGTTTTTCCCAGAGAAACTTTGTGATATGGGAAAATTCTGAATCAAAGATGCAGGCTTCTCTGCTCCAGTAAGCTGGGGTCCTGGGGTCCCGAGAGGATGGAGAGCAGGCACAGGGGTCACCCTCCGTGTAGAACACACAAGACACCAACCTCCCTGGACCTTGATTCAATCCAAGCCAGATGCCAAACCGAACAATGACTCCCAAGCCCCAATTTAAACAATGTATCAGTGCCCTGCCCTAGAGAAAAACTGGAAACAATCTAAGAGACCCACATTAGGAAGATAGGACAGTCACGTGATGCCACAGCGCACAGCTATGAGAGATCCTGGTGATGGGGCATTTTCAAGAACATGGAAAAGTGCTTCCAATGTAAGTATAAGCTAAAAAAAAAAAAAAAAAAAAAAAAGCAGGATATAAAACGGCAGAAATGGATGCTTTTTGGAAAAAGCCTTAAAAATGGCCCCTGGGTGGGGCTGAGGTCGGGACTCTCTTCTTCAGGGACAGGCTACCACCCATGAGCTGAGCGGCCTTGGGCCAGCTCCTCAGTCTTTCTCTTCCAGGCTCCTTTATTTGTACAGCGGGATTATTATCTCCGCGCCTGCTACGTGGGCTGCTGTCCAAATGAGAACTACAGATGGTGATTCATAGCGGTCGTTTTATTATTAAATTATTAACATTTAAATGTGTGCTGTTTGCTTTTGCTAACAGAAACCTGTTTGGCTTATGTAACTACTGAGACAACGTGAGGCAAACAAGAGAGAGGCAGAGAGAAAGAACGGAAAGGAAAGACTTGGGGATTTAAATACCAAAGGCAGTCCTGGTGCATGCTGAAATTAACCAGAGATAACCCGTCTCATCAAAATAATTGCCAGTTGCTTCTGCAATGACAAGATGTGCTGGTTTGTCCCTCAGTGCCAGCTGTCTCCTGCCAAGATGCCAAGCCGCTACGCCTCCCTGTCCGCCCGTCCAGCACTGATGTCTTTGGCAGGATCCGCGCTCCCCGTGCCCTACCCGGTTGCCTGAGACCAGGCCCGGGGCTGCACCGAGGTGCCCCGCCAGGCGCCTCTGCTCCCCTAAGAGTGCCGGGGCGCTCGGAGCAGTCACTGAAACTGCAGCATGGGGTGGGGTTAATTAAAAGAACCAGAAGCCGCTTCTGGGTTCTCTGTCTGCTGGTCCGTTGGAATCTTTCCTTTGAGCAGCATCTAACATCTGCAGCTAACTGGGGCGGATCTGCTCTTGTAGAGAGAGATGGTTTTATCCTTTACCAGTGCTTGCTTACCTGCCCTCGGGGGAGGATCGGGAGAGGAAAACGATGAAATGTACCATTTCTGCTGGGAACTTGTGGGGAGTCAAATTAATGTTCTGCTGAAGCCCCGGGGTTAAATACAGTAGCCAACTCCCCACCCCCCCCCCCGCCCCCTGTCCACAGGGGATCCATTCCAGGGCCCCCGCTGGGTGCCTGAAACCTCAGATAATGCTGAACCCTACATATACTATGTTTTTTCCTATATCTACATGCCTGTGATGAAGTTTAATTTATGAATTAGGCTCAGTAAACGATTAACGGTAACGAAGTAGAACAACTGTAACAACACATGGGAATGAGCATCATGTGAATGTGGCCCCGCGCTCTCTCCTAATGTCTTACTGTACTGTACTCACCTTTCTTTTTCTTGTGAGGATGTGAGATGATAAAATGCCCGGGTGGGGACACGAAGTGGGGTGAGGACAGAGTCACTATGATGCAGCGTGAGGCGACTTACGGACTCAGACGATGGGTCAGGAGGAGAGTCCTCTGTTGCAGACGACAGCTGACTGAGGGCCACTGACACCACAGATAAGGGGCGGGGGTGCTGCTGTACTGACACAAGGGGGGGGGGGCAAACTCTGTCTCCGGTCCCAAGAGAAGACCAAACATCGCCAACTCAGAAATCAATGGAACGGTGACTAATTCAGTATAAAAGCCAAGCCATTCGCTGTTACTCTGGTTTTGCTTCAAGGGAGTCCTAACTGACATGGTGTGAGAGTGGGGTGATAAGTGAGAGCCCCAAGTTCTCTTTTTCATTCTTTCTTGTTCATTAATTCATTTAACAGACGATTTTGGGTACTTTTATGTTGAGAACATACCTTCGTATGCCATACATCCTACATATGCTGTTGGATAATTAAGAATCTGGCTGGCCTTTGTCCCCATGCTTGGGAAATAGCCTCTAAACCCTTGGGATGTCCTGAGTGATGGGACTGTCTTTGTTATTCGTGGCAGGCCTGTCAGCCCCCACCTGATAATTTATGCAAATGAGATAACTCGTTGACTCAATCATGCCTCTGTAATGAAACCCCAGTAATAACTCTGGACACAGAGGCTTGGGTGAGCATGCCTGGTGGACAGTACTCTGTGCATGTTGTTACACACCCATGTACTGGGAGGGTAATGCGTCTGGACTCCGTAGGGAGAACACCGGAAGCTTAGTGTGTCAAAGCCCCAGACCTCACCCGATGTGTCTCTTCTTTTGAGAATCCCCATCCCCTGGCTATGTCAGCACAGAGCCCAATATGGGCCTCAAACTTACGAACCGTGAGATCACGACCTGAGCCCAAATCAAGAGTCGGACACTTCACCAACTGAGCTACCCGGGCGCCCCAACCCCTGTCTGCTTTCTAGTTTCCATTGTCACTCATGGTACCCACCCGACACGCTCACTTGCTCAACGTTGGCTCTTCTCAGTGACTCTCCTTAATGTCCGCCCCAGTGGTCATCCTGCTCAAGGCCGTCCACTCTCTCCGGCCCCTTGCACGTGCCTGTGGGCGCATCCTGCTGACCCATCCCTCTTCACCAGGTGCTCCTCCAGTGGAGCCACACCTGGGCCCCATCCCCATTGGTGCCATCCTCAGTTTCGTGGGGCCCCTTGGGACTGGAGCCCAGGCTCTGTATTGTCCACTGAGGCTCAAACCTTGCATTTCTTTTTTTTTTTTTTAACGTTTTTTTTTTTTTTTTAATTTATTTTTGAGACAGAGAGAGACAGAGCATGAACGGGGGAGGGGCAGAGAGAGAGGGAGACACAGAATCGGAAGCAGGCTCCAGGCTCTGAGCCATCAGCCCAGAGCCCGATGCGGGGCTCGAACTCACGGACCGCGAGACCGTGACCTGAGCTGAAGTTGGACGCTTAACCGACTGAGCCACCCAGGCGCCCCTCAAACTTTGCATTTCTTTAGAATACTGCTTCCAGAATCTTCCTGTAGGCTCTCCGAACAACACCCATGAGCAAGAGGAGTTCTGACTTATGCTCTGGGCCGATACATCAGCTCACCTGACACATCAGCCCTGTCTGCCCAGAAAGGTGGGTGCCTTCCCAGATAACAACCCCAGGAACCCAGAAATCCCCATCCTGCCTCTGATACTTCCATGCAACCCTCAGTGGGTTCTCAGGTGGGAGCCAAACATTGCAGGCCCTTGGGCAATACGGGGAAATCTCCCAGCACAATTCCGGCCACCATGGACCATTGTAGCTGTACTCATGGAGCAGATCGCAGGCAAGCAGCATTCTCCTACTAAAGGTCAAGGCTTAGAATGGCACAAATCTGAGGCCATTTGCCAGGTTTCAGATTGGCATCTTGAGCCAGCAGCACGCATGACTGCTTAAAAATTTCAGGCATCATGTTACATGTGATTGGTATGTAAATTAGCCTTGGATTCTGCATAGCTTTTACAAAGGCATCAGAATGCTTTAGAGAGGTAGGTATGTAGATGATACAGGTAAGTAGTTGGCAGGTAGGTAGGTAGGTAGGTAGGTAGAGAGATAAGTGGAAGAGAGGTAAGATAGATGGGAGACAGGTAGACAGATGTGTAAAGAGAATTAGGTAGATGGATGGATGGATAGATAGATGTGTGAATGTGGTAGAACTAGAATTTTTACATAGGGCAAATGGGAATTTGCTTGAGGGTGAGGAGGTCTAGCAGACTTGCCTTGGAAGTGCATTTGCACACAAAGAACTTTTTAAAAAATATTAAATGTATACATTTACTCATTACACATCAAACATTCATTATAAAGGTTTATTGTGTGCCAGACCCTTTTCTAGGTGCTGGCATTACAAAAGCAAGACAATTGTGAACACTATGTCTACAGGGGGCTTAGATTCTAAAGTAAAAGGAAGAGTAGACAAGAAGCAAATAAATATATAACACCTCAAGTTGGTTAAATACTACAAAGAGAGATAAGTTAAGGCAGAGGCTAGAGAGTAATGGAGAGATGCTGTTATGGATGGGCTGGTTGAGAAGAAATCTCTGAGAAGAGGACGTTTCAACAGGCCAGAAGTAATCAAAGGAGACAGCATAGGAATATCTGGGAAAGAGCATTCCACTAAAGGGAACAGCAAGTGCAAATGTCCTGGGGTACCAAGTGCATGTGTGTTTGAGGATCAGCAGGTGGGGAGGGGGTCATGGGGATGAGAAGAGGCAGTGAGGGGAACATGCCAGAAATAAGAGCAGAGTGGTCACTAGGCACCAGACCCTGGGCATAGGCCACAGCAATCGGGGTTGATTTCTAGGTGTGTTGGGTGGCTGTAGAAGGTTTGAAGCTGAAGCACAGTATGATCTGTCTCAATTTTTAAAGTATCCCTTGGGCTTTTGGGCTGAGAATAAATTGTAGAAGCCACAGTGGAAATAGGAAAACCAGTTAGAAGACCCTGCAGTGGGCCAGGCTGGACTTCCTTGAAGGGTAGATGTTGGGGTATGATGGTGATCAATGCACCACCACAGCACAGAAACTCTGAAGCTTCAGTGGCTAAGGATAGTAAAGACTTCTTTCTACCTCATGCTAGCTCATGCCTAGTGCCTGCCAGACCATTCTCTGCCGTCTAGTACCTATGCCATCTAGGGGAAGAAAAAACTGAGGAAACTTCTGGATTCCTCACTTCAAGGCTAAGCCTCAAGTGGCTTATATTCACTTCTGCTCAGATCCCATTGTCCACAGTTGGCCAAGGACCTATCATGGATGCACAAGGCATGTGGGTGTTCTCTTCCAAATGGGGCATAAGTAGTCAGATGGGAAACCAATGGGAAGTTAGGGAGTGGAGGTTAAAGGGCCGCCCACCCCACCCCAGGAACTAGGATACATTAACCTCCCTGGGCCTCAGTTTCCTCATCTATGAAATGGGGTTAGTATACACAAAAATAAACTCAAAATGGATGAAAGACCTAAATGTAAGACAGGAAACCATCAAAATCCAAGAGGAGAAAACAGGTAGCAACCTCTTTGACCTTGGCCGCAGCAACCTTCTTACCAGACATGTCTCCAGAGGCAAGGGAAACAAAAGCAAAAATGAACTATTGGGACCTCATCAAGATTAAAAGCTTCTGCACAGTGAAGGAAACAATCAACAAAACTAAAAGGCAACTGACAGAATGGGAGAAGATATTTGCAAATGACACATCAGATAAAGGGTTAGTATCCAAAATCTAGAAAGAACTTATGAAACTCAACACCCTAAAAACAAATTATCCAGTGAAGAAATGGGCAAAAAACATGAACAGACACTTTTCCAAAGAAGAAGCCCAGATGGCTAATAGACGCACGAAAAGATGCTCAATGCCACTCATCATCAGAGAAATACAAATCAAAACCATGATGAGATATCACCTCACACCTGTCAGAATGCCCAAAATTAACAACTCCAGAAACAACAGACGTTGGCAAGGATGCTATGTTTGTGGGAATGCACACGGGTGCAGCAACTCCGGGAAATAGTATGGAGGTTCCTCAAAAACTTAAAAATAGAATTATCCTATGACCCAGCAATTGCACTATTAGATACTTATCCAAAGGATACAAAAATGCTGATTCGAAGGGACACATGCACCCCAGTGTTTATAGCAGCCAAATTATGGAAAGAGCCCAAATGTCCATTGACTGATGAATGGATAAAGAAGATATGGTACATACATAGAATGGAATACTACTCAGTGATGAAAAAGAATGAAATCTTGCCATTTGCAACAACGTTGATGGAACTAGAGTGTATTATGCTAAGCAAAATAAGTCAGAGGAAGACAAATATCATGTGGTTTCACTCACGTGGAATTTAAGAGTCAAACAGATGAACACAGGAGAAGGGAAGGAAAAAGAAAATAAAAACAGAGAGAGGCACACCATAAGAGACTTAATATAGAGGAAAAGAGACTTAAATATAGAGAAAAAAACAGAACAGAGTATCCAAGAACTGTGGGAAAACTACAAAATCTGTAATATACATGCAGTGGGACAGAGGTAGGAACAAAGGAAATATCTGAGGCAATAATGACTGAGAATTTCCTCAAATTAGCATCAGATACTAAACTGCAGATCCAGAAAGCTCAGAAAACACCAAAACGTATAAATTCTAAAACAAACAAACAAACAAACAAAAAAACACTACACCTAGGCATATCATATTCAAACTTCAGAAAATCAAAGATTAAAAAAAAATCTCTTGAAAGAAGCCGGATGAAAACAATCTTACCTACAGAGGAGGAAAGATAAAATTTACACCCAAATTCTCCTCAGAAACCATGCCAGAAGAGAATGAAGTGAAATACTCAAAATATTGAGAGAGGAAAAAAAACCCACCAACCTAGAATTCCATACTCTGCAAAATTATCCTTCAAGAGTGAATGAAAGGTAAAGGTGCCTGGGTGGCTCAGTCAGTTAAGCCTCCGCCTTTTGTTCAGGCCATGATCTCAAAGTTTGTGGGTTCGAGCCCCACATCAGGCTCTGTGCTGACAGCTCAGAGCCTGGAGCCTGCTTCAGATTCTGTGTCTCCCTGTCTCTCTGTCCTTCCCCTGCTCACATTCTCTCTCTCTCTCTCTCTCTCTCTCTCTCTCTCAAATAAATAAACATTAAAAAAATTTTCCAAACTATGAATGAAAAGTAAAGACTTTTTCAGACAAACATTGAGAGAATTTGTTGCCAGTAGATCTGTGCTGGAAGCCAAGCTATCCCAGCCTGAGTGGCAGGACGCGGGCTGTGGACGGATTGGTGACTGCAGGGCGGCCTGCCGACAGTGAAGCTTCTCGTACTCCCGCTTTTAGGAAATTTGGCCTTATTAAAGTACCTGGGGTATTGTCTGTTGGGGAATTGCCCTCTGCAGCCCCCCTGGGAAAAGAACCATTGGGGAAAAAAATAAGGTTCCACAAGAAATTGTGTGGCCTTACATTTAGCCCTTGCCATCCCCTATGGAGACTCCTCTACTTACAGGAAGGATAGCCTCATCCCTTTGCCAGCAAAGAGGGCCTGTAAAGAAGAGACATATGGATTTGAAAGCCCCACTCCAGCAACTAAGGAGTGTATCTCTGGGCACAGGTGACTTCAACCCCTAGGCCCACCTGGCCTCCGGAGGCATTCCAGATGATGACTGAACCTAGTTGGTTAAGGTACAGAATGGTTCATTAGTTTCTAGGTGCATTGTCTCGCTGAGAATATATGAGGCATGGGTTTCTAAGGCTTTTTCAGCCCCTTTCTGGCACCTCGGACCGAGGCAAACACATTGTTCTTCTGGCCTCATGTGGTTAGGAGGTCATGCTCCTGTAACTGTTCCACTTGAGGTGTTGAGAAATGGAGGTCCTTTCACGAGAACAGCAAAGCAAATGCTTTGTAGATTATAGATAAATGCAGATGCATAATGGAAAAATGTAAGAGATTAATCTATGATATTACAAAGGGTATGCGGGAAAGTTAGGGGAAAATCATCATGTTATTTCTTAAAGGTTGTCTATACATAGGAACATTTTCAAAATTAGGTAATGTTAGAAAAACATAGATGACGTATGTTACAAGGAAATCACTAGCAAATATGATGCCACATTTGCTACAATAAATTGGCCAGTCCAACACACTGCTGTTGTCTGTGTTCATTTTTATTTTAGTTTTAGTTTTTTATTTTAGTTTTGTTTTATTTTCACCGACGCTGTTCTTCCTTTGGGAACCCCTGGACCTGCTGGAGCTGGTCTCCGGCAGATCTGCCTTGCAAGAAATGTTAAAAGAAATTCTTCGAAGGAACCTAATATAGGTCAGAAACTCAGCCTTCCATAAAAAGAAGAACACAGGAGAATGAATAAGTAAAGGTAAAAATGAAAACTTTTTTTCTTGTTCTTAATTAATCTAACAGATTATTATCTGTTAATATTATCTATTGATTATTATCTATTAATAATCAATAGGTTATTATTTTGTTCAGAATATTCGTGAAATACTGAGGTATAAATCTCACAATTAATTTTGTTCAAAATAATAATGATAGTAATGTATTCGATTATCTATATAATATGCTTATGTCTAAGTGGGTGGGAGGGAGGAATTAGAAATATTTTGTTATTATAAAGAACTAACATTACCAGTGAAGTAAAGTAGTATTATTTGTAAGTAGACTTGGATTAGTTGAAAATGCATATTATAAACTCTTGAGCAACCACTAAAGAAAGTTAAAAAGAAGGGGGGGGGGATTGATATGCTAGGAAAAGAGAGAAAATGGAATCATACAAAATGCTCAGTTAAAACCACAAAAGGCAGAAGTATGGGACAAAGAACAAAAATAGGGACAAAGAACAAGGGTGACAGATAGAAAAAGGAACAGATACAGTGTAGATATTAATTGAACTGTATCAGTAATCACCTTAAATGTCAATGGTATAAAATATGGCAATTAAAAGACAGAGATTGTCAGACTGGGTCAAGAGAACAAACTGTCTGTTTATTGCTATATGTTGTCTATAAGAAACCCACTTAAAATATAAAGACACATGGGGCACCTGGGTGGCCCAGCTGGTTACCATCTGACTCTTGATTTTGGCTCAGGTCATGATCTTACATTTTGTGAGATTGAGCCCCACATGAGGCTCTGCACAGAGCCTGTTTGGGATCCTTTCTCTCCCTCTCTCTCTGCCCCTCCCCTACTCACTCTCTCTCTCTCTCTCTCTGTCAAAAATAAATAAAGGTTTTTTTACAAAAATATAAAGACACATATAGATTTTAAAAAGTACAAGGATCGGGGTGCCTGGGTGGCTCAGTCAGTTAAGCCTTTGACTTTGGCTCAAGTCATGATCTCATGGTTTACGGGTTTGAGCTCCGCATCAGGCTCTGTGCTGACAGCTCAGAGCCTGGAGCCTGTTTCAGATTCTGTGTCTCCCTCTCTCTCTGCCCCTCCCCCCTCACGCTCTGTCTCTCTCTCCTTCAAAAATAAATAAACATCAAAAAAAAATTTTTTTAAGTACAGGGATGGACAAAGATATACCATGCTGACATGAATCAAAGGAAAGCAGTAAAAATGATATTAATTTCAGACAAGGGATACTTTGGCAAGAAGAGTTAACAGGGAAAAAAGGGGGCATTACATACGGTTAAAGGGACCAATACTGCAAGAAAATATAGCAAGCCTTAATGTGTATGTGCCTAACAACAGAGCATGAGAATACATAAGGCAAATGCTGACAGAATTGTAAGGAAAAATAGATGACCCACTATTAAAGTCAGAGACTGAAACACCCCTCTGTCAGAAATGGACAGACGCAACAGGCCAAAAATCAGTGAGGACATAGCTGAACTCAACAACACCATCAGCCAACTGGATACAGTGGACGTCTACAGACTATTTCATCCAACAGTAGAATATACACTCTTCTCAGGCTCACATGGACATTCAGCAAGATGGACCACATTCTGGGCCATAAAACACACCTTATCAAATTTAAGAGAATCTAATCATACAGTGTCTGGTCTCTGACCATAATGGAATTAAACTAGAAATCAATAACAGAATATGCTGGAAAATCCCCCAAACACTTGAAGATTGTACAACACCCTTCGTAATAACACATGGATCAAAGAAGAAATCTCAAGAGAAACTTTAAAATAACTTGATCTAAATGAAAATGAAAATATAACTCATCAAAATTTGTGGGATGCATCAAAAGCAGTGCTTAGGAGAAAATTTATAGCATTGAATGAATATATTAGAAAAGATGGGAGATTTAAAATCAATAAGTTTCCATTATAGGAGACTAGAAAAAGAAAAGCAGATTAAATCCAAAGTAAGCATCAAACTGGAAGTCCTAGCTAATGCAATAAGACAGCAAGAGGAAATAAAAGATACACGTATTGAAAAAGAAGAAATAAAACTGTCTATTTCACAGATGACATGGTCATCTGTGTAGAAAATTTGAAAAAATTGACCAAAAAAAATCTGGAACTAAGAAGTGATTGATTATAGCACAGTTGCAAGATAACAAGATTAATATATGAAAGTCAGTTGCTTTCCTATACACCAGCAATGAAAAAAATGCAATTTTAAATTTAAAATATTACCATTTACATTAGTATTAAAGAAAATGAAATACTTAGGTATAAATCTCACAAGTTCTATAACAGCTATATCAAAAATAAACACTCTGATGAAAGATATCAAATAGTAACTAATTAAATGGGGAGATATCCCACGTTCATGAATAGGGAGACTCAATATTGTCAAGATGTTCGTTCTTCCTGACTTCATCTATAGATGCAATACCATCCCAATCAAAATCTCAGCAAGTTATTTTGTGGAAATCTACAAACTAATTTCTAAAGTTTATATGGGGAAACAAAAGACCCAGAATAATCAACTCCTAACACTGAAGGAGAACACAGTTGGAGGACTGACACTATCTCACTTTGACTTACGGTAAAGCTACAATAATCAAGACAGCATGGTATTTGTGAAAAAACAGACAAATAGATCAGTAGAATAGAACAGAAAACCCAGTAACAGACCCACATTAATACAGTGAACTGATCTTTGCAAAAGAGCAAAGGCAATACTATAGAGCAAAGATGGTCTTTTCAACAAATGGTACTGGAACAATAGATATGCACATATCAGAAAAAAAATCTAGACACAGACTTTGTACCTTTCACAAAAATTAACTCAAATTGGTTCACAGACATAAATGTAAAACACAAAACTATAAAATTCCTAAAAAAGAACAGGAGAAAATCTCGATGACCTTGGGTGTGGTGACTTTTTTTTTTTAATGTTTATTTATTTTTGAGAGAAAGAAAGCATGAGCAAGGGAGGGGCAGAAAGACACAGAATCCAAAGCTGGCTCCAGGCTATGAGCTGTCAGCACAGGGCCTGATGCAGGGCTCAAACCCATGGACTGTGAGATCATGACTTGAACCACAGTCGGCACTTAACCAACTGAGCCACCCAGGTGCCCTATGGTGATGACTCTTTAGATATAACACCGAAGACACGATGTGTGAAAGAAATCATTGATAATCTGGGCTTCAATTAAATTAAAAACTTCTGCTCTGGGAAAGACAATGTCAAGAGAATGAGAAGATATGCCACAGACCTGGAGAAAATATTTGCAAAGATACATCTGATAAAGATCTGTAATCTAAAAATATACGAAGAACTCTTAAAACTCAACCAAAACAACACAAACGATCTGATTAAAGGATGGGCAAAAGATGTGAACAGAAACCTCACCAAAGAAGATTTATTGACGGCAAGTGAACATTTGAAAAGATGTTTCTATCTTTCCCAAAAACATATGAAAAGGTATCCAACATCGTATGTCATTAGGGAATTGCAATGGAAACGAGATACCAGTACTCACCTATAGAACATCCCAAATCCAAAATACTAACAACATCAAATGCTGGTGAGAATGGGAAACAACAGGAAATTTTGCTCATTGCTTCTGGGAATGAAAAACAGGATAGCCACTCAGGACGATGCTTTGTCTGTTTATTGCAAAACTAAACGTACTCTCCCTCTTTGATTCAGCAATGGTGCTTCTTGATATTTACACAAATGAACTGAGAACTTATGTCTACACAAAAACCCGCACATGGATGTTTACGGCAACTTTGTTCACAGTTGCCAAAACTTAGATGCAGTCAAGATGTCCTTCAGCAGGTGAGTGGCTCAATAAACCGGTACATGCAGACAAGGTGTTATTACACTGTATTAATACAATGCATTAATGTATTGAATATTATTCAGCTGTAAAGAACAAAGGAGCTTTCGAGCCATGAAAGGACCTGGAGGAAACTGATAACGGGGGAAGCTTTTGGGGGTGAGGGACACGGGGGCGGGGGGAGTGGTTCCCTGTACTTCCTGCCCAATTTTGCTGTGAACTGCTTTCAAACTGATCTAAAAAAATAGTTTCTTAATCGAAAACAAGTTTTAAATGACCGAATTGCTCCTTCCTCCTGTTCCCACAGTCATGGCTTGAACTTCTGTTTTTCCATCCACATCATTTCATTCAGGGTTCAAGTTTCACATGGCTTTTTGGTCCACAAACCATTAGTGCAAAGGTTCTCCACCCTCTGCTGGAGTTTCTGCTGAACTGTCATGATGAGGCAAGAGTGTAAATTTCCAATCTTCTTGTTTTAATGTTTATTTATTTATTTTGAGAGTCAGAAGAGAGAGCGAGCCGGGGAGGGGCAGAGAGAGAGAAAGAAAGAGAGACAGACAGAAAATCCCAAGCAGACTCCACACAGCACAGAGCCTGGAGTGGGTCTTGAACCCACAAACTGGGAGATCGTGATCTGAGCCAAAATCAAGAGTCAGATGCTTAACCGACTGAGCCACCCAGGCGCCCCTCCAATATTCTTTTATAGGCAAATATGGACAAATCAGATCCTCGTGTCAGGACAAGGTCACAACGACAAAATCAAAGCCACTTTCTTCAGCAAGAGTTTGGGGAGGCCATCTAGGTCCCTGGCTTTCAAATGGGTCTTAGCATCAGAGCCCATTTTCCAAATGAACTTACACAAAACGTAGAAGGGTTTCAAACAAAACGAAACAAACTCAACAGAAACTAGAGCTGTCCTGACACTCGATTCTGACACACTGCATTTTCAAATACAGTCATTATTCCTCCCAGCACATCAACCGAGAAATGTGTAGACCTCCTTTCCAGATTATTGTCCAAATAACTGGTGACAACATTGAACAGAACAGGGCTCAGGAGCAAGATTTAGAAACTTCCCTCTCCTTTCACATATATAGACACATTTGCAAAGATGTAATGATGTACTTATTTTGGACATTCTGCTGTAAAACTTTCCAAATGCACAGAAAAGTCAGGGAATAGAACAGAAACACCTACATCTGGATTTTACAGTTGTCATTATTTTTCCGTATTTCTGTCACGAATATAGCGCTCATTTTTTTTTTTGTCTCCTAATTTGGACAAACCAGCTATAAAAGACATCTGAAGGACTGTCGAAGGACATCTGAATTTTTAAAAGGCAATTCTGCCAAGTTCAGGGCTCCTGGGAACTTTTTGGGACCCCCTGGTCCAGCCTCCCTTGTGGTTTGCACATGGGGATGCTGGGCTCCAAACAAGGCCCGAAAAGCCTTCAGAAAGGTCTACAGCCTGGCTTCCGTTTGCCCCGTTAGCTCCTGCCCTGTGCTCCCCAAAAGGCATTCTGCGTTCCAACCGCATCTCGCCTGCATTCTTGCAAACATGTCACAAATGGCAAGCCTCCGTGCCTTTGTTTTACCTTTAAGGTGAAGCTGAGGCATCACTTCCTCCAGAAAGCCTCCAGGTAGCCTTGACCTACCTCCGCCGTTGCGGGGTAAGGTGGACGAAGGTGCAGGTATGTCAAGCAGAAGCCAGCACCCCCTGGCATGGATAGCTACCTAAGAGCCTAGGTAGGCGGAACCAAATCTGAACCTGCAAACCAGCAGGGAGGAGTTAGGAGGGCCTGGGGATTGCTAAGACCGCCACTCAGAAGGGGGTTGGGAGGACATTGAGGAAGCAGGACCCATGCAGGGGCTCCTGTTTCAATTCTGGGAACACCATGAACTCTTGGCTTGTGGCAATTACAACGTGGCCAGCTCTTGGAAGGCCTCCTCTACTGAGGACTGAAATAGAGACAATGTAACACTTGTTAGCTACCTAGTCAATCCTGCATCCCGAGCTCAGTGTAACTCCCTCAGCACCCATCATCATTCCTTCCGAAGAAGTTTGGTAACCTTGTGGGTTCTGCCTTTAAATTTTTTTTTTCAACGTTTTTTATTTATTTTTGGGACAGAGAGAGACAGAGCATGAACGGGGGAGGGGCAGAGAGAGAGGGAGACACAGAATCGGAAACAGGCTCCAGGCTCCGAGCCATCAGCCCAGAGCCTGACGCGGGGCTCGAACTCACGGACCGCGAGATCGTGACCTGGCCGAAGTCGGACGCTTAACCGACTGCGCCACCCAGGCGCCCCATGGGTTCTGCCTTTAGAAGCCTGCCTACCCCACCTGCAATTCTGAGCACAAAGTCCATTTCCGCCCTCTCTGTCTCCCATACTGAAAGCCCTACGACCCCAGATAAACACCTTTGGTTGCTTTACAGACTCTTCTTGATTGACATAACCTAACGACTTGATTCCAGACCGAAACAAAAGCCAGACAAAACAGACACCTGAATGACCACTAGTGGTAATGGAAAGCCATAAACCCAAAAAGAACAGATCAAGAAAACGTTTATGCATAAGGTCTCTCCGTGGCTCCGTGCCCAGGATAAGATCCTCAAGCACTGCTCCCTGGGAACTCCGGAGATCCCTGTCCTTGCCCTGCACTCTCCCAGGACCCTCCAAGGCAGGGAACTGAACCCTCCACATTGTCACCATTGTCTGTTTCTGTACCTCCCATCCTCCCCTCACTCCTCCCCTCGAGGGCAGAGGCTGGTCTGACTCCTCTCTCTCCCTCTCCTAGGTCCCAGTGTCCGGCAAAGGGCTGGCACAGAACCAGCCTGGGAACACTCCCGAAGTTTTCCGCGTGGCCGCAGCGCCCTCTGCCGGGCGCATCCCGCAGCCGCGGGGCACTCACCAGAGTTGGGGCGTTCACCACCGACAGGTTGTACCCATAGAGGAAGGAGGAGCCGAAGGCGCCCACCAGAGAGGCCACGATGAGCCAGCAGGACCAGTCCTGGAAAGGAGAGGACAGTATGTCAGATCTGGCCGTTGGGCACAGAGCTAGGGGCCCGCAGGACGCACCTGAGCTGTCCCCTTGTCTGGGGAAGGGGCCCTAGAGAATTGCCCGAGTTCCCGGAGCCCGCTGACAGGTGGGATCGCTGTCCACGACCACTGCGCAGGCGGACGCACTGGGGGAATGCGGTCAGCCCACGGGTTCAGTTTGCTTCTGCCTGCGGCCACAGACCTGTGACTCACAGACCCACAGTCCTTAGCAGGTGCTCTGTAAGCAGCCACACACTATTATTTTAGCTGAATTTGGCCACTTTCTGGACCACATAGGAGCAAAAAGCAAAGCCAGACTTAGCCGCCAATGGTAGCGGCTGGCACTTACAAGAGGTATGGGCTAGGCATTGAGCTGAGCCCTTTCAGGGTATTATCTCACGGAACGCTCAGATCAGTACTATCTCATCCCGATTTGATAGGTGGCAAAAGAGACGCGCCGAGACGTCCGTGGTGCTGTCTGGGATGGGGGCTGGAGCCCATGCAGTCACCCGCTGCACCGCACTGCCTGTCCCCCAGTGCCTCGTCATCTGGGAACAGTGTCTAGGGGCCTGAGGCTGCTCACAGCTGCACAGGTGCACACACGTTCGCATGCACGCATGCACACCACTGCACACGCCCTTCCAGGCCGAGCTGTCAATCTCCAGGCCACCATGAGCACCGCAGGACAAGGACGTGCAGAGAGATACAGGGCTCAGCCTGGAGAACGGGGCATCTGCCCCCATGTGACCCTGTCCTTCATCCGAGCGTGGTCACAATCAGGACAGGACCATGCAGGAGAAACATCTGAACCCCCTGGCCGGAGCTGACCAGCTGGCAGGGGCTGGAGGCAGAAGGGGTTCCCATCCGAGGCTGGCCAGCGGAATGTGGGCCACTCTCCGGATGGAGGGGACCCAGGTGCTCTTGGAAGGCACCTTCTCTGTTATCATATAAAATGTGTGCGTGTATCGGGCCAGGCCCTGATAAAGCTCTAGAGATACAGCGGGAAACAAAACAGACAAGGTCCACAGTTCAGGGAACTGTGTCGGTCAAATACTGTCTGGAGGAGAGAGCTGGACCCCGATAGCCACTCCCGGACCCGCCCACGTCAGTAGTCTCCTCTGGCAGGGGACGCGGTGCTGGACGGCTCTACCAGTCAGCTGTGGGAACCTGAGCCGCTTTCTTCACCTCCCTGGGTCTCATCTTGCCCAGCTGTAAAATGGATCTAATAACAGCACTGGCCACACAGGTTGTTGAGGAATCAATGCGCTGCCGGATGAGGATGTTTAGAAAGTCGCGCGCACACAGGGAGCGTTCGGAAAGGCCGCTTACTCGTTTTACTTTCCCTCTGGCCCCGCCATACAGAACGGCTGTTGTTCGAATTAGGTGCCAAGCTGCCTCTTGGCCCTGCCCGTGCAGATACATGCGCCCGAAATTCCCCTTCTAGAGACGTTGGCATCTACGACCCTTTCCCAACGCCTTCTCCTCTGAATGAAAACTCCACCCCCTCTTTGGTTCAACTCTGTCCTACCCCCAGCTCTGCCACTTAATGACTGTAACCTTGGGCCAGTGGCATAACTGCTCTGTGACTCAGTGGGCTTATCTGAAAACAGGGATGATAATAGACCCCACCTCACAGGCTGTTATGCTGAAGAAAAGAGTTAATTAAGGCAGACAAGGCCTCTCCTGTCCTGTGGCAGGTGCCTGTGAGCATTAGCAGCAGAGTCGGGGCGGTGCCCAAGGGTCTTACTTTTTGAGGGGAGGGGGTCTTGCTTCCAGGCACCGAGCCTGAGGCACAGAAGGTATTCAGTAAATGCCAGTGAGAGGACGGAGGGGAGAAAAAGGGTTTATAAGCCACAGGGGCGGTCATTGCCAGGTGTGGGGCCAGAATGGGTTTCTACAGGAAGAAGAGCCTGAACTAAAAGAGATCCATTGCTAGAACAAGAACTGCATTTTGGACAAAGTACCCATCCTCCACGGTCTTTTATCTTTGCACTTATCTTCTGGGTCTCAGCTCAGATGTCACGCTGCCTGACTCCCTGGCCCGCCCTGGACACCTCCTCTTCCTGGACCCCCTTGCCCTGGCCCCGATCGCTGTCCCCTTGTCTGTACCCATCAGAAGCTAGAGAAAGGCAGGTGGGAGTCTCTCCCTGGAGCCCCTGCCGCTGCTTGGCCAGCCCGTGCCCACCCCCTCTCACCACCGGCCCCGGGGGACAGAGGTACCTGCTGTGGGGGCGGGGAAGGAAAAGGGGAAACCACCCAGCACCTGCCAGGCTGTTCACGAGCACGGCCATGTTGCCAGAGCTGGAACTCCACGGCCAAGGTCACGGGGACCGGGGTGCCGGCTCTCACGGCAGGCTTCTGTGACCCAGGGCCCCAGGCGGCGGAGGCAGCCGCAGCCGCCCACGCTGGGCCTTCCCACCCCCTGGCAGGTCCTGAGGCCGCTTTCTGCGTTTACCTTTCTGGTCCTCCCGCCCGGCGTCCCTCTCAGGGCGTGGCCACACTCGGCAGCCCCCGGATGGCCGGGGCTGCACGTCAGGGGAACCCAGGCCCGGGAGTCCATGCTCCCGCAGGCCATCCCGGGGCATCTCGGTGCAGGAGGCAGAGTCCACGAGGGGGCGGGGGCCTGGCAGGAAACGCGGCCGCTCTGTCTTGTCTGAACAGGAAACGGGCACCGTGCGCTTTCCCCCCTGCTGTCATAGCAGCACCGAGGGATCCTGGAGGGAAACTGGCCTTCTCGGGAACCACCACCCGGGGTATGGATTTTTCCTTTGGCATCAGCACCTTTCATTTTCCTGGCCAACGAGGCCAGCGAGCCGGGAGGGGAGCGCTGGCCATAAAGCCGGGTGCCTCTCCGAGGATCGGCACAGAACACAGGTCACCGACGGCAGGGACCGGCACCGACCGGCTGGGGTCCCCACCCTGCCTCTCTAACTGCGTGCCCTTAACCTGGTCACTTGGCTTCTCTGAGCTGCTGCGTTTACGAGGGCAACACGGAAGACCGATCCCGCCTGGACTGCCCTGCAGTTCCTCTGAGGCTCAGGTAGAAAACACACAGCCCCGGCCAGCGTGCTGGACATAGGCATGGCCGCCCTTAGCTCGGGCACAAATGGGGAGGCTCTGGGTTTGGAAGAAAAAGAACCTGCCAGTCGGTCATTCCTCTATGCTTCTCATTCAGCATTGGCCCGGGGAATACCTCCCACGTGCCCGCCCCAGGCTGGCTCAGCTCAGGGAAATCATTAAGGAGGCAAGACCTCTCATGCACACCAGACGTCATGAGAATTTGTTCACCACGTGGCCAACTTGCCCTGGATGTCGGAGAAGTGTACCTTTAATCGTGACAGGTTTAGGACAGCTTGCCTCGGCCATTTGCCCCCAGAGGCAGAGAGCAGGGGCACAGGCCGGTGGGCAAGGGCCTGACTGGGGAATTCAGAACCCCTAGGAGGCCAGGGAGGCCTCAAGTCCGCAAAAAGAGACGGGAAGCAAACAAACTAGGTGTAGGGGAACACAGACATTGAAATTGGGGCTGGATCACGGAAGACTTTCCGGAAGAGGTGATTTCTGAGTAGCCCTGGGAAGCATGCAGGCAGAGGGTGTGGGGTGGGAGGGCATCGAGCCAAGGCCTGCAGACACAGATACCCTGGAGTAGGTGGGGGAGGAAGGTAATTGAGGATGGCTGGGCCCTGAAGGACGGGAAGGGGCAGCGAAGGGACAGCTGCCTCCCTGTGTCGTGAGGACCCTCGCTGTGCTGTCTGGATGGGGACGTTATACTCACCCTCATTCTTCCTCCCCTACCCCCTCTTTAGCTCAGGCCCTTCCTGCCTGGCTTCATCTGTAACAGGCGGTCTCATCTGATCTTGCTAAAACTCAATCCGAATCAGGTGCTCTCTCCCCACCCCCACCCCCCCTTGGAAATTGTTCTGTGCTTCCTCATTGGGGCTGAAAACTCAGTAGGCCCCAGGCTCCAGGAGGTCAACACAAATGTACACAAAGTAGGAGGAAACGGGGGTGGTCGCTGGTGTCGGGGACGCCCCTGCGCTATGAAGGCTTCCAAAGTCAGCAAGCATTGTCCACCGGCCAGCACGTACCCCGGGTGTGGACTTGAGGCCCCCCTCAAAGCTGTCCCTGCACGCCTCTCCTGCCTCAATTCTGCTGCCCCAAAACCTGCTGAAATTGAGCTCTGAGGGTAGAAACCAGAGGGGATGCAGATCCCAGGGGTGGAAAGAGACCAACTGCCGGCGGCCGCCCCGGCCCCAGCCCTGCACCTGTCCCAGAACCGAAGACCGGACGCACATCTGTCCAGCCACACAGCAAGGCTTGTGCAGACTTCACTGTCCTTGCTGTCCCACAGTCTGGAGGCGGTGCTTGGCCTGAAGAGCTCCTCTTATTGGTGGAGGTAGCTGTCCATTAATTCCCTCCCCGGCCAGCCCGCAAACCAGCCCAGAGGTGAGCAGCGACTTGGTCAAAGTCACACAGCAGAGTCCGGGCTCCAGCTATGCCGAGAGCTTGGCCTTCAAGTCAACTGCACCCCCCTTCCTTCAGGCAGGTAAGTGATCCCAGCCCCCCGGGGCTTTTCAGGGTGACCCAGTGAACGGCTCTGATTTCTGGAAACGCTTGGTGAAGCTGATAGGAGCTGCCCCCTCCCTTTGCCCCAGCTTAGCGGTTCAAAACTGCCTGGGTTTGAGCCTCCGCTCAGCCACCTAGGCTGTGAGCTCTTGCACGAATCACTTGGCCTCTCTGTGGCATCATGTCCTCGTGTGTAGCATGGGCATGATAACAGTGCCACCACCTCATAGACCTGTGGAAGATTCCGTGAGTTTATACTGGAAAAACACCTAGAATCGTGGCATCTACAACACCCAGCATACAGCAAGCATACGATACAACGAACACTCATTATTTTTTAGATCACCTTGTCCCCGGATAATGTGCTCTATCTGGACCAAATGTTCTCATCCATTTCTAAGTCAGTGCCATCACGCAAACTCTGTGGACAAAGATTTGCCCCCCTCTAGGGAATCACTGTCCTCAGCGGTAGAAGGGGAGGTCTGGGGGCATTTTGATGTCATTGGACAATTGCTAAGGACTGTTCTAGTGCTCAAGTTTGGTCTCTTGGTGGTGAACATGATGTGTGGTAGATTCCTGGACCAGAAGGCAGTTAACCGGGGCTCCTGATTACCAGAGCACCCTCCTCCCGCCCCTCATGGAACATGTCTACACTTGGCCAGGTGTGTTCACACCCACGATATCACCAGTGGAGTTGGGGAGAGCTGGTGCCATCCCCGCATTTGCACGGCCTGTGGCCCCATGCTTCCCGGCAGAGCCTGAGAAGATGAACTCAATTAAGGATGTGGTCATTAGACACGTGTTCCCAGGTGTTCTGAGGCTGGGGCACCATCACCCTCTTCTGACACCTGTTCCGGCATGCACACACCCATTCACCAATATTTGTGGAGTATCTCCTCGTGCCGGTTCTCCTGGCCCTTGCTCAGGCTTCTCCTCTGAGGACCCTTAATTTGCTCATCCTTCAGTACTCAGCCCCCTGACCACCTCCTCCCAGAATCTTCCCTGGGCTCTCTCTGCCCCTCTGTGTTCCATAAGCTGCTCACAGATTTACTGTCTACGACCACCTGTACTTAAAAGTGTCTATTCTCATGTGTGCCTTTCCCTCTGGACAGGAGCTCACCAAGGGCAGGCATTGTGTGTGTGTCTGGTATTGAGTGACCTGTGCCCCCCCCCCAAATTCATATGGTGAAGAGTCAACCCCCCACAACCTCAGAATGGACCGTATTTGGGGACAGGTTCTTTGAAGAGGAGAGTGAGGTGAAGTCAGGTCACTAAGGTAGACCCTAATCGGATACGACCAGTGTTTTTACAAGAAGGGCTTAGGACAGAGACACACATAGAGGAAAGTCCATGTGAGGACATGGGGGGGAAGACAGCCATCTTCAAACCAAGGAGAGAGGCCCCAGAAGGCATGAACCCTTCTGATGTCCTTGATCTTGGACTTCCAGCCTCCAGATGTGAAAACGTGTATCTCTGTTGCTTAGGCCACCAGCCTGTGGTACTTTGTCACGACGGCCTGAGCAGGCTAATCCAGTGTCCTGAGCCTCTTAGCATTCCCAGTTTTCTTCCCACCTGGCTCAGGGCTGGGACCCGGTAGATACTTCTGGCACTGAACTCAAACTGTCCTCCGGATGGTATCCTGAAGCTAGAAAGTCAGCTTGGACAAGATGAACATTTTCTTCCAGGACAGGGCAGGAAAGGAAAAAAGGGGGTGTTTTCTATTGAATATCATTTAAGCAGAATGATTGAGATGACTACAGCCCTTTGTTCATTACACCAAATGTCTAGACAGCAGAGCCTTGACTCAACCTAATATGAGCACCGAGAAAAATATAGTGTCTGCGTGGAGGGAATCGCTGTTTATTTAATGTGACTCCGCCATGTCCCCAGATGACCTGAGGAGGTGGCTGGGCCTCCTCGAACCTCCATTTCACCCCTATGGGGGGGGGACAATCACTCTCAGTCTGCCAATTCCACACTTCCCTGGCAGTTTGGTAAATACACCTGTGTGGATCTTTTCCTGCTAAATAAGGTTTATTGAAAATATGGACATATATTGGGGTGTCTGGGTGGCTCGGTGTGTTAAGTGTCTGACTCTTTATTTTGGCTCAGGTTGTGATCTCACAGTCTATGGATTTGAGCCCCCCCCCCCCATCAGGCTCTGCCTTGACAGCATGGAAACTGCTTGGGATTCTCTCTCTCTCTCTCTCTCTCTCTCTCTCTCTCTCTGCCCCTCTCCTCCTTGTGTGCTCATGCTCTCTCTC
The DNA here is from genome assembly GCF_018350195.1 of Panthera tigris. NCBI lineage: Eukaryota > Metazoa > Chordata > Mammalia > Carnivora > Felidae > Panthera > Panthera tigris. The sequence goes on along the minus strand of NC_056663.1, from coordinate 197,271,084 downwards.
AAAATAAAAAAAAATTAAATAAGTAAATAAATAACTATCCAAGGACTCCTGAGCAGTGAGAGTGTCTCTAGATGCCCAGGACATCCTGGAGGAGGGGCAGAGGACTGAGCCTCGTGGCGGGATAAGGGGGGAGTTTCAGTGTGTCCTAAGGACATCAACATCATTGCTTTCACACATCGGTGTCCCCCTGCTGCAAAATGACTTTTGGAGCGAAGACTCACCCCCACCCCCCACAACAAGTCCTGAAGGCCACCAGCGGATGATATGTTATCATCAGCCGAAGTACAATGCCATCAGTGGCCTGTGCCTCACGACACATGCTTTGTGGTTCACAAGGCAACTTGCCATATACCTTTGCTTTTATCCCCTGCTGTCTCTTCTCTGCCTGACCTGACCTCAACCTGCATCTCCCTGGGAGCAGCGAGGGGGCCAGGAAGGACTGCCCCAGAGTCACCAGAACAGGGACAGATAAGGAAACCAGGACTGACCAATTTCTCTTTCACCGAATCACTTTCTTTGGAATCTGTGGAGTCCTGTTCGCTGACCGTCATGGCTTATTTGTCAGATTTTGGACTGGATTTCCTTGTTCCTGAGAAAGAGAAAAAAGGAAGAAGTCATTAGGCGCTTGCTGTCACTGACGGGTAATTAGGGGAGCGGCCCAGATAAGGGGGCATGGTGAGGACACCAGGACGGGGGTGCCCGACTTCCCCGGAGACCTAAGCAGCTCTGTGCTCCTCTCTGGACTCGGTGTCTCCATCTGTGAGATGGTTGTGTTGAACTACCTCCGTGTTTTCCACACTTGCCACGTTGCTTATTGGATACAGGCCCCTCCCCAGAACATTCTCATTCAGACAGCCATTCTCATGGTAGGGCACATCTTGGAAATACCAAAGTTTCTGTTCCCAAGATGTGAAAATAAAAGCAGTGTAAGTCAAAACCAAGTGCCAATCTCCCCTGTCAAACTGGAAACAGTTCACCAAAATTGTAACAGGATCACTGGCAGGACAGACCTTGAAAACTATGCAGCTTTCCTGGAGTTTGGAAATAGGTTTCTAGAGGCATAAAAATATTTAGGCCCTTTGGGCCAACTACTCCATCTATAAAAAGTTATCCTAAAGCAGCGAAAAAGAACGTGCACAAAGAGTCCAGCCTGAGACCTTCACTACAGCATTTTTCACGTTAAAAAATGGTATTCACGGGGCGCCTGGGTGGCTCAGTCGGTTAAGCGTCCGACTTCGGCTCAGGTCACGATCTCACAGTCTGTGAGTTCGAGCCCTGCGTCGGGCTCTGGGCTGATGGCTCAGAGCCTGGAGCCTGCTTCCGATTCTGTGTCTCCCTCTCTCTCTGCCCCTCCCCCATTCATGCTCTGTCTCTCTCTGTCTCAAAAATAAATAAAAACGTTAAAAAAAAAATGGTATTCACAAGAGAAAAAAAAAATCCAGCAGGGAAGTTTAAATAAGTTATGGTACATCCATATATGGAAACTCATGTAGCGATTAAAAACTGTGTTAAAGAACGTTTCATGTCAGCGTGCCTGGGTGGCTCAGTCGGTTAAGCGTCCAACTCTTGATTTCGGCTCAGGTCATGATCTCATGGTTCATGGGATAAGGCCCCACATCAAGCTCTGCGCTGACAGCATGGAGCCTGCTTGGGATTCTCGATCTCTCCCTCTCTCTGCCCCTCCTCCCCTTAAAATAAATAAACATTTTATAAAAGAACATTTAGGGGTGTGTGGGTAGGGCATCTGACTTCAGCTCAGGTCTTGATCTCACAGCTCATGGGTTCAAGGCCCGCGTCGGGCTCTGTGCTGACAGCTCAGAGCCTGGAGCCTGCTTTGGATTCTGTGTCTCCCTCTCTCTCTGCCCCTCCCCTGCTCGAGCTCTGTTTTGCTCTCAAAAATAAATAAACTCTTTAAAAAATTGTTTTAAGTTTATTTACTTATTTTGAGAGAGAGACAGAGACAGCACAAGTGGGAGAGGGAGCGAGAAACCCAAGCAGGCTCCGTGCTATCAGCTTAGAGCCTGATGTGGGACTCGACCCCACAAAACGCGAGATTGTGACCTGAGCTGAAACCGAGAGTCGGACGCTTAACCGACCGAGCCACCCAGGCACCCCTAAAAAAATTGTTTTAAAGGTTTAAAAATTTAAAAAAAGAATATTTAATGTCATGGGAAAATGCTCATAATCTTCCTTGACAAACAGAGGAAGATATATTAAAGTCTATCCACCAGTTAACGTTGAAACTAGATGTACTTAGGAATAGACGCGTGCTCTTAAAGGATGTATGTACTTAAACTGTGCCCGTGCGTTTTTTAATATGAAATTCAAGGTTTCAAAATATTTGTACATCACGTTGTTCATTCAGCAGGTATTCATTAAGCCCCTAATGCCTAGGTAAAAGCAAGACAGACTTTGGCCTGCCCTGATGGAGCCTGCACTCTAGGAGACTATACAGTCTGTTCCTGGGGCACACGGAAGGCGAGCGGCCTGGCCCAGCACAGGACAGGAGAGCAGGAGGGGACTGGGCCGCAGAGGGGAGCGGAGGACAAATCACATATTTATGTGCAGAGAAAATAGACTCCCTGGAGGCGGCAAGAGAGACAGCAGTTTCCCCTCGGCCGCCGTCTTTTAGCCCATTTTTATCTGGTGTGTTTTCCTAGACTTCTCCGATTTTTGACACTGAAAAAAAAAATTTCTATAACTAGAAAAGCAAGTTTTAAAAGTTGCTTTAAGTTTAAAAAAATGTTTCTGTTTTGATGGAGTCCTTAAGGTGTTGGGTAGCCAAGGAGACATAAGCAATACAATTCTGGAAAAATATCCAGTCCTTGTAGGATGACGGGCTCTGCGATCCAGATGTCATCTGAGCCGGTCTGACGAGGATGTTGGTTGGCAGGCTTCCATAGTCAACACTCGAGTGTGACATCCGAGGCCCTCCCCTGACAAGGGCCACACACTCAGCACATGCTCAGGGACCGTCCAGCCCACTGGACCTCCATTTCCAGGCCATTCTTGTGTTCCCTGGACTGTCCCTGATCCTAGAATGCCTTTCCTCCTTCCCATGCACAGAAGGAAGTGATTCCGAGCTCCCAGAAGGAACAGTCAGTCAAGCGGAGGTGAGCCTTGAAGGTGAGATTCTGTGCCCACCTGCCCAGCACAAGGCCAAAGGCAGACAGCTTGCACCCCAGGCAGTATGGAGCCATGAGTTCAAATCGCAGCTCAATAGCTTACTGGCTGTGTGACTTGGGGAAAGTCACTTAACCTCTCTGAGCCTCTGTTTCTACATGTCAAGTAACGAATAATAACAGGACACATCTCATAGGGCGTTTGTGAAGATTAAATGACTCAATGTGTATGAAGCACATAGTAAATGCTAAATGGCATCATCATCATCATCCCCGGACTCCCAGCAAATGGCCTCTGTGGAGCACTGATGAGGCATTTCATTTGTAAGGGCCTCATGGAACAACATTCTGAGATGGTGTCTTAGAACTGGTTACGAGAGGGGGAACCATTGGGCATGCGAGCAGAGAGCCCTAAACTGCTTCAAAAGAATTCTCTAAGGCTTAAATGGAATCGTGAATAAATATAACACCGATATCCACTCTGCGTGAAGTTCCAAACATGCCAGCTCCCTATCTTTTTGGTCCGCAGTAATAATACAAAACGTGCTGCTGTTTGAATCTAACACTCTGGTGTCCACTCGTGTGGCCATGCCAGTTCTTAGAAGGTCAAACGACCGCAGCCATTGGTGAACAGCCACATCCCAAGCCCCCAGAGTGCCCACCTGCCACAACCCAGCAGCTACAGAGTTAACGTCTACCAAAACCGAGCCCAGGACTCTGTTCCTGGCAATCTGATTGCCCTCCACCTAGGTTGTCCCTGGGGTTAAATGTTTAGAAAATCACCTCGCTGCCGATAAGAAAACCTTTGCGGTCGCCATGTGTCTGTCGCTAGGGTCAACCATGTTAGAAATAAGGTAAGCAAGCCTTAGGGAAGTATCTTTACCCACCCAACCTGTCACAGAGGGTGGGTCTGAGCCCAGACAGCTTCTGGTCAAATCCTCACTCGTGAGCCTGGGTTGGCTGGAAAGACAGAGGCAAAGAAAAGGCGCTGTTGACATCCGTAGACCGCAGAATGTCAGCGGACGGCCCAGGTGGACTTGTTCTCCTAAAGCTGGGGGTCACCTGCCTTGAAATGCCTGCAGGTGCTGCTATTCAGCCTGCCACACGAGCCCAGTGGTGCCAACCAGCACCTGCCTCACAGCTCTGAACAGGAAATGCCACATACTTCCTATTCCCCCCACGTTTTGATTGAGCAATATTTGGCTAGGGCTTTATTCTTTATTTTCAGGGTTAATTCTCTGCTGACTTTGGCATGGAGCTAAAGCTAACCCTATAACAACATCCTGAAAAGGAATGTGGAAGATAGAGCAGCTTTGAGAGAGAGAGAGGAGGAGAGAGAAAGAGAGAGACAGAGAGGAAGGAAGGCAGAAGGAGGTAACTGGGTTATCAGCCATTGGAATAATTGCCTTAGCCATGATCACTCATTATCCATTTCATTTTATAGCAGCATTCATCAAACCCCACGCTAAGCACTTTATGTGCATTTTCTCACTTAATCTTCACCTAAATTGATGTTCAAATCCCTGACTTTTCAATTCCCTTATTCCAGCTGCTCTCCGAGAGTCTTAGAAATTCTTGAAATCCTTCCCAAAGCTGGTCCATGTCTGTGAACATAACCCACCTGGTTTCTGGAGCCCCCCTTGCCTGTTACGGTCTAAAGAACAAACAGAATACGTTTCATTGATAAATCAGCTCCCCCCATATAATCAGATATAAGCCTGGGAAATTGTGAAAGAAAGCAGCACTAATGATTACACGGCATCCAGCTATTACTATAAACATTCCTTAATGTCTATCCCCACGAGAGGTAAATGATTAACAGCCAACTATTGATGGCAAGCTCAGCTTATTAAAAACATGCCAGGGGGTCAACAAGTTCTGGACCAGAGTCAAAGGCAGAGGTGTTCCGGCACAGCCACTGTTGAGTATCGGGCTGACCTTCTTGCGTGTCCGATGGCTTCCTGCTACTCCGAGGATATGACCAGCGCAGGATCTGCCCAGGCCATGGTGAGGGTTAAGTGACATGACACATGACAGCTGTAAAGCAGGACACGAATGGTGCACGTCGATCGGGTTCTAAGCCCAAATGGGCAAGACGAAAAGTTTATTCTTGCTACTCTGTCAATGTCAGACTATAATCAGCCCCGGGAGAAATACAGGAGAGCCGTCAACTCTGAAATGCTGCACCGGTGGTCACTGCTGTTGGTGGCGGTTTACGAATGCCACAACGTCCCCCGACCTGTCCCGGTAGCTCGAAAGAGATGCCCACGTGTGAGCCCTACTCTATCTTCAGGACTCTGAGATAAACGGAGGGCTGGAGCAGCAGAGGGGTGTGAGGAGAAGAAGTGAGGAATGCAAGAGCATGGCTGAGCGGCTCGGGGCCAGATCCAAGCTTAGCCAAGGGCACCAGGGCCTCCTCCTGACCAGTTCACAGAGAGAGCTGAGGGCATGAGGAGTGCGGAACGGTTCTGAGGTGAATCGTAGAAAGATGGCGCCTGGGAGTCCTACCCACCACGGAAAAGGGACTCCGTGCCTGGTTCAGGCATATGCTTGGACCCTGGGAGGTAGCACCGTTCGGGGAACTTGGAAAAGCCCTTCTGATTCCCTTGGCATCAACTCCGAGCACCCGGGCAGCCTTCTCATGGCTAACCCCATTTCCCCAGTTTCCCAACCTTGATGTTGACAAAACAGTGGACTGGAGAACGGGAAGAAACCACCTGATCCCCAAGAAGCACCTACCCCAGGTGCCTTTATCAACCAACCTCCAGTGTCCGACCCAACCTGCCCATCAGGAAGACGACATTTCTGTGCCCGGGGTGATTTCAGCTGTGCTCAAGGAAATGCAGACACACCTGGGCAACGCAATGGCTCCCCTGGAGTTTTCAAAGCTTCCACAATTATCCATTTGGTGACCAACCCTTCCTTTTCCCAATCAGTCACCTGACCTCTCTCTTGACATGTTTTTAGCTGTGGCAAATCATTCTCAGAACCAGGATTATTCAACCATTAGTTTAGCAGCGTCTAGGTGGATAGTATAATACGATGACTAAGCCTGGGATTTCATGTCAGACCTCCACCCCCAGCCTGCCCCTCCCCAGCCATGTCACACAGCACAAGTCACCTGTCTGCCAAGTGGGGATAAGGGAGTACTTGTCTCAAGGTCATGTCATATAGACCAAACGAGATGTTGCCCTTGGAAATACCCGCCATGTAGCAAGCACCCAGTGAATATTCACTATGGCTATTGTTTTGGGAAGTCTCTTTCTTGATCACTATTTTTATTCTTTCTTATTTGTTTATTTATTCATTTATTCTTTTTCAAGTGTTTTATGGAGCACCTACTATGTGGCCCACATAGTGCTGGAACCCGAGAAGGCTGCAAAGAAGGGTTAAACCTGTTACTTCCATTGGGTAATTCACAATTGAGTTGGAAGGATGAGCCAATGGATGATACCCGCATTTAGTAAGCACCTACTGTGTGCCAGGCACTGGTTAGGCAAAGCCTCATTTAGTCCCGAGAGCAGCCACTAAGCTTTGTTATCTCCATTCTGTGGCCGAGCGTACCGGGATCCCACAGGTCACCCCACCTTCCTGAAGCACCATGACTTATGGATGAGGACTGATGTTTAAAGCAAGACCACCCACTCCGCACCACTCTCCCCGCCATGTTACCGTTCACTGCTGCTCTGTGGGGAGGCCCCCCACCCCCCACCAAAATCAACAAGCCCATCGGAGCGAGCCTCGGGATCTTGCTGTCAGACACGCTTCTCTTTTCACTTCCTGGCCATGCGTGGCCGTGCAGCATCCAGAAAGACTTCCCACTTGGGAGGCTCTGCCATGGTGGGTCTTGTGGGCACATCCCTCTTGTCAAGGGTCTTCTTTCAGCCATTATCCCATTTTCCTTCGCCATCATCAAGTTCTCCTTCTCCGTCAGATCGCTTCAGGCCATACACAAGGGTGTCTCCATGCCATCAATTTAAAAAAGGAGCTCGAAAGGAAGACGTGTTGGCGAAGATGTGGAGAAGCTGGGGCCCTCCTACATTGCCAGTGGGAATGTAAACTGGTTTAGCCACTGTGGAAGACAGTCGGGCGGTTTCTCCAAGAGTAAACATTGAATCACCTTCTGCCCCAGCCACGCTCCTCCTGGGTACAGACCCAAGTGAACTGGAAACAGGTGTTCAAATAAACCTTGAACACGAACGCTCACAGCAGTGCTCCTTACGGCAGTTTGTAGTGTGGACACAGTCCAAATGCCCATTAGTTAATGAATGGATAAAGAGTTAGGGTCTCCCATATAATGGATTGTTATTACTCAGACATAAAAAGGAATGAAGTCCTGACACACGTTTACAGTACGGAAGAACCTCGAAACCCTTATGCTGGGGTTAAAACGCTGGACACAAACAGTTACGTGTTTTCTGATTCCACTTGAATGTCCGGGGGGTCGGGGGGCCCCTGGGTGGCTCAGTCGGTGGAGCGTCCGACTTCGGCTCAGGTCACGATCTCGTGGTGCGTGGGTTCGAGCCCCGCGTCGGGCTCTGTGCTGACAGCGCGGAGCCTGGAGCCTGTTTCGGATTCTGTGTCTCCCTCTCTCTCTCTGCCCCTCCCCTGCTTGTGCTCTCTCTCTCTCTCTCTCTCAAAAATAAACATTAAAATAAATAAATAAATAAATAAATAGGATGTCCAGAAAACGCAAATCCGCAGAGGTTGAGAGCGGATCCGTGGTTGCTAGGGAACCGCTCTTTTACAGGTGAGGGGTTTGCTTTTGGGGAGATCAAGATGGTTTGGAGCTAGACAGAGGCGGTGTTGCACAACATTGTGAATGCGCTCAATGCCGCCTAACTGTTCACTTTAAAACGCTCCGTTTGAGGTTAAGTGAAGTTCACCTCAGTGGAAAACAAGACTTCCTTTGACTCCGTGACCTCCTGTTACCACCCCATTTCCTTGCTCTTTGTCACAGCTAAAGTGTCCCAAAGAGAATTCACGGTCTCTCCTTTGCCCTGCCCATTCTCGCTGGTGCAGAAGGCTTTTGACCCACCACCCCACCCAGCTTGCTCTTTTTGAGGACATCAATCATCCAAAGTCACTAGTCAATTCCCTGTAACCTCCCAGCAGCTTTGGCGAAGGTGACCACTCCTCTTCCTTCTGGGTCCTTCTAGAAACTTCCTTGTCCTGGGGCACCTGGGTGGCTCCGTCGGTTAAGCTTCTGACTTTGGATCAGGTCATGATCTCACGGTTCGTGAGTTCGAGCCCCGCGTCAGGCTCTGTGCTGACAGCTCGGAACCTGGAGCCCGCTTCGGATTCTGTGTCTCCCTCTCTCTCTCTGCCCCTCCCCGACTCGTGCTCTGTCTCTGTCTCTCTCAAGAATAAATAAACATGAGAGAAACAAACAAACAAACAAACTTCCTTGTGCTGTCTTCCAGCCAACACGCTGGCCTGGTTTTCCTTCGCCTGTTTCTTCCTTAGTCGGCTCAGCCGCTCTTCCTTGCCTGCGAGGCCGCTGATGGCAGAACGTCCCAAGACTCAGCCCATTGGCCTCCTCACTGCTCTGCAAACTCATCCAGACTCGTCCATCCACAGCCTTCAAACCATCTGTACAATGCCGACTGCCCCGACCTACCCCTTTCGCTCGGACCTCTCTCCCGAGATCCAGACTCATGCGTCCACCTCCCTGTCAGTGCTGACGCTTGGCTAAGCTTCTCAAGCCGAACAGGTCCCAAACTGAACTTCCGACGTCCCTGTCCAAATGCCCTCTTTGCTCCGGCCTCCCCGTCTCCCCTATTGCGGACCCCATCCCAGTTCCTAGGCCAAAGAGCAAGACCCCCTCCTCCCTCTGACTTCCCTCCTAGTGCCTGTTGGAACCACGACATCTCTCGCCACGTCAGCTCTCAGTTACACCCGGGCAGATGGTGCATCTCTCCCCGGGGACACCAGGGACATGGCTTGCCACAGCCTCCAGACAGCTGCCCTCCTCACCAGACCCCCTCCATCCAGAGGTGGCCAAGGCGACTTCGTCCGCAAACACCCAGGCCGAGGGACCCTCCCTGCCCCGAGCCTCCGGTGTCTGTCCTAGATCGAGTCCTGACTTGCTGCTCCCTTCGCCCAGAGTCAGACTCCCCTCCTCGTTCCCCCATGTCATGCAGCGAGAGCACCTCCCGACCTGGGTTCCAATTCTGGTCCTGCTGCCGACCGACTGTGGGATTAAACAGGTCATGAGGTCCTTGGTGACCAGGCCCATGTCTGCCTCTCCAACGTTTCCCTCTGCTCTGTCCCTCCGCCTCCACAGGCCCCTCACCCTGGCTTCTCCTTTCCTCCCAAACACCCAAATTCCACCATCTCGGGGCCTTTGGACCTGCTGTTCCTTCTGCCCAGGGGTCCACCCTCAAACCACTTATGGCTCTTGTCCTGTGGGGTCTTCTCTCAAACGTCTCCTTAGAGATGCTCTCCCTCACCTCCCCAGCTGAACCGACCCTGATGAGGGAACGTAAGGCAAACTGAGGGCCACGCACAAGCTAACCCCCCCTCCCCCCAGGTGGGAGGTATGTGGCATTCCTCAGGCTTTCCAGGCTGCCCAAGAACAAAGGAAAGGGGAAGGCAAGAGGTTAACTGATAGAGATCGCAGTTGTGCAGGACAGAGTCTCCATCCATTTACAAATATCTTAGTTAATTATAAGGAAAAGGCAATCGTAACAATAACCCAATCTCCAGAAACCTACAGATTCGGTTTCCTGGAGCCCCAACATCACCCTCCCCTCCACAGTGATGTGGGGAACAGAGGCAAGAAGGAAATGGCAGGTAAAATTAAACTTCCTTATAACCTGCAGCCCCTTGACAAATACTTGAGGCAAAGAGAGTATATCCTTTCCCCAGGAAACCCTACCGTCCTAATGTTAATGCCTTACTAGAGGGAAAACAACCTTGGCTTGACCACAGCAATGCCTCCGGTGTCTCCTGAGTCCTCTTTAGCACATGAAAGTCCTTCTGGGGGCCTCCCTTTGACTTTACCTCCCCAACTCCATAGTATATAACCAGCCACTGTTCACAACCCAGTGTAGCTTTTCTGCCCATGGACCCTGTCCCCGTGCTCTCATAAAATCACCATTCTTGCACCAAAGACGTCTCAAGAATTCTTTCTTGGCGGTCGACTCCAGACTCTCACCACCCCAATACCCCATCAAACCCCACCCCGACCCCAAGTCTGCCTGCCTGCCTGTCTGTCCATCCCTCCCTTCCTCCTCTTCCTCTCTCCCTTCTCCTGCTCCTCTCTCTGCCTCCTTCCCTCTTTTTCTCTCTTCCATTACCTTTTATTTTCTTCCACATACTTACTACCTGAAGTTACCCTTTTTGTCTATTTGTTTTGGGGGCTCTTGTCTTTCCTCCCCTGCAGAATGCAACCCCATGGCAGGGGCGGGGGGGGGGCAGGGACCTTGTCTCTTATCACTGCTGTTGTCCCAGTGCTGTGTCCCTGGCCCCCTGGGGCCGACACGGAGCGACTCGAAGCGTTCTCTAGCCTGCGTCTCGTGGCGATGGCACTGAGCGTCCAGCAGCTGTGGGTCAGGGACCCTCCTAACCAGGCTGTTCTCTCACTGCCTGCTTCCCACGCTCTCTGTGTGTTTCCAGAACCCGGAGGCACAGTCTCTCCGTTGATGCAGTCACAACCTTCCAGGGGCCACCTGTTACACAGCTTTTCTGTCCCAGTCCATGCCGGTATGTGACCAGCAATCACCCTTGTCCACTTGGCTCTTCTAGCGGTTGCATCCGGGCCTCCCCACACTCGGCTCCCTTATCTGGAAGGCCCACCAGGAAGCCCCCAGGACTGGGCTGGTCCCGATGTGGACAGCTGATCCCCCAAATGAACCCTTCTTGATGAGAAAAGTCAGTGAACTCCAATGCAGCCCCAGAGACGCTCTCAGAATTTGAGTCAGGGAAATAAGTCAGAGAGAGACAAATACCATAGGATTTCACTCATATGTGGAATTTAAGAAACAAAACAGATGACCACGGGGGAAGGGGAGGAAAAATAACATAAGATAAAAACAGAGAGGGAAGCAAACCATAAGAGACTCTTAACAACAGAGAACAAACGGAGGGTTGCTGGAGGGGAGGTGGGCGGGGGGATGGGCTAAATGGGTGATGGGTACTAATGGGCATGAAGGAGGGCACTTGTCGGGATGAGCCCTGGGTGTCATAAGGAAATGATGAATCACTGGGTTCTACTCCTGAGACCAATACTCCACCGTCTGTTAACTCACGTGAAGTTTATTCCTTTAACGTTTATTTATTTTTGAGACAGAGAGAGAGACAGAGCATGAACGGGGGAGGGGCAGAGAGAGAGGGAGACACAGATTCGGAAGCAGGCTCCAGGCCCTGAGCCATCAGCCCAGAGCCCGACGCGGGGCTCGAACTCACGGACTGCGAACTCATGGACCCCCCCAGATCGTGACCTGAGCTGAAGTCGGACGCTTAACCGACTGAGCCACCCAGGCGCCCCTAACTCACTTGAATTTAAATACATAAAAAAGTGGGAGAGTTGAGCCTTCACTGAAGACTAGAGCTAATTTTAAGTAATATACAACTTCTACACTCAAAACTAAAGGCAAACAAGGGGTTCCGTTTGTCGCTGAGAATACTTCCGGAAGAAAACTGACAGGAGTGCTCTTTACTTTTATGAAAGTCAGAAATTAGGGTAGAGAAATTTAAAAAGAAAGAAAGAAAGAAAGAAGGAAAGAAAGAGAAAGAAAGCTCAAAGTTTAAAGAGGCTATCTCTGCTTATCACACGGTGGCTTGGTATCACTTTGGGTTTTACCAGAGCCCTCGTGGGACTGTTACAAGCCCTTTAAGAAGAAGCATGGTCAGGGGGGTCCGGATGGCTCTGTCAGTTAAGCGTCCGACTTCAGCTCAGGTCATGATCTCACAGTTCGTGAATTAGAACCCAGGGTCGGGCTCTGTGCTGACAGCTCACAGCCTGGAACCTGCTTTGGATTCTGTCTGTCTCTCTCTCTCTGCCCCTCCCCTGCATGCTCTCGCTCTCTCTCTCTCTCTCAAAAATAAACAATAAACATTAAAAAATTAAAAATAAAGAAATAAACATTAAAAAAAAAAAAGAAGCATGGTCAGCCCCATGCATGGTTTAATTACCACTGTGAAAGAAGTTTGAAATATCGACCTGTTTAAAAAAAAAGCGGGGGGGGGGGGGGAGCGGAATGTTCTAAGATACAAACCCTCGTCCTGGCTCACGGGTCTGGTTGAAGCTGAAGGAACAGGGCTCTGGCACCCACACAGTGACCCAGCTTGCCACCAGCCAGCAGTGTGACCTCAAACTACTCACTTAACCTCTCTGAGCTCACCTTCCTTACCCGTAATCATAACCAGGACACCATGTCCCTCCGTGGAGATCAGTAACATGTGGACATAATACTCAGCGCCTGAAACTTGTGCCTATTTTTAACACATCCAAGTTAATCATTTATGAAATGCAGCGAGTCTAAGCAAATATTTATACTTAGCTGTTCATTCAGAGTTTCTCCCAGGCTGGTGTTCAGCTCGAGCAGAGTTGACCAACGAGAACAACAGCCTTCGGCGGCCCGGAGCAGGTCTCCGTGAGCTTGCGTTCCCCAAGGAGACTCAGCATGTGGCTTCGATGTCAAAGGACAGGCTGTGGACCAGACACCGGTTGCTTGGGTTTTCCTGAGACCCGGAAACGCTCGTCGGAGCTGCTCGCCGAGCCACTGCTTGGTTCTCTCCCGCGTCTCTGGCCGCCTTCCACATTCTTCTCCGGGGCCTCCTCCCCTTCCCCGTGCTTATTCCCTCTGCACTTGCTGCCTGGGCGGCTCTGCTCCCACCTGCCTGGCTGCCGATGACGCCCAGGTTCTACCCCAGCCCAGGCGTGCCACGTTCCTGGGCAGCCCACAGGACATGGGCACTTGGGTACTGAGAGGAACCTCAGAATTAAGTGACCAAATGACGCCGGTGGAGCGGCCGGGTCGGCCTCTAGCACGGCAAGTGCTCGGAGACAGTCGTGCGTCTGGAGCCAGGGCGGTCCCCCTGGGCTGGCTGAGCTCCCACACCTGCGTGAATAATTATTATCTCAGACTTGCCAGGTCCCCAGCCTGCCGCCCTCCCTCCCGCCCTGTCCAAACCGGCTCCTCCTCCACGGTCCTCCCGTCCCGGTCAGTGGCATCACCCTCCCCGGGAGGACCTGCTGTCCACACCCTTCTTCCTGGATGCAGAATCTGACCGCCTCCCATCAGTTCTTGCTTCTCAGCCCTAGTCCGAGCGGTCTTGCCAGCCCTGGGAGGAGCCACTGCCTCGGCCTCCCCTCCAGCCTGCTCTCCCTGCCCCTGCCCCTGCCCCCCCCGCCCCCCCACTTCCCCACAGAGCAGCCAAGAGCTCCTCATCATGTAGGTTGGATCTCCTCCCTCCTGTGCTCAGAAAATGCCCCTCCCCATGGCTCCCGACCCTCTCGGCTCAGGATTATGTCCTCAGGCCTCAGCAAATGCTATAGCCTCTGACTCCGGTGACTCGCGCTAATGCTGTTCCCCCCTCTCTCTTCCCCCTGCCCCTCCACTCTGGCCAACTGGATCCCTTTGGCTCTAGTACACTCTTGTCTCAGGACATTTTGTACCTGCTGTTCCTCTGCCTGGAACATCCCCCCTCCCCACCCCCAATCCCCCAGATCTGCAAAGGGCTCACAGCTCACTTTGCTCTGGTCTGCACCCCAACAGGGGCCGTTGGAAAGGACCCCCTGACTACCCGATATAAAATGCAAGCTCGTGATTAATCACCCCCATAATCTCCCATCTATCCTGCGCTGGTTTACTTTTGAAGGGCTCCAGTCGCCGAACGAAGAGTGTTTACCTGTTCGTCGACCTGGATCCTCCGGCTAGAACGTGTAGCCCAGAGAGCTGGGATCGGGTCATGTGCTGGCCACCCTTCCTGCCCCCGAGGCCCCAGTGCCCACCTTCCCTGTCCTGCTCTTGCCCTGGGACGCCGGCCCTAACGGACAGCATCGGCTGACTCCCTTGCAAGAAGCCATCGGCCCAAGGGAGGTGTGGGCAGGAAGTCAAAGGGTGGGAAGACAAGGAGGTCGGGCATCTCCCCTGCGGCCCAGTCCCCCCAGTTCAGCAGCTCTGGCAACATTTGTACCCTCCCCAAGTGGACACGGCCCTCCTCCTTCTCAACACCACCTCCTTCCCTTGCGCCCAGAGTGAGCCTCAGCGTCATGGAGGGACCGGCCATTGTCCATCTGTTCCTTTACCCCTCCCCACACCTTTGTGAGTCCCTAGACTTGTCTGGGGTGGGTTCTGTTTCCTCCTGAAACCCTAGCGCAGCCACCCAGTCACGTTTACTGCTGTGCCTGGCACCTAGAATGCAGTCTGAAACACGGTGCTTGATAAATACTTCCAATGAATTCATTAATGAATTAATTAGCAGAAGGATGAATGGGAGGAAACCAATATGCTACTTAAAGGAATGAACAGATCAATGAATAGAGCAGGCCGCTTTGTTTCTGTGAAGGAAAGAATGAATTAAGCCAATGAACTAACTTCCAAGGAAGCCTAAACAGAAAAAAAAATGAACAGTAGCCATGTGTTCCTTTGAATTTTGTGCTTAGCAGAGTCCTGAATCTGTCTCCTGCACTGGCTCTTACCTTGAAGGGTAAGATTACAGGCCCTTTCCCCCCCCAGCCGGATGGATGAGGGTTCTGAGATCCCCTTGACCCTGGAGCCCCAGCTGCCGGCCCCACTCTCCCGGCCTGGCTGCACGCAGGCTGAGGTCGTGCATGGACCATTCAGGCTCACCCTCTGTCCAAAGCAGCAAAGACTCTTCCCTGCTCAGGAGAAGTCTGCAGGGCCCACGCCCCTGCACCACAGAGAGGGAATGGACCCCAGCGGCTTCTGCAGCAAGAGAGGACCTCGCCCGCTCAGCAGGAGCGCCGGCCAGACTCTCCCATTCACCCTGCAGCCTGCCGGCAGGCGGTCCTTTCCTGGCTTGTGACAACTCTAAGGCTGGAGAAGCAGCAGTGGATTTGGAAAAGAGACCCACAAGCACCTTAGCCTTCCAAGGCGGACCGTGGCTCTCCTGGGTCTGCCAAAATCTTGGGCCAGAGCGAGGGGCCCGGGGGAAAAAAACACAAAATGGCACATCCACGTGCAGTTGGGCCAGGAAACACAGGGCGTGGACGGTGAACTTGAAGCTGGTGCCCTTTTCTGTCTCTCTGTTCCCTGGGAAGCAGCTGCTGGGGACAGCTGAGCAAACAGAGGCTCTCCCTCCGCGGGGCTGGGGCCAAGAAGCCAGTTTCTTGCACAAAGTCAGGGGAAGTCACGTGCTCCATCTGGCGAAGGGAGAAGGGGCAGGGGCAGGACTGACACCCCCGCTGACGTCACTGTTGTGCCCAGGCTGGCCGGACTTGACCACTTAGTTCAACCTTTACAGCCCTGCATGACCTGTTGGGGCTATGAATGTGCCAGAGGCTATGTCGGGGGCTCATTCCACCCTGAGAAGCAGCCACAGGCGAGGCCACAAATGGACACTTTTTCGCTGCATTTGGCCACGCAAACCCTGCTCATGCGCTCGTTTGTTCGTTCGTTTCCTCGTTCATTTCTTCGACAAAGGCTTCCCGAGGACGTACTAAGAGCCAGGTCCTATGTTAATTGCTGGAGGTACAGAAACGAATCAGATAAAGCCCCTCCTGTAAGGGGTTCACACTCGGAGGAGGGAGACAGACACACAGCAGTGGGGAAGGCTCTGTCATTCATTCGGCAGGCACTGACGGGAGCATGTGCCGGGGTCCCGGCACTGTTCCAGGCACGGCGGATGGAGCGATGAGAACGCACGGACAAAACTTCCTGCCCTCGTGAGCATACGTTCTAGGGAAAGGAGTCAGATCGTAGACCACGCATGTAAGTAAAGTCTAGTTTATTGGATTTGGATAGGTGCCATGGAAAAAAACAGAAAGTAGGGGGTATGGAAGGCTGTGGGTGTGGGGGGGACATTGCAAATTTTAAAAAGATGGTTCTGGAAGACCTCACCTGGAAGGTACCCATGTGAACAATGACATGAGGGCAGGGAGGGGTGGAGCCATGTGGACGAGTTACAAAACTTACAACGTGTGTTACGATAGCCACACACACACACACACACCGGAGACTCACTCCCCGGCAGCCCAGAGGGACAGCTCCCTGCGCATGAAGCAGAGGAGTTTCCAGCAGAAGGACATTCAGTGGGTGAGGAGGATGACGGATCGTTCCAGAGAAGCAAGTGGGGTCCCTGATGGCACCTCCCAGAGCAGGACGTTTGCAGGAGAGATGATTTGCCCTTCGATCGGTGCCTGACCGCCCCCCCCCCCCAGGCACACTGGCCATCTTCCCGGCAATGTGCTGGAGACGCGGACACAGACACAGGTTCCACACGCACCATCCACGGTAGGCTTACCCTAGAGCCTGTGGGGTCAAGGGGCAAAGCTTGACCCTTGAGAAATCTAGAACACCAGAGGGCAGCAACAGCAAGACGCCAGGCATTGCTACCACTTGGAGAGTTTCTCAAAAACATAGATTTTCGAAACGTAGACCTGCTGATTCCAAAAATCCGGAGGAAGGGTCTGCCTAATAAGCCGTGATGTTAGGGGCGCCCGGGGCGCTCAGTTTGTTAAGCGTCTGACTTCGGCTCAGGTCACGATCGGATGGTTCGTGGGTTTGAGCCCCGCATCAGGCTCTGTGCTGACCGCTCGGAGCCTGGAACCTGCTTTGGATTCTGTGTCTCCTTCTCCCTGTGCTCCCCTCTCAAAAATAAATACACATTAAAAAAAAAATCAGCTATTATTTTAATAGGTGTCCCAAGTAATTCTAATTAATGGCAGAGTTGACAAATACCTATCCGACACAACTCGTTCTCTTTGCAGACGGGAAATGTGCTGTCCAGGGACTTGCCCAAGGATGCACAGCCAGTGTGTTCAGTGGAGGCAGGGCTGGGCATCGGAGCCCTCGGTTCCTGAGGGCATTCATTTCCTCAGGCCGCATAACAAAATTCCACAAACGGAGGAGTTTAAAACAATAGAAACCTACTTCCTCACAGTTCAGAGGCTAGAAGGCTGAGATCAAGATGTTGGCATAACCATGCCGTCTTGAAGGCTCTAGGGGAGAATCTGTTCTGTGACTTTCTCTTAGGGTCTGGTGTCCTTGACCATTCTTGGCATTCCTTGGCTTGCAGCCATAACTCCAGCCTCGGTCTCTCTGCGTCTTCCCTCGGCCCTCTCCCTGTGCGTCCTCTCCTTATAAAGACATCCACCATATTGGATTAGGCCCCCACCCTACTCCAGTATGACTTTATTTAACCAATTAGATCTGGATTGGCCCTATTTCCAAATAGGTTCACATTCTGAGCTATGGGGTGGCTAGGACATCAACACGTCTTTTTGGAAGATGCCGTTCTGCCCACACCACCCAAGCCTTGGTGGTTCCCTCCACGTACGTATTTGTTGTTATGACCCGTCTGATTCTGGGAAGATTTGAGGGCGCTGGCATTAAAATAAAACAGACAAAACAGGACTAATATGCTAAGAAGTAATGAATGAGTGATGAGTAAGACCCATCAAGTGGAGAGGGAGACAGGGTTGTAGCAGACATTTCCGGTAGAGACAGGGTGCAGGCACAGAGGACTGAATTTCACCGAGTGCCTGGACTCCTGTCTCCCACGGGAGCTTTTCCCACTTTCCCTGTATCTTTACAGGAATGTGGCTGGGCTGCCTAGAAAGGACCCCATCAAGCAAAGCTCGCATAGCGATGTGGGAGTGTGACTTCGGGACCTTCTGGACTTGGGGAGGCTCCTCCCTGTTGCACAGATTGTTGTGGGGAGCCAATGATATAATGCAAATTAAGTGATAACTGGGGGGAAAAAAATCACAGTTTTAGAGAGTTGTGCAGTTTACAGAATGCCTTCACATTCATCATCAGAGAGAACCCTGCCCAGAATTTTGTGGGCTGGATCGACCCACACGGTGTACTGGTGAGAAGACTGAAGGGCAGGGAGGAAACTGGGCTGTAAATGAGTCACAGCGACACTGGGCGTCCTGGTTCTCGGCTCAGGCCTGTCCCCACTACTTCTCCCATGACAATGAGGCATTCACACTCCCCATGGCTCTTCCCCTCTGCAGTTCTCAAAGTTGTCACACTCAGTCCATCCTCCCCCATCCAACCAACCATCTATCCATCCATCCATCCATCCATCCATCTGTAAGTATATAAGTAAGTGGCTATATTTAATAGCATTTTTATTCATTCTGGTTACTAGTTCATTTGCATTGTCTCAGCTGTTTTCAACGAGAGCCTGTGAATGAGCCTTGGCAAGTGTCCCCCCGCCAGGCTGGAAGGCTGGAATAAAGTCAAGAGCTGCCACCATCCCTGCCCGGTGGGGTTCTACTGGACCAGACTCGGAGCAGGGATGCTCAAAGGAACAGGGGACCCCCCTGTCCCTCTTACGGGCTTCAACTTCGCCCCCCCAGCTGGCTTCCTTCCAGCTACGAGAGGCTACCACTTCCTGGAGAGCTCTCAAGTCAGAGTATCTTGAACGGAGTTGAACGGAAAGGGTCATTGTTTACAAAACATCTTTTTTTTTTTAATGTTTTAAATATTTATTTATTTTTGAGACACAGAGCGACAGAGTGCAAGCAGGGGAGGGGCAGAGAGAGGGAGACACAGAATCCGAAGCGGGCTCCAGGCTCCGAGCTGTCAGCACAGAGCCCGACGCGGGGCTCGAACCCATGAAGCGCGGGATCGTGACCTGAGCCGAAGTTGGACGTTTAAGCGACTGAGCCACCCAGGCGCCTCTGAAAGGGTCACTTCAAAGGCATGAGAGAGCCCCTGAAATGAGTTAGCTGGGCTCTGCAGCCAAGCCAGAGCTCGGTGCAGAAGCTAAGGTGGACATCAGGACGCTCCAGGTTTGTCCTATGACAGGTAACCACGTGTTATTATCAGGAGCCTATCCTGGGCCGGAGCCGAGATACACTCTTGCATCCCATCCCCCGCTGACCATCCTATGAGAACCCATTTTCAAGATGCATACACTGAGACTCAGAGGCTAAGTGGCTTGGCCGCGGCCTTTGGTGTAGACCCTCGCCGGGGGAGGGGGGTAGGTTGCTCAGCACGCAGGGGTTTCCTTCCTCTTGAGTCTCTCCACAGTCTCCCAGCGAGTACTGCGACCAGGCTGCAGGAAGAGCGGAATGAGTAGGTATGGAATTCTCCAGATGATCCACCTGTGCCTTCTGGGCAGCAAATATTGGAGGCTCTAGACAGGGAGTGACTCACCATCCCGCTACCCGTCTGAACACGAAGCTTACCCGCAAGTTACCACCCAGGAAACACTCCTGCCATATGGACCCTCCTGGACCTACCACTCTGTCTCCTTCAAGTCCTAGGGACCTGGTTGGACATACTCAGAGAAGCCTCACCACCCCTCCTTCCCCAAAGAACCCCCCAGTGCACCCAGAATCGCAGCCTCGGTGCCCCTGGCTGCCTGCAGTGAATGTGGGCTCAACCCTTCCCAGGTGGCAGTGTGACTAACTGACATTGGCTGGTCAGCGTCCCCTTCTCTCCACTGTCGGGCAGACCACGCCCTGCCTCCCTTCCTCCTGAGCAGGGCCTTGACCTTCACAAAATGAGTAGCTCCCAAATGCCCTCCAGAGAACCAGGGCCAGGCAGACTGACGGGAACACGGATCTTCCAGGTCCACACCTCGCGATTCTGACTTAACGGACCTGGCAGGGGACAGGGCATCTGAAACTTCACTAGCACCACTGCCCGCCCCCAACCCCTCCATCCGCAGATGATCCCAATACGTGGCCTTCAAACAAACCGTTGGCTGATTCGTGTTTCCCAGCCTTCAGCCTTAGCTTGGCGCCTTGATGCTATGTTACTTTTGAGTTATTTCTAGTTTTTACCCAGCTTTGCCCTAAGCCAGTCGTTCTCATCCTGGCTGTTCACGCTAATGGTGCTCGCAGGATGTTGTATAAAATCTCAAAGCCACGCCCCTCTGTGGGCCGGAGCATTTTAAAGGCTCCCCGGGCAATTGGAAGGTGTGGTTGTGGTTGAGGACCACGGCCTGAAGCAATGATAGGCAAGCAACCTAATAGGCATGAAAATATAGGCATGAACACGTAAATAAAAGCATGCTCGAGCAGGCAACCAAGAAGGACCCTGAGTTCCGTGCTTTGAGCAACCCTGGACTAGATGTAAAGGCCCTTCTGGTCTTTTGGGTCCACGTCCAAAGAAAGACAGAATTCTTCTCACTGAGCATCTCGCATGAACTAGGCCCCCCTGGGCCCCATCATGTGAGTGACCTCGTGATCTCCACAGCAACTCGCTGCGGGAGGCCATTATCATCCCTATTTTACAGATTTGGAAACTGAGGCTTACAGGACCCCAAATCCCGACTCTTCCACTGCTGGGAAGTTAGTTCAGCGGCTGGATTGGAACATCACACTTTCTCTGCTGTGTCTGGGGCAGAGAAGTGAGCCACCTGCCTTCCAGCGACGTTGGACAGAGGGGTGTCGGGACTCTAGATGTGCACTGGTTTGTGACAGCAGCTGAGGAAGAGGCTTTCCAAAGGCTGGGCATCGGGGTCAAGTGTGTGTGCGTGAGCACCCCCCATCCAGTCTATCTTCACCATGCTCACCCCTGCCGTTAGCTCCTTCTGGTTTCTTGTAAGATTAGAAAAGAAGGAATAAAATTCCATCTCTATTTGAGAAGCCAAGTTTTTAATCAGCATTAGAAAGATCAGATCTGTCGTCGTTCAATCACTTGTGTGGCTAATAGGTCAGCACATGACCTTGCCTTTCCTGGCAAAGCCTAATTGCAAGAAAGCAGTTTGCAAGGGGCGCCTGGGTGGCTCAGTCAGTTGAGCGTCCGACTTCGGCTCAGGTCATGATCTCAGTTCGTGGGTTTGAGCCCCGCATCAGGCTCTGTGCTGATGGCTCAGAGCCTGGAGCCTGCTTCGGATTCTGTGTCTCCCTCTCTCTCTGCCTCTCCCCCTCTTGTGCTCTCTCTCTCTCTCTCTCTCAAAAATAAATAAGATGTAAAAAAAAATTAAAAAAATAAAAAGAAAGCAGTTTGCAAACAGGCTGCCTTGTTTGCTGAGCCTAATCTAATTAGCTTCAGATTTCCTGACCAGCTAAGGACCCATGACCAATGAGATGCTGTTGTGGATTTTCCAAAGCAAATGCGGAGGCCTCTCTGCTCCTGGGGTGGCCCAAGACAGCTGTGTTTTGGAGGTCGACTCTCAGAGGGGTTCCAAAGCCTCTGTTGACGGGCACAGTAGGACCCTAACAGGAACTGCCAAGATGATCTCATGTCTAAAGGAAACAGTGAATCCTTCTGGTTTTGAAAGCCTAGAATATCAGCCCTAGCAATTAAGGGATCAGGGGGGTCATGTTACAGAACTTCATTTTAGAAATAAAGACACAGATGACTCAGAGCGCCGTGGCTGGTTCCAGAACTGGGGGAGGAAAATACCACATACGCTGAGGCTGACTTCATTCTCCATTCTGAGAGCCGTGGATACTCAGATGAATAAGGCTTCGTTCCTATCCCCTAGGATGCACCGTGGATGGGGGTGGGGGACAGTCACAGAGAATGTTCCAGCATACCTCAACAGAGGTAGAACAAGGTCTTGGAGAGGAGGCATGCAGCTGTGCTGTTTGAGGGTCACCCATTCATGCATTCGTTTATTCACTCATTCGTTCAACGGTATGGACTGATGTAAGTGAGCCTCTGCTCTGTGTCAGGCCCCCTCTATGGGCCCAGAACCGAACGAGGCAGAAAAGGGGCCTGCCTTCCTGGCCCTTACACATCCTGGGGAATCAGACATTAAACACGCACACGCTTGAATAGATGTTCAGGTGCGATTATGGAAAATTCTAGAAAGTGGTGTAAGGTGGTAGGAGAGGCCACGGCAGGAGATGCTGACCTAAGCTGAGGAGTGTTAGTCTGACATGTGTGGATGGGGTGGGGGAGAAGGTTTGAGGGACCGACCGTGGGGCTGGGCCAGGCCTGCCTTAATAGACGACGTTAGGCAAGTGGGGCTGAATCCTAAGAGCAGTGGGAAGGGCTGAAGGTCTCCAAACTTGGGCAGGGGTTGTGGGGGATGATGAGGTCGGCAGGTCAGGCAGGCCTGGGGTGTCAGCACTGGGGGGAGGCGGGAGGACGGCGATGGAGTGGCCGCAGGAAGACCCAGGCTGGTCCACACGAGGGATGATGGAGGTTTAGACCAGGGTGAGGCCAGGAGTAGCGACCCACTCGCACGGCAGTTCCGAGGGTGGCCTGGTGCACGGGGAAGGCCGGGCCTCGCTGGGTCACCGTTTGGCCCGTGCCCTCAGCCTGTGCTGAAGCATCCCCACTGTCCTCCTTCAAACGCTCCGGGAAGGGTGGGCAGCCCAGGGACTCTGTCTTCAGACACACGGGCATGGGGGTGCGGTCCCAATTCTGATGACTTAGCCCCGTGACGCTGGGCAAGTTACATAAGCACGCCGAGCCCCGATTCCCTTTTTGGGAAGGAAAAATTCGAACCTCCCTGAGCAGGACAAGCAGTGCAGTGAACTAAAATGCAGAGTCAGCCACTGGGGAGCAGGTGAGGAAGGCTCACCCCCCCACACACACACCGCACCCCCACTCCCTGGTAACACATATTCCTTTATCATCTTCGAGTGCCGAAGATGAACACCCAACTCAATCTCCTCCTTTTGTCCAATGCTCTGTGAAAAGCCAACTGCCGCCCTTTGTGGCTAATTGTACCTGATTGGAGCCTCTTGTGTTGCGCGAGATGCCTGGAAAATTCCAAGGTTGTTTGTCTTGCAGCGATGAGGTGAGTAAGGCAGGTGTGTGGTTGTAACCTCTCACCCCGTCCGCCAGCCCCAGTGCGCCACACCAAGCCGGCTTCGCCAGAGCCCCGTGTCTACCTGGCCTCGACAGTCTCCTTCCGTCTCCGACCGCGTCCCAGAGGATACCGTGTCCCTCCAGAACACGCTCTTTCCACCCTCTGCTTCTCTGGACCACAGTCCTCTCTCTAAATTCAACCCGAGTCTTGCCTTTTTCAAGAAATCCTCAGTATCTACCCTGAAATCTTCTGGATATGGTACTTTCTGTTTTAAGAATAGAGAAGCTAAGGTAGGGGCGTCTGGGTGGCTCAGTCGGTTCAGCATCCGATTCTTGATTTGGGCTCAGGTCATGATCTCACGGTTCGTGAGTTCAAGCCCAGCGTCAGGCTCTGCACTGACCGCGGAGCCTGCTTGGAACTCTGTCCGCCCCCTCTCTCTCCACCCCTCTCCCACTCTCTCTCTCTCTCTCTCTCTCTCAAAATAAATAAAAACCAACTTCAAAAAAAATGTATTAGGGGCGCCTCGGTGGCTCAGTCGGTTAAACGCCCAACTTTGGCTCAGGTCATGATCTCACGGTTCATGAGTTCAAGCCCGAGTCAGGTTCTGTGCTGACAGCTCGGAGCCTGGAGCCTGCTGCAGATTCCGTGTCTCCCTCTCTCTCTGCCCCTCCCCTGCTCGTGCTCTGTCTCTTTCTCTCTCTCTCAAAAACAAACATTAAAAAAAAATTTCAATGAACAAATAAAAAATAAATAAAAATGGAGAAGCTAAGTTTAAAATCTTTGGTATCCACCAAAAGCCCAAATTCTTCAGCAGACCGTGCAAGCCTCCACCACCTGGCCTCCTCATCCAGTTCTAGCCTTTATTGACCAAGAAGCAGCAAATGCAGGGCTTTTGAACCATCACTCTCCCCTCCCACTGCCATGGCAGACGTCGTTAATGAATGAGACAGCTTTTCCCAGACGTCGTTAATGAATGCGACAGCTGAGCCCAGATACAGGCTTGCAGCGGGACCCGGGCATCGGGGTTGCTGAATGAGATGCCACCTGCTGGCCCTCACCACTGACTCGATTCTGTGAGGTGAGTGTGTGACACCACCCGGCCTGTGTGCACCCGCCCACTTCCTCTGCCTTCTCTGCCTGGTCACCACCACCTGATCCAAGTGTCACCTGCTTCCTGGATTGGTCCAACGTGGCCAATTTAAGAATTAACGACTTCTACATCCGGCCCTAGGGCTCTGCACCGGGCGCTGCCAGCACCGAGGCCTTACTGAGCCCAGTGACTCGGGGAGGGAATTATGATGGCAGTCTCATCCTTTACCAATGGGCACTTTTAATCACAAGGGAGGCAGTGATGAGCGCAGAAAAGGGGCAATTCTGCAAATGGCAGAGATTTCATTTAGGACAAGCTTCTGGACCAGATATTCCCACACTTGGCTCTGTAGAGGCCAGGTACCCGTGGCAGTTTAGCATTCCTAAAATATGTACATCGAGAAGCCCTGAATGGCCAAATCCTTTCTCCATCTCTAAGGGACCGAGTCTTCTTTGCTGGCTTTCAGTGGAAAGGATTGGGTTATGAGCTCTAGCAACAGCCAGCGTTCATCGATAGTGTTATCCCAGGAGACTGTCTGGGGTGGCCAGAATGAGGCTTGCCAAGGATCTATGCATCCCTTACAGCCGGTGGTGAGAGGCATTTACTGTTTTCCTTTTTTAAAAAATATTTATGTATTTATTTTGAGAGTGGGGCGGGAGGGGCAGAGAGAGAGAATCCTGGGCAGCCTCCGCACGGCACCAAGCCCGACGTGGGGCTCCGATTGACGAACCGTGAGATCATGACCTGCGCCAAAATCAAGAGTTGGCGCTCACCCGACAGCCACCCAGGCACCCCGGGTTTACTGTTATTATCCCAAGAGATAGCATAACAGATCCGAGCACAGACACGAGGGCGAGTAAAGTCTGGATTCCTCCTCTGCAAACTGCATGACTCTCTGTACAAGGTTCCTGAAGTCTGAGTCCTAACGTCTTCATCTGTAAAACGGAGAATGTGATACTTAACTGTGTTACCATATTTTTAAGTGTACCTGTTTAATTAGTGTTGACACATGTTGACACATCTGTGAACCCATCACCCCATTAAAATAGTGGGCATACGTATCAGCTTGCCCGGTGCCTCTTTGTGATCCTTCCGTCCCGCGGCCACTGATCGGCTTTCTGTCCCTGCGGATTAGTTTGCATTTTTAAGAGTTTTATGGAAGTGGAATCATACATACGCCCCTCTTTTCTTCGTGTATGTAACTATTTTGCATAGAATTCTAAACAGTTGTTGCTACTCTGTTTATACTTTCTCATCCTGCTTTTTCCAGTTGACATTCCAGAAGATTTCTCTTCATTAACATCATTGTTTTTTGAGGGGGGTTGCAGGGAGGGGCGGAGGGAGAGGGAGAGAGAGAATCCCAAGCCGGCTCCACACTCAGCACAGAGCCCAATGCGGGGCTCGATCTCATGACTGTGAGATCATGACCTGAGCCAAAATCGAGAGTTGGATGCTTAACCGACTGAGCCACCCAGGCGTCCCCAGCATCATTTTCAATGGCTGTTTTAGCTTCTAGTTTTGCAGTGACCACATGTCATTTAGCCAGTCGGTCAGGTATGTTGTTTTCCCTTTTCTGATATTACAAACAGCTCATAGACATGAGATTCTATAATTCATGACTTTCTATGTCCGGCTTGATTTGTTTCACGTGATGTTGACCCTCATCCTGTTGTATCAGCTTCTTGATAAACCTTCTTTCCTTGGCTTCCAAGATCCTGTGTTCTCGTGTTTCCTCTCCTTCTCTAGCTGCCCCTTCTCTAAGAGCTGGGGCTAGGGTGAGGGAGGTGAGGCATTCGTGTTGGCAGCAAAACCTCCGGAGGTACCAAAACCCTCAATCATCAAGATAAATATCTAATGCAACATTTTTTAAAAGTCCACATGAATGCCAAAGAAGTCCATGCTGACGACGTGTTAACATTTCAAGTAAAGGCAGAATCCGGTGGGGCCAAGAGTGGGCAGAGACAAGGGAGGTGAGCCTTACAGGTGGAGGGTTGGACCCAGGATGGTGAGAGTTGTGGCAGCCCCAGGACTCGAATCCAGTACGCGTTCATCTTGCTCCATTTCTGACTGTCGTAGTCCATGGTCACCAGCTTCTTCCAGGTCCGGCAGCCTTCCCCGTTCTATAGTGTCCTCATCTGAGTCAGACTTGAGATTTCAACTCAACGTCCCATACCAGTGTCCTAAACAATACTTCTCCCAGTCTGCCTTCACCGTTTTCTGGCAGAACCCCAAGCCTGGGTGGCTAAGTCTCCACTTTCTCTTCTGCCCCACGGATGGGCTAGCCGGCCTGTGGATTCAGTCCCTAGGGCAGGGCGCCATGCTCAAACAGGGGTGATGCTCCCAGCACCTCACTCTCCATAGTGTTTGTCAAGCCTCCTTTACTTTCCTTGGCCCCGTAACCTCCCCGTCCGCCCCTTGCTCTCAGCAGATGGTTGCGGTGGCCCCCAGACTCAGCCAACGACTATCTGATACAAGGGTACAAAGAGCAGGTTCCCTTGAATTCAGGTGGGACGGCAGGTGGATATGGTAGGGATTCCCCCATTTAATCCCCCAAAGACTCTGTGGCCATCTACTCAATAACCATACACTGGGGCAAATTAGCCATCAGGCATTGGATACAGGCTCTGGGCTGGCACTGCTATTCTAATGGTCACAGCCCCCCATTAGAATCCGCTATACAGGAATCAAGTAGTCAGTATCGTTCTGGCCCAGGTATGTCATAGAGTGGGTACACTGAGTCACCAAACCCACCCCGCAGTCGTTTCCCTGGGTCCTGAATGTGTTTAGGAAAGACACGCTAAGACCCTGGAAAAGAACTGGCACATTGGTTCCTTGACCTCCAGAGTGAGCGATATTGCCTAAGAAAGCCCGAGAACTTCCACCCCATGCCAAGATAGTAAATGAGAAACAATATTACATTGTTTACAAAATGTGTGAGATTATTATTTGCAGAGATCAGCGCCACCCTCAGAGTATTGAGGCATCCAGGAGTAGTGGTCCCTGTGATATCCCCATGTGATTCACCAGGCTGACCCTACCAGAACTCTACGGGTCAGAGCAAAAGACCCTGGAACTTTGGGAACTTAACCCAGTAGTAGATGCCCAGCTGTAGTTACTGACTGATATGGTGAGTCTTCTAGTGTGGATGCTTTTGAGTACGCTGAATGCAGCTTATTCATGGGCAACTACATCTTTTTCTACACTGATGAGAGAGAACGATCAGAAGCAGTTTACATCCACATGGGACAACATGGTACCCACGTATGGCCTTCCTCTAGGGCTCTACTCCTTCTGTTGTTGTGACGGCATCGCAAAGGGACCTAGACCATCTGGACATCCTACGGGACATGGCAATGGTTTGCCATGTCGATGGCATTGTGTCAAGTGCCCTTGAAAAGCATGAAGTACTAATTCTGTGTGCTTTGGTAAAGCATGTTCATTCTGGAAGGTGGGAGGGAGGTAAACCAGACAAGATCCCAAAGGCCTAGAGCCCAAAGGGCCAAGGGTCACATCAGTGAAGCTCTTAGGGGTCCACTGGTGGAGACCATGCTGGAAAATCCGGGTAAAGGACGGAGTCTTGCACGTCTATCTCCTACCCCTGGGAAAGACATTCAACCTCTCTAGGTTTGAGAGGCACACATTCCACAACCGGGGATATGATTTCCACCTATGTGTCAGATGTGGAAGGTTTGTGTGGGACCCCAAGGTAGGCAAACCCCATGTATGGGTCCGGGAAGAGGCATAAGCAGCCTCGCCCCTGTGCTGTCCAGCCCAGTAGATCCCGCAGAACCACAGGCATCTGTGGGGAAAGATGTCAGATGGAGACCCTGCAGGCCCCATCGGGAGAGGCACGGTGCAGACCCCCAAGAGTCTAGAGCAAGACTGTGCCATCCACAGCAGAGGACTGGGCACTGTTTGAAAGCAGCTCCCGGCATGCTGCTGGGCCTTCGTAGAAACTGTATCTGAGGATGCCATGCCATCTGAGCATGTGGCCACTCATGACCTTGACATTTGCTAGGATCAGGTAGGCCCTGGGAAGTGGAACATAGGGGGTTGAAGGTCCAGAGAGCCCTGCAAACTGCATGAACAGGTGCCCCAGGCCCCAGGTCATCTGCCTCTATGGCACTGATGCTTCTCCCTCAGCTGTGCTTCTCCCTCAGCTGTGCTTCTCCCTCAGCTGATGCTTCTCCTGCAGTGGACACCTTTGGCCAACGATACCATAAATGAGTGACACAAACCACAGGAATTTGCCTTCGCACAGCTCTGGAGGCTGGAGAGTCCAAGATCAAGGTTCCAGTAGGGTCGGGTTCTCGTGAGAGCTCTCCTCCTGGCTGGCAGATGGCCACCTTCTTATAGTGTCCTCACATAGCACAGAAGCACAGAGACAGAGAGAGAAAGGACCACTTCCATGGTGTCTCTGCTTTAAGGACACTGGTCCTATCAGATCAGAGCCCCTCCCCACCCCTTATGACCTTATTTAACCGTAATTACTCTCCTGAAGACTTTGTCTCCAGATACCGTTGCAGCGGGGGCAGGACTTCAACAGGGGGACACGAGCATTCAGCCCATAGCACCAGCTGATAGAGCGAGAGAGTAATCTGAGCTCGGCTCGCGGGTGCATCAGCTTGGCACGGGGGCAAGCCCAAATGGTCTACAGCTGACCTGCAGCCACTCCGAGGGGGCCGGAAAGATAATGACCTGAGGACAGCGTCCATTGCCAGGACTTCGGGTGGTGCGTCTGGTCATCTACGTTGTGGCCCAAGGTCGGGGCACACAGCATGGCTTAAGAGGCTGTCTGGAAGGTGGCCCTTGTAACTCTGGTGGCCCTGGTAACTCTCCAGCGTCCTGTTTCCTGGCTGCCCACCCACGCGGCACCAGGCACTTCCTCACCGTTCTCTAGATATTAGGAGTCTTTTCCCAGGCTGTCCCTCCACCTAAATGCCTTCTCCATGTACTCATCCTTCACCACTCTGTCCAAGTGTCCTTTCCTTACACTACCCACCCCCCCTACAGGGTTGGCGGGTGTCCCTCTGTTCGCCTGGTTTTCTGCCTAATGGAAGTCTCGGCTTTGTCATGCATGCTACGGTTCATTACAAACACTGATCTCCACCATATCGAATGCACCTCGAAGGTCGAGACCCCTGTAGGCTGACCGCTCCAGACCCACACGTCCAGCTACGCACTGGACATCGTCACCTGGGTGACTCACAGACTCTTGAGTTTCTCTCCTAAACGTTCCCCCATTCTGGGCCCCCCGTGGCCCCGTCTCAGGATGCAGTTCTCCCAGCTCCCTTGGGGAGCTAGAAACCTTGGTGGCATCCTGGTTCTTCCTCGCTTCCCTTTCGACCTCACCGTGCAGCAGCAACACGCACCGGTTCTAGATCCAACCTGTCTCTCACCTCCACCTCTCCTCTCCCCTGGCTGCCACCGTTCGCAGCTACCTCTCCTGTGGGGTCACCGCCGGCTTCCCCCCGCACTGGGAGGACCCCCTTCGCGGCCACCATGCCGTCTTTCTCTCCATCCAGCCCCTGGTTTGCGTCCTTCCTGGTGTCTGTCACCCTTTACGATCATTCTGTCGCCTGATGTTTGCTATCTCCCCCAAGCGGGGACTGTGTGTCTGTCCCTGTCAGCGTACCCCCGACAGTCAGCATGGTGGCCGACTCATAGGAAGTGCCCAACAAAAGCTCATCGACTTAGCGCTAAAGGCGCATTAACGGCCAGCTGGACTATTACGACCGGAGCGCATTTGTGCGCAGCACTTAGATACGGACAGCACCAGTCCACACCGTGAGAATCAAGCACTTACACCCACGTTTCCAAAACACCAGTTCGTGAAGTCAAACACGGTCGTGATAAGTGCGGCGCCAGAGGGCAGAGGAAGGACAGGCAATCTTCCAGGCGAGGACCCCACATTGAGACAACCTTCTTGCCAGGGTCTGCTCCCATCCGCTGCCTGGAAATCACCGGCAGGGCAATTTCATCCGGAGGTTGGAGCAGCACTGAGAGCAGAGCCAAGGTCCTCAGCCAGGAAATTATATCCTGATTCCTCCCGTGAAAATTGTCCACTCGGAAGCCCGGGAAGGATGCAGGGGAATCCACCCCATCGGCCCGTCCGATTAATGTCTGACAACCTCTCCGGTCCCAATGCTTACCTCCCACAATGTTCATGATTACCCCTTTTCCTTCTCCTGTTTCCCCGTATTGAAATGCACGTGCATAAAAATCAAAGACGAGCTACTTCCTGGGGACAGGCTGCAAGGGCTCCCGAGAGACTCGGGAGGCTGCAAGGGCTCCCAGGAGAGCCGGGACCCCATTTGGAAGGTCAGTCATAACGTGGGTCCATTCTTCCGCTGGGTTTTGGTAGGAGAGCAAGACGGGAACACAGGGAAACAAATCAAATTTTAGAGGCCTCCCCTCTTTTGTCTGGTGCTATTTTCTCCCGGTTCTGACTTTTAACATTTCATTAAAAAAGCCATTTTGATCTTCTAAGAGTCAAGATTAAAAACAAAAACAAAAACAAACTACGTCTTTCTTGTAAGAAATGGCTGCATTGACTGAAACCCATGTGGGGGATTTGATAAGGGACAGCAGCAGTGTTCCTTCCGGTTTTTGTAAAGAAGAAAGCAGGAAACCCAAGAAGGCGAATTGGACCCTTTGTCTGCGGTCACGAGGGAAGCCCGGGGCCAAGGCCAGCTGCGCTCAGGCCCCTGCGTCCCTGGCCCTCGACGTGCAGGGAAGGCGGGGTGGCGACGGCCACCTGCCAGGCACCCTGTATGCCTGAGCTCGTGTCACCCAGTCCCCAAGCGCTCTGCAAGGGCACCATCCAGAGCCCGTGTCTGAGCAAGGAAAACCTGAGGACGGTGTCGAGGTCAGACGCGGGCCGAGATGAAGTGAGACTCTAAGGCAGATCTGTCGGTGCCAAAGCCTGGGGGCTGCCTCTCCCCGATGTCTTTCCCTCCCCTGTTCAGGCATCCAGAGCCTCACATGTGCTCGGCTGGCCGGCGAGGGCCCTGGCTGGACTTTCTGGGCCCACGTCAATCAGCTGAACTCACCCGGTCTCCTTGCCAGGGCCCAGCGTCTCAGCCCTCCTTTTCTTCCCTCTTAGTTTTGTTTTGTTTTTTTTTAATGCTTATTTATTTATTTTTGAGAGAGAATAGAGCACAAGCAGGGGAGGGTCAGAGAGAGGGGGAGACACGGAATCCGAGGCAGGCTCCAGGCTCCGAGCTGTCAGCCCAGAGCCCGATGCGGGGCTCGAACCCACGAACCGTGAGATCATGACCTGAGCCGAAGTCGGACGCTTCAGTGACTGACCCACCCAGGCGCCCCAGCCTTTTCTTCCCTCTTAAATGCAGCCACCACCCTCGCTGCAACATCCGCTCCTTGGGGATCCTCTAGCCACCCCAATGGGCCCACGCGCGGAACACAGCATCCCACGCTCATTCTAGGACCTTGGGCCCTGACCCCTCGAGGGAACATGTGAGCAGTGCAACAACAATGACACATTAATGACAGTCATTTGTTGACTACCTTGCAGATGTTATACCTCATAACAACCGCAGGAGGGAACACCGTCTCAATCCACCGCAGACACCAAGAAAGCCAAGGCCCAGGGTGGTTCACTGATCCATCCAGAATGAAGTTAGCCAGGAGAAGAGCAGGGGCCACGCCAGGCTAGGGTTTCTGCACGGCCTCCCACACTAAGTCCAGCTTCCTGGAAGTGTGGAGCCTGGACTCAGACAGCCTGGGTTTATAGTCCAGCTGTGTGACCTTGGGAGAGTTACCCAACCTCTCTGGTTTCTGTTCCTTCATCGGTAAAGCGGAGATGATAAACATCCTACCTGCTTGGTGGGGTTGCTGAAGGGTTACCTGACACAGACGTAACATCCTTAGCGTCGTGCTTGGCAACTGGGCTTAATATATGCCACTGGTTATTTTTCTTCTAGGAATTTGTATTCCGCAAAACGTCATGGACGGTTGGGTAAGAATCTTAACTGAAGTCGGAATGCTAGAAAGTCAGGGGTGTCTGGGTGGCTCAGTCGGTTAAGCGTCCGGCTCTTGGTGTCAGCTTAGGTCATGATCTCATGGTTTGTGAGATCGAGCCCCGCGTTGGTCTCTGCACTGACAGTGTGGAGCCTGCTTGGGAGTCTCTCTCTCTCAATCTCTCTCTGCCCTTCCCTGCTGGCATTATCTCTCTTTCTCAATAAATAAATAAGAGAGAGAGGGAGACACAGAATCCGAAGCAGGCTCCAGGCTCTGAGCTGACAGCACAGAGCCCGATGCGGGGCTCGAACCCACAAACCTTGCGATCATGAGCTGAGCTGAAGTTGGATGCTTAACCGACTGAGCCACCCAGTACATTTAACCAGAGAAAGTTTGCCCCGGCCACCTCCCCACCTCCAGGGAGGTGGGTGCCCAAGCCCACATCCCCACCGACACTGAGCATCACCCGCTGAGAAAGCATCGCCCCAAGGGGCTAGACCTTCCTGTGCCTCACACACGAGGGCCTTGACTCAGCAGTGAGTCAACCCCGTGCTCCCAGCACGACCCGTCTAACGGGTGCACTGATTTCACGGGCAAGCCTCTGGGAATTAGCTCCAGTGGCATCTCCTCAAAGCATTGGTCAGGCTTCCTGTTTTCCACATCTGTGACTTGCCCATCAAGATCCTTTGCCATTTCCATAGTCGTTCCTGTCTTTCTTGGTAATTTCCAGGGAAGTCCCTTGTGCGTTGTGGGTATACAGCTGGCCCTTAAACAACACAGGTTTGAACTGTGCGAGTGGACTTCTATGGGGTTGGGCATTTTCTCTTCCTTGTGAATTTCTTAGTAACATTTCTCTAGCTTACTTTATTGTAAGAATATAGCATAAAACACATATAACATATAAAATATGGGCTATTTATGAATCCATCGGTCTTCCCGTCAACAGTAGGCTATCAGTAGTTAAACTGGGGGGAGGGAGTCAAAAATCTTAAGTGGATTTTCGACTGTGTAGAGGAGTTTGCTCCCCAAAGGTGCACGTGGTCACGTCAGTTTCAGATATTACAAATACTCTGTTGCAATCTGTCATCTATGAATTTGTCCCTGGTGACCTCCCATGCAACAGACATCCTCTGTTTTGACGTGATCTCACTCGTCAGTTCACCGAGTAGATATCGGCTTGTTGGGATGCCTCTCAACAGAGGAGCCCCCAGCATGGACCGGAACATTCCAGAAGCGGTCCGAGCAGTGCAGTGAGAGTCTGGGTGACTGAATCTGAGTAAGTGCAGAATGGCGTTGCCGCCGATCTCCGTTTTACGCCAACTCGCTGGCTTCTGTCTGCACCTTCAGACTGCTGAGGTTGTTCAATTCTGATCCAGAAACTGCACAGCACGGTGCCATCACGGCACGCTGATAATCACACACGCTGCGGTTTGGGTGACATCTGATAGGTGGAGGGAGATTAAGGAGAGCCACATTCCATGCTGTGTCCTGCAGAGACCCCGTGTCCTACAGAGATCGTACCCTGTACGACGACTGTACCCCGTACTTGCCGTGTGACCCTGGCCACTCCCCTTCTCTGAGCCTCCTCTCTGTTGACTACCGCAATGATAGTGGCACCTGTATCACAAGCTGCCATGAGTCGCAAGTGTGTTACTCCACGGAAAGAGGTGAGAACAGGGCCCGGGGCACAGAGAAGATACGGTACGAATGTTTTTGCCATGAATACTAGTATTATGGAAGAATTACAATGCTCCTGTTTAAGGGATATTGAAATGGAGTCTCAAAGAGTTGAAATAACTTGTCCCCACCACCCTGCCAAAGAAAACA